>NW_027288504.1:655000-1000000 GCF_037038585.1 Patagioenas fasciata
TGAAAGACTGAGCTGAAAGACTTCACCTGCCTGAAGCTCAAAGCAGAGTGAGAGCTGAGAGGCTCTGAATGAGCAAAGAGTGAGAGGTGAAGAACCTCTGGGGAGCGATGCAAAGTGCAAATGTCCAGACAGGTTTCTGAAAATTCATATTTTGGCAGGATAGAAATTCCACAGATATTTTATTGGAAATACTGAATTATTTCATCTGATAAAAAAAATAAGAGTGGGGAGTTTTTTGTTGTTGTTGTCATTGTTGGTTTGGTTTTGTTTTTCAGTTTTGAGGGGAGTTCTCAGGTTTTCAGGCTGAGCTCCATGATCTCACTATAAGCACCCAGCGCAAACCTCGAGAGGCCCCCGTGTACCTGAGGTGTTTGCCTGGGACTGGCAGGTATCAGACCAGACTGATGGAGCCACGTCAGTTTTGTCATTTACATCTAGTGTTCAAGAATTGTGTACTTAATTAGATAAGTTTCAGGAGTATGGGTAAAGAGGCAGGTGTGTGAAGAAGTGATAGAAGAATTTTCCAGTTTATATCATAGAATCATAGAAACATTTCAGTTGGAAGAGACTCTCAGAACCAGTGAGTCCAAACATAACCTTACTTTATCCCTAAACCATGTCCCTGAGAACCTCATCCAAACTCCTTTTAAACCCCTGCAGGCATGGCGACTGCAGCACTGCCCTGGGCAGCCTGTTCTAATGCCTGAAAACCCTTTTTGTGAATTATTTTTTCCTAAAATCCAATCTGAACCTCCTCTGGCGCAATTTGGGACCATTTCCTCTTCTCCGATCACTTGCTACTTGGGAGAAGAGAACAACATCTCCCATGCCCCATCCTCTTTTCAGGCACTGCAGAGAACGAGAACGTCTCCCCTCAGTTCCTGTTCTCCAGGCTGAACAGCCCCAGTTCCATCAACTGCTCCTCATCACACTTGTGTTCCAGACCCTCAGCAGCTTCATCACCTCCTCTGCACTCTCTCTAGTGCCTCACTGTTCTTCTTATGATGAGGGGCCCAAAACTGAACACAGGAGTCAAGGTGCGGCCCCACCAGTTCCAAGTACAGTGGCACAATCACTTCCCTCATCCCACTGGCAACACTATTCCTGATACAAGCCAGGATGCCAGTGGCCTTTTTGGCCACCTCGGCACACACTGGCTCATGTTCAGCCTCTGTTGATCAACACCCCCAGGTCTTTTTCCAACAGCAGCTTTCCAGCCGCTCTTGCCCAAGCCTGTAGTGTTGCAGGAAGTTGTTATGACCCATGTGCCTGACCCAGCACTTGGCCTCGTTGAACCTCAGACAACTGGCCTCAGTCAGCCAAGATCCCTCTGTATGGCCTTCCAACCCTCCAGCAGATCAACACTCCCACCCAATTTGGTGTCATCTGCAAACTTAATGAGGGTGCACTCAATCCCCTCATCCAGATGATTGACAAAGAGATTAAACAGAACTGGTACCAATACTGAGCCTTGGGGACACCACTTGTGACCGGTCATCAACTGGATTTGGCTCCGTTGACCACAACTCTTTGGCCCAGCCCTCCATCCAGTTCTTTACCCATCCCAGATACACCATCCAGGCCACGAGCTGCAGTTTCTCCAGGAGATGCTGTGGGATACGGTGTCAAAGGTTTTACTGAAGTCTAACGACACAACATCCACAGCCTTTCCCTCATCTACTGGGGGTGTCACCTTATCATAGAAGGAGATCAGGTTTGTCCAGAGTACCTGCCTTTCATAACCCCCTGTTGGCTGGGCCTGATCACATGATCCTCTGGTATGTGCTGCCTGATGTTACTCAAGATCACCTGCTCCATGACCTTTCCCTGCATCGAGGGCAGACTGACAGGTCTGTAGTTCCCCAGATTCTCCTTCCAGCCCTTCTTGTAGATGGGTGTCACATCTTCCAACTTCCAGTCAACTGGCATCTCCCTAATTAGCCAGGACCACAGCTAAATAAGGGGAAGTGGCTCAGTGATCGCCTCCGCCAGCTCCTCAGCACCCTTGGGTGCATCCCATGTGACCCCATAGACTTGTGGGTATCCAAGTGGTGTAGCAGGTTGCCAACCATTTCCTCTTGGATTATTTGGGCTTCATTCTGCTTCCTATCCCTGTCTTCTGGCTTGGGGTGGTGGGTACCTGGAGCACAACTGTTCTGACTTAGAGACTGAGGCAAAAAGGTATGTAATACCTCAGCCTTTCCCTTATCTTCTGTCACTATCTTTCCCTCTGCATCCATCAGGGACTGGACATCCTTTTTAGCCCTCCTGTTGTTGCTGATACATTTATAGAAACATTTCTTGTTGTCTTTAACAGCAGTAACCAGGCCTGGCTCTAGTTGGGCTTTGGCCCTTCTAGTTTCTCCCTGCATAACTTCATGGCATTCTTGTATTCCTCTTGAGTAGCCTGACACTTCTTCCAAAGACTATAAATTCTGATTTTATTCCTATGTTTCAGCCCCAGCTCTCTACTCAGACAGGCCGGCCTTCCTCCCCGCCAGTTCACCTTCTGGCACATGGGGACAGCTGCTCCTGCTCCTCTGAGATCACCTTCCTGAAGACAGACCAGCCTTCCTGGACTGCGTTGTCCTTCAGAACTGCCTCCCGAGGGTCTCTGCCAACCAGCCTTCTGAACAGGTCAATGTCTGCCCTTCAGAAATCCAAAGTAGCAGTTCTGCTGACCATCCTCCTCAAATTCAACTCCTGTCCCTTCACAGGACACCATACAGTTCACACCGTGTGTCTGAGGACGTTGTCCAGTCTCCTCTTGAACACTGTCAGGCTTGGACTGTGACCCCTCCCTGGGGATCCTGTTCAGTGTCCAGCACCTCTGGGTGAAGAACCTCTTCATCATGTCTGAACCCTGGCACGTCTTCCTTCTATTCCCTTGGCTTCTGTCATTGGTCACCAAAGACAAGAGATCAGTACCTTCTCTCCCTTCTCACTTTGCCTTGTTGAAGCTCATACAATTGGACTCAGTCAACCAAGATCCCTCAGCATCTGCAAACTTAATGAGGATGCACTCAGTGCCCTCATCCAGATCATTGATAAAGAGATTAAACAAAACTGGCCCCAATACTGAGCCCTGGGGACACCACTCGTGACCAGCCACCAATCAGATTTGGCTCTATTCACCAAAACTCTTTGGGCCTGGCCCTCCAGCCAGTTCTTTACCCATCACAGATACACCATCCAGGCCATGAGCTGCAGCTTCTCCAGGAGATGCTGTGGGATACGGTGTCAAAGGCTTTACTGCAGTCTAAGGACACAACACCCACAGCCTGTGTGGCAGATTCACTCCCCACCACAGACTTTCCCTCATCTGCTCAGCTGGTCACTTTGTCACAGAAGGAGATCAGGCTGGTCAAGCAGGACCTGCCTTTCACAAAGCCATGCTGATTGGGCCCGATTGCTCGTCTCGTATGTGTGACCTCACAGTCCTTTCCCAGCCATGTTCCTGCTGTTGGCCTATCCCCTGCAGAGGCAGAAGTGACCTCACAGTGCCCTCCACAGCCATTGGCTTCCTACTGGACTACGAGTTCCTGAGACACAAGTGACCACATGGCATTGTACCCAGCCATCACCCTGCTTGTGGTCCAGTGTGTGAGCAGATCAAACTGAGCTGCTTTCATCAAATTTATCCAATAGATTTCCTATCAAGGGTTTGAGTGGAGAAACGTTCCTCAGAGGAGCTGCTGTATTTACTCTGGGGCATTTTATATCTCACTTGAAACAGCTCTCCAAGGAAAATATTCATGGAATCCTACGATACACAGGTTGGAAGAGACCCCTGAACACCATCTCTGTCCCACCGACCTTTATGGCACCCCAAGGAACAGCTGACAGCATTTGTGCTCACTTGGGCTCATCTCACGACATGCACACAATGGACATGCACATGATGTGTATGGTTACATCTCATCTGTACAATGACACATGGACTTTTGACCTTGTATTTCATAGAATCATAGAATCTCTTGAGTTGGAAGGGGCGCACGAGGATCATCGACTCCAACTCCTGTCCCTGCACAGGACACCCCACAGGTCACACCGTGTGTCTGAGGACCTTGTCCAGTCTCTGCTTGATCACTGTCAGGTTGGGGCCCTGACTCCTCCCTGGGAAACTGTTCAGTGTCCAGCACCTCTGCAAACATGGAAACATGGACTTCTGACCTATTCATTCAGTGTAATTCCATGGAGGAACAAAGAACTCTGAGCTGGGGTGAGAGGCCAGTGCTGGAAATGGTGGTTGTGAGGGTCCAGCCCATGACAATTGCCCTGGGTGTCCAATGCACAGGGGTACAGCCCAGCCCCTGCTCTGCTGGTCCTGCAGGTCTCTGGCAGGAGGCCTGGCTCTGAGAGGACACTGCTGTGTGCCAGCGCTGCACACACACACTGTTCAGCTGTGCCCTGGGGTTTGCATCTGTGGCCACTTTTGTGGGCATGTTCTTGAGAGAAGGTATATAAGAAGACCTAAACCTTCAGGCCCTGCCCCGAGGAGATCACCTTTCTATCTGGAAAGGCTGTTGTGAGCCCAGCTCTGTCACAACAGTGCCCATTGCCTGTCCCTGCCTGCGCTCGCAGCACTGACACACAGCAGGACGGGGACCAAGCTGCCAGAGCACTCAGGCCTTGCACCAACACAAGGGATGAGAAGGAGAGTGTGGGAGTGGAACCAGAACAGCTCTGGAAGACCAAGCACTGGTGCTCTGTGGCAGTGCTGCCATGCTGGACTCTCTTCCCTTCTACCCATGCACACAGGAACTGTCCCTGCAGCTCCAAAATAGTCCTGCAGGAGGGACACAGTGAAAAACAAGTCACTATACGAACCTTTATTTTGTTTAAACAAAAGGAGAGCACGGCTCCTCATTTATACAGCCAGTGGTTATAAAAGAAAAGCAGACAGAGAATTGGAAAGGGGATGAAAACATTATAACAATAAAAAACCAACACACCAAAACAGAAAATCCAGATGACAGGCTAAGCCTGTAATAAGTTACTTTAAAACTCCTATGCAGAAGCAGAGGGGCAGTTTATTACTCCAGAAAACACTTATATATGATTTTGCACAGGGCATCCTTGAGCTCCTGGTTCCTCATGCTGTAGATGAGGGGGTTCACTGCTGCAGGTAACACTGAGTACAGAACAGACACCACCAGGTCCGTGGATGTGGAGGAGAAAGAGGGGGGTTTCAGGTGAGCAAATATGCCAGTGCTGATAAACAGGGAGACCACGGCCAGGTGAGGGAGGCAGGTGGAAAAGGCTTTGTGCCATCCCTGCTCAGAGGGGATCCTCAGCACGGCCCTCAAGATCTGCACGTAGGACACCATGATGAAAATGAAGCACATAAAAGCTAAACAGCAACTGACTACAAGAATCCCAAGTTCCCTGAGGTAGGTGTCTGAGCAGGAGAGCTTGAGGATCTGGGGGATTTCACAGAAGAACTGGTCCAGGGCATTGCCCTTGCACAGTGGCAGTGAAAATGTATTGGCCGTGTGCAGCAGAGCACTGAGAAACCCAGTGGCCCAGGCAGCTGCTGCCATGTGGACACAAGCTCTGCTGCCCAGGAGGGTCCCGTAGTGCAGTGGTTTGCAGATGGCAACGTAGTGGTCGTAGGACATGATGGTGAGAAGAAAATACTCTGCTGTAGTACAGAAAAAGAAAAAAAAGATCTGGGCAGCACATCCTGTGTATGAGATGGCCCTGGTGTCCCACAGAGAGTTGGCCATGGACTTTTCTCTGTTCTCCCTTTCATAACAATTCCGGGTTTAGTTTCCTCCCGTTTCTGATCATTTCCCTGCTGCCTTGAGATTCTCCCCCTGGGAGGTGTTTCCCTGTCCATGTCTCTTCCATGTCAGTGCTCACAGACCCCATCCCACCCTCTGTGCCCTCCCCCTGGCCCTACAGATCCTGCCTGTTCACAGGGCACTGCCTGGGGGCATCTTCCTGTTTGCAGGTTGGAAAACAGGACAGGTCAGACTAAGGCTGACGGGTCCAGCCAATGGTGGAGATGAAGCCCAGGTCGAGGAGGGCGAGGTTGAGCAGGAAGAAGTACATGGGGGTGTGGAGGTGCTGGTCCCAGGCTATGGTGGTGATGATGAGGCTGTTGCCCAGGAGGGCAGCCAGGTAGATGCCCAGGAAGAGCCAGAAGTGCAAGAGCTGCAGCTCCCGTGTGTCTGTGAACGGCAGGAGCAGGAACTGGGTGATGGAGCTGCTATTGGACATCTGCAGCCTCTGGGCATAGGACACTGACAAGTTAGGGGAGATTTCTCTGAGCAAAGTCAAAGCCATTTCTCACACACCCTCCCCTGCTCCACGCTCCCTTGTCCTTTCCCAGACCTTCCTCCAGCTCCGTGTCTGAGCCCTGGGTGGTGCTGGCTGGAGGTGCCGTGAGGAGCAGGGCCTGTGCCCGCTGGCTGCCAAGGAGTCAGCCCTGCTCTGCAGCAGGGGGCATGGGAACAGGGGGCAGGGGACAGTCCTGGGGATCAGCTTTGTCGGATGGAACCAAAACAAGTCTCATCCTTTCCTAAAAAGCATTTTCTTGGTTGCAGCATCTCTGCACTTCTCTGAGGGGCTTTCAGATAACACACAGATGCTGTAGGACAGGTTTCCATCCTGGATGGAACCTCACTTCTTGGAAGGAAACCTCAGTGAAACAGACAAGGGTCCTAATGATGGCATTTGATTCAGGGAGACTCAGCTCATTCCCAGCCCCACAGCCTGCATTGCCCACAGCCCCACAGGGCAGAGCAAAGCTGGGACACGTGTTCCCATGGACACACCTGCAGGAAAGGACCCACAAGATCAGGCTGTGACTCTGCAGCTGAAACTGCCATCCCCAGAGAGCCTGAGAGCAAGAACAAGATCCCAACAGCAGTGACCCAGAGCAGGGGAGCAAGAAGGACAATGCGGTGAGGGTGGGTGTGACAGAGGCCAGAGCAGAGGCAGCCGGGCACTCAGACAGCGTCACCCTTCCCCAGCTGTGCAGCCACCTCCCAGACACCAACATTGCCGGGCAGCTGCTCTCAGCCCCTGTGCTCTGCAGAGGAACTGGAGCTCTGGCTGCACAGGAGCTGCTTCATGCCTTGGAGCCCCTGGCCCTGAGGGCAGAGGCTTTGCTGGGTGGGACAGGAGGCCAGGGGGCTGCTCACAGGAGGGATCTGCACTGCAGGGGATCACAGGGGCTTTTCTCTGTTCTCCCTCCCATAACAATTTCGGGTTTAGTTTCCTCTCACTTCTGATCATTTCCCTGGTGCCTGGAGATTCTCCCCCTGGGAGGTGTTTCCCTGTCCATGTCTCTTCCCTGTCAGTGCTCACAGACCCCATCCCAGCCTCTGTGCCCTCCCCCTGGCCCTACAGATCCTGCCTGTTCACAGGGCACTGCCTGGGGGCATCTTCCTGTTTGCAGGCTGGAAAACAGGACAGGTCAGACTAGGCTGACGGGTCCTGCCAAGGTGATGCAGGTGCTGTGCACAGGCAGAGGGGTGGTGAAGGGATGGTATGAGCCTTCTGGCAGATGTACTGATCACTCAGAGTTGCAGTTCAGGAGTCTCAGTGACTTGTTTAAGCATGAGAGCTCATTTTCATTTTATCCTTTCCTGCACCCCCAACCCCTTGGGATAGGAAACTGAAAAGACAGGCTCAGGAAAGCTCCTTATCTGTCAGGTAATCCTTGCATTGATCTTCTCCTTGGGGCGTCCCCTTGGAAGAATCCTGCAGGACATCTGGAGCTGTGAGCAGTGCTGACCCACAGAGTATCCTCTCAACAGCAGAAGCACCTTTCCTACCCTTATGGGGGATGCTCCTTTCCCCTGAAGCTTCTCCCTGCAGCACTGTGGGGATCTCCCCGGTCAGGCTGAGCGCTGACCCTGGCAGGCGGCAGAGTCCCTGCCCCAGCACAGCCCTGGGGTGCAGGGACGCTGCTCTGCAGGACAGCCCTGGGCACCCCTGGGTGCTCACCCGGCTTCACAGCTGTTCAGCATTGCCTGACAAGATCCCCTCCTTACAGATCCCACCAGCTGTGCCTGTTCCAGTTTTAGGAGATGCCTCCATTAGCTACAGCTGCATTGCCCTGCATGCAGAGACTTACCATGGCATGGGCTGCAAAGGCTTCTCCTCCAGTGAGCTCTCAGTCATCCTCCCAATCCTGACCACCTTTAATCTCTCTCTGCCTTGCTCGTCTCCCTGAGATCCCCAGGCAGAGCCCTCAGCCCTGCTGCGCTGTGCAGAGGAGCTGCTCCTGGGCAGAGCTGTCTCTCTGCAGCGCTGCCGCTTGCCAGGAGCTCCCTCTGTCCCAGGAGCCCAGCCCAGCTCAGCAGCACAGGAGCAGCCCAAGGCACTTTAATGACCCCCCTGGTGGGTTTGGTGCTGTGCCCATTGACCTCAGACCCTGAGGTGGAGTTGATGCAACTTCTCAAGAAGTGAAAGTCAGAATCAAACTCCAAACTTTCTTGCAATGTTATTGGGTCGCACTGAGGGGCACAACTGAGAAACCATCCACAGAGTCGGGTTAAAACAGAAAAATGGAGGCAGAGATGACAGATCAGGAAAAGCAAAGTAAATGTCTCTCTGATGCTGAGTAAACCTGGATGTGTTTCATTAACCAAAGGGCCAAGCCCTGACCCCCAGCCCTGGGAAGGCAGATCCTGTCCATCCCACGTTGCCCAGGGCCCTTCCTGGGACAGTGTGATGTGGGTCTGTGCAAGGCCAAGGGCAGGACTATGGTCCCACACCTCCCAGGTTCCTGGCTGGGGACAAGGAGGCCATGAGGCCCCTGTGCTGGAAGGACAAGGTGTCTCCTCACAGGCATCAGAGGTGCAGACAACAGCCATAGCCAAGGGGAGAAGGAGCTCATGTCTGCTGGGGGTTTCAGCCCTTTACATCCCTTGATCATCTCCACCACAGCCTGTCCTGTGCTGTGGCATCCCCTGCACCTCTTTCCCTGCAGGCTGCAGACATCCCCCCTGCTGCCCCACCTTGCTCTTGTCTGAGCATCTTCCTTCCTTTGCTGAGATCTCTCCATCCTCCCCAGCTGCTCCTTGGAGCACAAAGCCTTGGGCTGATGCAGACTCCCTCTGCTGACCTGCTCCACCACAGCACTGCCCTTCCAGTCACATTCCTTTCTGCTCATGTTCAGCCTGGACCTCCCCAGCTGCACTTTGGGCCATTATTTCTTTCTCATGCTCTTTCCCACTATGAAGAAACCTCCACCACCTCTGAAACCACCCTTCGAGCACTCTCCGGCTACTCCTGCCCTGCTGCAGCCTCCCCAGCGCTGCTGGGCCAAAGCAGCCCAGGTCCCTCAGCATCCCACACCATGTGCACAAGGTGCTGAACCTGCCTTGGCAGAGCCCTGCACTCTCCAGTTCCTCCCTGCTTCTCCAAACTGGGAAGCCGCACACTGGCACACCCCCGTGTGTGTGGGGTCACACCAGTCCTGAACCGAATGGCATGAGAACTCCAGGTGTCTGGGTCCCCACGCTCCTCCTCATGCAGCCCCGTGTGCAGCTGCCTTGTTCATGGTGAGCGTGCGCCACAGGCTGGTGTGGGGACCTTGGAGTGCCCAGGCCCTTCTCCTCAGGGTCACTGCTCAGCATGTCAGGTCCTGCTCTATCCTGATGTGTGGGGTAATTCTCCCACCCTTATGCAGAATGTTTCACTTCTCCTTGTAAAACTGAAGAGCTTTCTGATGGGTGAATCCCAGATTTCCTCAAAGTTGTGCCTCTCCCTGGACTGAAGCTCCATTTGCTCAGCTGTTATTGTTTGCATGTAGAGGGCTTGTCCTGATGGGGGTGTGTCTCCCAAGATAACAAGATAAGGAGCTGCAGGGCACTATAAATACCATCTCCTGGAGAAACTGTGGGGTCTTGGGGGCCTGGTACTCATAATGCCATGTCTGGACTCCAAGGGCAAGTTGTCCTTTATGTCAGAGAACAGCAGGAATGTGTGGAGCTCTGCCTGGGGACAGACAATGTCAGCTGAATTTTGAGGAGTCAGCATGAGAGGGCAGAACATCATGGGCAATGTTGTGGTCACTGGACATCAGCTGCAGACTCACTGGTCAGGAAGAGGAATTAGATGATGCCTTCTTCAAACAGATGAAAGAAGCCTCATGTTTCCAGGGCTGTGTCCTCGTGGCAGACCTGAGATATCCCAATATCTGCAAGGCACCAGCCTTCCAGGAGGGTTTGGAGCTCATTGACAACATCTTCCTGACACGGGTGTCTGAGGGGTCAGTGAGGTGAGGTGCCCTGTGGGACTTCACACTTACAAACCACAAAGAGTTGGTCAGGATGGAACAGTCAGGGATGGGAAAGTGGAGCTGAGGCTCCTGGGAGATGATCACAAGGCAAAGAGCAGGATTTCAGGAGAGCAAGCTTTGGCCTGCTGAGGGACCTGCTTGGGTCCTATGGGATATGACCTTTGTGTCTGCAGTGCTTTTCTCTCACATTTCCTTCCTCCTCTCTCCCACCTGCTGTTGTGCAGCTTTTTTTACCCTTTCTCAAATTCAATATCCCAGAGGTGCTGCCAGCATCACTGAGTGGCTCAGATTTGGAAGGCGTGGGTCCATCTTGGAGCAGCTGAAATCAGTTCTGTCTGACGTTGGTGAACATGAATTGTGAAACAAGGAAGAGGTGGTGAGGGATGTGAACATCAGTGTCCACCTTGGCTGTTGTGACCAGGAAACAGTGGGGTCCCAGGCACCAGAGGGGAGGGAGGGAGGCCAGCAGCAGAGCACAGGCTGGTGGGCTCCAGAGGAGAAGACTTTGACATACTGAGGGGTGGCGACCAATAGAGGTGGTGGCATGGAAGTAGATCTGAAGAGTGAAGGAGCTCAGGAAACCTAAACAAGCCGTACAGGACAACCTGCTCCAAGCACAAGAATGATCTTTCCAAGTACCCCTGAAAAGAAGCATTTATCTCATGGGGCTGGACCAGTTCTTCTGTGAAATCCCCCACATCCTCAAGCTCTCCTGCTCACACTCCTACCTCAGGCAACTTGGGCTTATTGTGGTTGGTGTCTGTTTAGCATTTGGGTGTTTTGTGTTCATTGTGCTGTCCTATGTGCAGATCTTGAGGGCCGTGCTGAGGATCCCCTCTGAGCAGGGATGGCACAAAGCCTTTTCCACCTGCCTCCCTCACCTGGCCGTGGTCTCCCTGTTTGTCAGCACTGCCATGTTTGCCCACCTGAAACCTCCCTCCATCTCCTTCCCATCCCTGGACCTGGTGGTGTCTGTTCTGTACTCGGTGGTGCCTCCAGCAGTGAACCCCCTCATCTACAGCATGAGGAACCAGGAGCTCAAGGACGCCCTGCAGAAACATATGACTCGATTTCTTCTGAAGCTATAAACTGTATCTATCTTCTTCTACGTAAGAGTTATAGTCTAACTCATTGCAGGTTCATCCTGTCTGCAGTACTTTTTTTCTCTATTTGTGTTTTTTTTATTGTGATAATGTTTTAAGTCCCTTTGAAATTCACTGTCTGCTCTTCTCACTGAGTGGCTGTGATGATGAGGAATGGTGCTCTCTGTGTATAAACAAAATAAAGGGCCCTTCAGGAAATATTTTTCTGCTGACATCCTAACTCCAAGGCCTTTTTGGAGCTGCAGGGACAGTTCCTGTGTGTCTGAATGGAGAGGAAAAGAGTCCAGTATGGCAGCACTGCCAGGGAGCACCAGCACTGCGTGCTCTGGCACCTTTGTCACCATCCTGCTGTGTATCACTTGTGATCGCAAGCAGGGACAGGCGATGGGGATTGTGTGGCAGAGCTGGCCTCAGAACAGCCTTTCCAGAAAGAAAGGCTTAGGTCTTCATTCAAACTTTTCTCAGAACCTCCTGCAGTGTCCTCTCACAGCCAGGCCTCCTGCCAGAGACCTGCAGGACCAGCAGAGCAGGGTCTGTGCTGTGCCCCTGTGCACTGGACACCTAACACAATCTGCCCCAATCATCATGGACTAATCCCTCACAATGTCCATTTCCATCACTGGCCTCTCACCCCAGCTCAGAGCAGTTCTTTGTCCCTCCATGGAAAGACAATGAATGAGTTGGTAAGAAGAAGAATGTTTGGGTTCTACAGATGAGATGTGTGCATGCACATCATGTACGTGAGATGAGATTAACAGAAGTGAGCACAAATGCTGTCAGATATACCGGGGGTAGCATTTTGCACCTGAGACACAGCAACCCTGTCTGTACAGACAGACTGGGGGACGAGATCTCAGAATCCCAGAATGTCAGGGATTGGAAGAGACCTGGAAAGCTCATCCAGTGCAATCCCCCAGAGCAGGAACACCCAGCTGAGGTTCCACAGGAAGGTGTCCAGGCGGGTTTGAATGTCTGCAGAGAAGGAGACTCCACAACCTCCCTGGGCAGCCTGGGCCAGGCTCTGACACCCGCACCGGGAAGAAGTTTCTTTTCATCTTTCAGTGGAACCTCCTGTGTTCCAGTTTGCACCCATTACCCCTTGTCCTATCATTGGTTGTCACCGCGAAGAGCCTGGCTACATCCTCCTGACACTCACCCTTTATATATTTATGAACACTCATGAGGTCACCCCTCAGTGTCCTCTTCTCCAGCTCCAGAGCCCCAGCTCCCTCAGCCTTTCCTCACACGGGAGATGCTCCACTCCCTTCAGCATCGTGGTGGGTGCGCTGGACTCTCTCCAGCAGTTCCCTGTCCTTCTGGAACTGAGGGGCCACAACTGGACACAATATTCCAGGTGTGGTCTCCCCAGGGCAGAGCAGAGGGGCAGGAGAACCTCTCTGACCTACTGACCACCCCCTTCTAACCCACCCCAGGTACCATTGGCCTTCCTGGCCACAAGAGCCCAGTGCTGGCTCATGGTCACCCTGCTGTCCCGAGGACCCCCAAAGCCCTTTCCCCTACACTACTCTCTAGCAGGCTGTTCCCCAACTTATACTGGAACCTGGGGTTGTTCCTGCCCAGATTCAAGACTCCACACTTGCCCTTGTTATATTTCATTAAATTTTCCCCCACTCAACTCTCCAGCCTGTCCAGGTCTCTGATGGCAGCACAGCTTCCAGTGTCAGCCACTCCTCCCAGCTTGGTGTCACCAGCAAACTTGCTGACAGTCACTCTATTCCCTCGTCCAAATCATTGATGAGTATATTGAATAATACTGGCCCCAGCACTGCCCCCTGGGGCACTGCACTGGATCCAGGCCTCAACTGGACTCTGCCCATTGACCACGACTCTGCAGCTTCTTCCCTTCAGCCAGTTCACAGTCCACCTCACTACCCGCTCATCCAGACCGCACTCCCTCAGTTTAGCAGCAAGGTTGCTGTGGGAGACGGTGTCAAATGCTTTACTGAAGTCAAGGTAGATCACATCCACTGCTTTGCCATCATCCATCCACCTTGTTATGTCCTCATAAAAGGCTATGAGGTTGGTCAAGCACGACTTCCCCTTGGTGAAGCCATGCTGACTGCCCCTAATGACCCTCTTATCCTTGATATGCTTTGAGATGGCACCAAGGGTAAGTTGTTCCATCACCTTCCCAGGGATGGAGGTGAGGCTGACCAGTCTATAGTTACCTGGGTTCTCCTTCTTGCCCTTTTTGAAGACTGGAGTGACATTTGCTTTCCTCAAGTCTTCAGGCACCTCTCCTGTTTCCCAAGACGTGGCAAAGATGATGGAGAACGGTCCAGCAATGACCTCAGCAAGCTCCCTCAGCACCCGCGGGTGCATCCCATCCGGACCGATGGATTTATGGATGTCCAGATTGCCCAACTGCTCCCTAACCCAGTCCTCATCAACCCAGGCAAACTCCTCCATTGTCCTGCTTTCCCCATGGGTCTCAGTGGTACAGGGCTCCTCAGGACAGCCCCTGGCAGAGCAGACAGAGACAAAGAAGCATTCAGTAACTCTGCCTTCTCTGTATCTTCTGTCACCAGGGCACCCACCTCGTTCATCAGTGGGCCTACATTGCCTCTGCTGTTAGTTTTATCTGCCACGTATTGGAAAAAACTCTTCCTGTTGTCCTTGACTCCTCTCGCCAGGTTTAATTCTAAGGAGGCCTTAGCTTTCCCAGTTCCCTCCCTACACCCTCTGACAACAGCCTGATATTCTCCCCAAGTGGCCAGCCCCTCCTTCGTGATCTATAAACTCTCCTCTCCCACTTGAGCACATCCAACATCTCCCTGTTCAACCACACAGGTCTCCTGGCTCCCTTCCTTGACTTCCTACGTGTCAGGATGCTCTGATCTTGTGCCCGGTACAAACAGTCCCTGAACACTGACCAACTATCTTGGGCCCCTTTACCTTCAAGCAGCCTTGCCCAGGGGATTTCCCCCTGCAATTGCCTGAAAAGGCCAAAGTTTGCCCTGCTGAAGTCCAGGGTTGCAATTCTGCTTGCTATCCTGCTCCTGCCACAGGAGATCCTGAACTGCACCATCTCATGGTCGCTGCAGCCAAAGCAGCCCTCAACCCTTACCGCTTCAACCAGCCCCTCGTTAGTGAGGATGAGGTCCAGCAGCTCCTCGCCTAGTCGGCTCCTCTGCCCTTTGCATCAGAAAGTTCTCGTCAAGGCACTGGAGGATCTTCCTAGACTGTGGCTGGCTGGCTGAGTAGTCCTTCCAACAAACATCAGGGAAGTTAAAATCCCCCACCACAACCAGGGCCTGTGATTGCGAGGTTGCTCTCAACTGTCTGATGGCTTGTATGCCCATCTGTCACGGTCCATTCAATGATGGGCTTGTGATGGTTCTGGTCACCTTGATCTCAGAGCGCAAAATTACGGTGACCAGAATGCCAAGGGCTTATAGTTCAATCAAGCAGTGTAACTTTATTAATTTGCCCATAAAGCGGCACGCGATAGAGAGAGAGAAAGAAAAAGAAGTCCTGCCAGTCCTCCATTGTGGTTCTGGATCCTCTGGTGGGAAGATCTTCAATTGTGTCCATTCTGGAGTCACCTTTTATGCTTCTTCACCCCCCCTCGCTCCCATTGTTTGAGGCCAGTCTCCGCCTTGATTTCACAACCCAGGCTCATACTGCGCAGGCTCGAAGGGTTCACGCTTTCTTTTCCCAACGCTTATGTGGCCTGCATTCAGGGGTCCTTTTCTGGTCCATTGGGTGACCTCAGGACCCTTGGCAAGCTCCTGGGCATGCTCCTCTTCATTGGCCATTGTTTGAGGGAGCAGGTGAGGGACATGTGTAACTGAGGCTGCAGGTGAGAACACATCTTCTGGACGGCAGCTCTTGTCCCTGAGTTGAAGAGACCCTCATAACAACAGCTTTCAGGAGACAGGGGCTGGCTTGGCTGAAGCAGCAGGCAAAGTCCACACAGCAGCCATTGTAAGCAGGAGCCCCCCCATATCAGAGAAAACAGTTCAACACAATGCTTCTCCTTGGGCCTCTCTCCAAATCATCATCCAACTGTTCTTTCAGTCAGGGCCTCAGTTCTCTCAGATCACCCCAACCCAAGCATTCATTGCAGATCCCTCAACCCATTAACAATCACACAAAACCCATTGGAGATCCCCCCAAACCCAAACATGGGAGATCCCCTCAAACCCATTGGACATCCCCCAACCCATTGGAGATCCCTTAAACACATTGGAGACACCCCAAACCATACCATGGGAGATCTCCCAATGCATTGGATATCCCCTCAAACCCATTGGAGACCCCCAAAACCAACCATGGGAGTTCCCCCAACCCATTGGATATCCCCTGAAACCCATTGGAGATCCCCCCAAACCCACTGGAGATCCCCCAAAACCAACCATGGGAGATCCCTCAACCCATTGGAGATCCCCCAATCGACTAGAGATCCACCCCAACCCATTGGAGATCCAACAACCCAACCACGGAAGATCCCCCAAACCCCTTGGAGATCCCCTAACCCATTGAAGGTCCCACCAAACCCATTGGAGATCATCCAACCCAACCATGGGAGATCTCCCCAACCCTTTGGAGATCCCCCAACCCAACCCATTGGAGATGCCACGAAACCCATTGGAGATGCCCCCAAACCCAAACATGGGAGATCCTCCAATCAATTGGACATCCCCTAACGCATTGGAGATCTCTTAAACCCGTTAAAGATCCCCCCCAACCTATTGGCGATCCCTCAACCCAACCATTGGAGATCCCCCCAACCATGGGAGATACTCCAACTCACTGGAGACCCCCACCCAAACCCATTAGAGACCCCCTCCCCCAACCCATTGGAGATCCCCCCAATCCCGTTGGAGTTCCCCCAATTCCCTGGAGATCTCTGAAACCCACTGGAGATCCCCCAAACCCATCGGAGATCCCCACAAACCCACTGGCAGATGTACTGATCACTCAGAGTCGCAGTGACTTGTTTTAAGCATGAGAGCTCATTTTTGTTTTATCCTTTCCTGCACCCCCACCCCTTGGGATAGGAAACTGAAAAGACAGGGTCAGGAAAGATCCTTCTCTGTCAGGTAATCCTTGCATTGTTATTGCCCTTGGAAAAATTCTGGGGGTGATCTGGAGCTGTGAGCGGTGCTGACCCACACAGCACCCCCTCCACAGCAGAGGCACCTTTCCTGCCCTTATGTGGGATGCTCCTTTCCCCAGAAGCTTCTCCCCACAGCACCACGGGGATCTACCCGGTCAGGCTGAGCGCTGACCCTGGCAGGCGGCAGAGTCCCTGCCCTGGCACAGCCCTGGGGTGCAGGGACCCTGCTCTGCAGGACAGCCCTGGGCACCCCTGGGTGCTCACCGGGCTTCACAGCTGTTCAACATCGCCTGACAAGATCCCCTCCTTACAGATCCCACGTGCTATGCCTGTGCTAACTCTAGGAGACGCCTCCAGGACCTACAGCTGCATTGCCCTGCATGCAGAGACTTACCATGGCATGGGCTGCAAAGGCTTCTCCTCCAGTGAGCTCTCAGTCATCCTCCCAATCCTGACCACCTTTAATCTCTCTCTGCCTTGCTCGTCTCCCTGAGATCCCCAGGCAGAGCCCTCAGCCCTGCTGCGCTGTGCAGAGGAGCTGCTCCTGGGCAGAGCTGTCTCTCTGCAGCGCTGCCGCTTGCCAGGAGCTCCCTCTGTCCCAGGAGCCCAGCCCAGCTCAGCATCACAGGAGCAGCCCAAGGCACTTTAATGACTCCTGTGGTAGGTTTGGTGCTGTGTCCATGGACCTCAGAACCTGAGGAAAAGGTGATGAAACCTCTCAAGAAGTCAGAGTCAGATTCAAACTTCCAAGGTTGTTGTAATGTTAATGGGTCTGACTGAGGGACACAACTGAGAAATTGTCCCCAGGGTTGTTCAGAGTAGAAAACTGAAGGCAGTGATGACTGGTCAGGAAAAGCAAAGTAAATGTCTCTCTGATGCTGAGTAAACCTGGATGTGTTTCATTAACCAAAGGGCCAAGCCCTGACCCCCAGCCCTGGGAAGGCAGATCCTCTCCCTCCCACGTTGCCCAGGGTCCTTCCTGGACAGTGTGATAAGATGCTGTGCAAGGCCAAGGGCAGGACTATGGTCCCACACCTCCCAGGGTCCGGGCTGGGGACAAGGAGGCCATGAGGCCCCTGTGCTGGAAGGACAAGGTGTCTCCTCACAGGCATCAGAGGTGCAGACAACAGCCATAGCCAAGGGGAGAAGGAGCTCATGTCTGTTGGGGGCTTTCAGCCTCTTTACGTCCCTTGATCATCTCCACCACAGCCTGTCCTGTGCTGTGGCATCCCCTGCACCTCTTTCCCTGCAGGCTGCAGACATCCCCCCTGCTGCCCCACCTTGCTCTTGTCTGAGCATCTTCCTCCCTTTGCTGAGATCTCTGCATCCTCCCCAGCTGTTCCTTGGAGCACAAAGCCTTGGGCTGATGCAGACTCCCTCTGCTGACCTGCTCCACCACAGCACTGCCCTTCCAGTCACATTCCTTGCTGCTCATGTCCAGCCTGGACCTCCCCAGCTGCACTTTGGGCCATTATTTCTTTCTCATGCTCTTTCCCACTATGCAGAAAACCTCCACCACCTCTGAAACCACCCTTCAAGCACTCTCAGGCTACTCCTGCACTGCTGCAGCCTCCCCAGCCCTGCTGGGCCAAAGCAGCCCAGGTCCCTCAGCATCCCACACCATGTGCACAAGGTTCTGAACCTGCCTTAGCAGAGCCCTGCACTCTCCAGTTCCCCCCTGCTTCTCCAAACTGGGAAGCCGCACACTGGCACACCCCCGTGTGTGTGGGGTCACACCAGTGCTGAACCGAGTGGGATGAGAACTCCAGGTGTCTGGGTCCCCACGCTCCTCCTCATGCAGCCCCATGTGCAGCTGCCTTGTTCATGGTGAGCGTGCACCACGGGCTGGTGTGGGGACCTTGGAGTGCCCAGGCCCTTCTCCTCAGGGTCACTGCTCAGCGTGTCAGGTCCTGCTCTGTCCTGATGGATGGGTTATTGTCCCACCCTGATACAGAACTGGTCACTTCATCTTGTCAATATTCAGAGTTTTCTGATGGGTAAATACCAGATGCGAGGAGCTCTGCCTGGGGACAGACAATGTCAGCTGAAGGTTGAGGAGTCAGCATGAGAGGGCAGAACAGCATGGGCAATGTTGTGGTGACTGGACATCAGCTACAGGATCCCTGATCAGGAAGAGGAATTAGATGAGGCCTCCTTCAGACAAATGAAAGAAGCCTCATGTTTCCAGGGCCATGTCCTTGTGGCAGACCTGAGATATCCCAATATCTGCAAGGTACCAGCCTTCCAGGAGGGTTTGGAGCTCATTGACAACATCTTCCTGACACGGGTGACTGAGGAGTCAGTGAGGTGAGGTGCCCTGTGGGACTTCACACTTACAAACCACAAAGAGGTGGTCAGGGATGGAACAGTCAGGGATGGGAAAGTGGAGCTGAGGCTCCTGGGAGATGATCACAAGGCAAAGAGCAGGATTTCAGGAGAGCAAGCTTGGGCCTGCTGAGGGACCTGCTTGGGTCCTATGGGACATGACCTTGGTGTCTGCAGTGCTTTTCTCTCACATTTCCTCTCTCCTCTCTCCCACCTGCTGTTGTGCAGCGGTTTTACACTTTCTCAAATACAATATCCCAGAGGTGCTGCCAGCATCACTGAGTGGCTCAGATTTGGCAAGGAGTGGGTCCATCTTGGAGCGTCTGAAATCAGCTCTGTCTGTTGTCTGTCAAACTCCTGATGTCGTCTTAGAGAGGTGACAACTGTAGCACATCAATACCTACCCCCAGTTCCAAGACTTTGCCATGTAAACCCAATAGAGAGTGACAATGTGTTGGATATTACCAGCTACATGATCATGGAGAAGAAATGGAAAAGATCTTCTGTCAGTAACTCAAGCAAGTCTCCAGTCAATGAGCAGGTTCCTATGGGGAACTGTAATTACCCTGCCATTCACTGGTAGGCAAAACAGCAGCTGCCAACAATCCAGAGAACCTTGGGCCAACTGCTTAACAAAAGGGAGGGAATCATCTCTCCAAGTACCCATGAAAAGAAGCATTTCGCAGTATCACAGTATCACAGTATGTTTGAGATTGGAAGGGACGTCGAAAGATCCTCCAGTCCAATCCCCGAGCTGGAGCAGGATCGCCTAGGTGAGGTCACACGTGAACATGTCCAGGCGGGCTTTGAATGTCTCCAGAGAAGGAGACTCCACAATCCCCCTGGGCAGCCTGGTCCAGGCTCTGTCACCCTCACTGAGAAGAAGTTTTTTCTCAAGTTTAAGTGGAACCTCTTGTGTTCCAGCTTGATCCCATTGCCCCTTGTCCTATCATTGTTTGCCACTGAGAAGAGCCTGGCTCCATCCTCATGACACTCACCCTTTATATATTTATAAACATTAATAAGGTCACCCCTCAGTCTCCTCTTCTCCAAACTAAAGAGACGCAGCTCCCTCAGCCTTTCTTCATAAGGGAGATGCTCCACTCCCTTAATCATCTTTGTTGCCCTATGCTGGGCCCTCTCCAGCAGTTCCCTGTCTTTCTGGAACTGAGGGGCCCAGAACTGGACACAATATTCCAGATGGGGTCTCACCAGGGCGGAGTAGAGGGGAAGGAGGACCTCTCTTGATCTACTAACCACCCCTCTTCTTATACACCCGAGGATACCATTGGCCTTCTTGGCCATAAGGGCACAGTGCTGGCTCATGGTCATCCTGTTGTCCACCAGGACCCCCAGGTCCCTTTCCCCTACACTGCTCTCTAATATGTAATTTCCCAACCTATACTGGAACCTGGGTTTGTTCCTGCGCAGATGCAGGACTCTACACTTTCCCTTGTTAAATTCCATCAGGTTATTCCCCGCCCAACTCTCCGGCCTGTCCAGGTCCCGCTGATTGGCAGCACAGCCTTCTGGCGTGTCAGCCACTCCTCCCAGCTTAGTGTCATCAGCAAACTTGCTGATAGTACACTCAATTCCCTCATCCAAATCGTTAATTAATCTGTTGAATAATATTGGCCCCAGTACTGACCCCTGAGGCACTGCACTAGGTTCAGGCCTCCAAGTGGACTCCGCACCATTGACCACCTCACTACTCTATTGTCTAGACGACACCTCCTCAACTTAGCGGTGAGGATGCTGTGGGAGACTGTGTCAAAGGCTTTACTGAAGTCAAGGTAGACTACATCCACCGCTCTGCAATCATCCATCCACCTTGTTACATTCTCATAAAAGGCTATGAAATTGGTCAAGCATGACTTACGCTTGGTAAAGCCATGATGACTGCCCCTAATGACCCTTTTATCCTTGACATGCCTTGAGATGACACCAAGGAGAAGCTGTTCCATTACTTTCCCAGGGATGGAGGTGAGGCTGACGGGTCTATAATTACCCGGGTCCTCCTTCTTGCCCTTTTTAAAGACTGGAGTGACATTTGCTTTCCTCCAATCCCTGGGCACCTCTCCCATTTCCCAAGACTTGGCAAAAATGATGGATAGCGGTCTAGCAATGACTTCAGCCAGCTCCCTCAGCATCCGCAGATGCATCCCATCTGGACCCATGGATTTATGGATGTCCAGACTATTTAATTGCTCCCTAATCCAGTCCTCATCGACTAAAGCAAACTCCTCCATTGACCTGGCTTCATCTGGGGTCTCAGGGGTACAGGGCTCCCCAGGACAGCCTCCAACAGAGTAGACAGAGACAAAGAAGGCATTCAGCAATTCTGCCTTCTCTGTGTCTTCTGCCACCAGGGCACCCACCTCATTCATCAGTGGGCCTACATTACCTCTGGTATTAGTTTTACCTGCTATGTATTTGAAAAAGTTCTTTTTGCTGTTCTTGACCCCTCTCGCCAGCTGTAATTCTAAGGAGGCCTTGGCTACCCTAGCTGCCTTCTTGCATCCTCTAACAGCAGCCTTATATTCCTCCCAAGTGGCCAGTCCCTGCTTCCATGACCTGTAAACTCGCCTCTTCTGCTTGAGCATACCCAACAGATCCCTATTCAACCACGCAGGCCTCCTGGTTCCCTTCCTCGACTTCCTACGTGTGGGGATGCTCTGATCCTGAGCGTGGAAGAAGCAATCTCTGAATGCAATCCAGCTCTCTTGGGCCCCTTTTCCTTCAAGCAGTCTTGCCCATGGGATTTCCCCCAGCAATTGCTTGAAAAGACCGAAGTCAGCCCTGCTAAAGTCCAGGGTTGCAATTCTACTTGCTATTCTGTTCCTGCCACACGAGATGCTGAACTCCACCATCTCGTGGTCACTGCAACCCAGGCAGCCCTCAACCTTTACTGCTTCGACCAGACCCTCTTTGTTAGTGAGGATGAGATCCAGCAGTGCACCTCTCCTGGTCGGCTCCTCCACCATCTGCATGAGGAAGTTATCATCAATGCACTGGAGGAACCTCCTGGACTGTGGCTGGCTGGCTGAATGGTCCTTCCAGCAAACATCAGGGAAGTTAAAATCCCCCACAACAACCAGGGCCTGTGACTGTGAGGCCACTCTCAGCTGCGCATAGAAGGCCTCATCAACTTCCTCAGCCTGATCTGGTGGCCTGTAATAGACACCTACAACAGTATCACCCCTGCCAGCCTGTCCCTTGATCCTGACCCATACACTCTCAACTCGTTCCTCATCCGCTCCTGGGCAGAATTTAGTACATTGCAGTTGCTCTCTCACATAGAGAGCAGCTCCACCACCACTCCTGGTTGACCTGTGTTTCCTGCTGGCAGAATGTCTCACAGCCCCCACTGAGGAGGGCAGGGGGTTGGGAGATGGGAGCACGTTTCAGTTTCCAGATCCCAGGACAGAGCCCAAACCATCCTGCCCTTGAAATCCAATTCCTTGAGCTGCACAGCTGGTGGGCTTCTGTGGATAATCATGTTAAAAAGCATCCTTCAAGTGTTTGTGTAATACGTCTAGGAATGTCAGTTTTTAAAGAAAAATAAAAGTTTAACAGGCTAATATTTAAATATCTGTAAAATAGTACTCTGTATCCGTGATAGCCCCTCTGGCAATGACAATTAAATAGATATTTGCACTATAAGGCATGATACCCCACCCACAAGCACACATCTAAGTGGTTCAGATGAAGGGTGGTCTGGCAAACGTCACCCTTTGTGTCCCCAGGTGCACAGACATTGCTCATGTGCCTCTGCAGAGAGTGGCAGGAGCTGGATCCCCTTCTCGGGACAGACTCCTTCCAGGAGAGACACAGACACAGGGGTAACTCATCAGGTCTTTAGGGCATTTCACTTGGCATCAGTTTTGACACATTGGGTGCTGTCCTGTGACTGCCCTTTCTGCACAAATGATCATACAAAGACAACCATTTAGTAAGACATGGCCATAAAGGGGCTGTTATGGACAAGAAAGCTCACCATAAACTCTGGAGAGAGCGAGGAAGTTTATAATAAGCACCAGGAAGAACCAAGAAGCTTAAGGCCTCTTCTGAAGAGTGGGAGGCCTGAGCAGCCGTGATTGGCCATGTGTAGGTGTGGGAGAGGGTCAGGGCATGTCAGGGAGAAGCAATGAGATGGCTGATGGCTTCAGTGAACCCTTCCAGCCATGTCTGAACCCAGAAATGGAAAGCAGTTGATGTCTGCAGGTGGAGGAGGAACAGGAGGAAGAATTTCCTGAGAATATGGAAGGAAGAAAGCCCTCTCTTGGGCTAATCATGTATGGCAGTGTCATTTCCATCCTGGGGGCATGGCTGTGCCTGGGAGATGGGGAATGGCTGCTGCTGGGGTGGCCGTGCTCAGTCATGGCCCATGAACTGACCCTGCTCTGTTCCTCTCTTACACTGCCCACACTTGGATGGTCCTCAGGAATCATCCATGAGCCTGGTGGATCCATGAACCTCCTGGAGTGATGGGTATGGATCCAAATAGAGGATTCAAGCAAGTTTGGGACTGGGACATTGAGGTGATTGGTGACCATTGCCAGGTGTATGAAAGAAGCTGGGTGAGTTGTGAAGAACTCACAGGCATTTGCAGCTCCACAGAAAACCAGAGCCTTGCAGTTAAAGCGACAGCACTTGACATAAAACCCACCCCCAAAGCATGAAACACTCACAGTGACCACAGGAGAAGCCTTGTAAAACATTTGAGAAAAATCTACCAGGTCCCAGGGGTCAGGGCTCACCCATTGTGATGATGAACAAGCATCAAGGGCTGACATGGCATCAGAGCCACCTCCCCATGGCTCTCACCACCTTTAACCAGTGTCTCCAAGTCTTTCCTTCACCGGCCCTCACGGACAGGGACCTGCACTGGTTGTTTCCTTCACAGCTGTGTCAGTGATGGCCCTTCATGGGGTTCCACACACCCTCAGAAACTTGGGGTTTGCTTCTGCCTTTCACTTCATTAGAGGTTTGTTCGTTGTTTCAGCATCTGCAGTTCAGGATCATGGCAGCAGAGGGCTCATTAACATCTGAAATGCTCTTACAAGGCAAGGCTCTGTGCATCTTTTTCCTAAAGGCTTCAAGTCTGTTGTTGATGATTAGGGAGATTTCAGAAATAGTAAACCAGAGAGCATTTCCATAATAAATAGCAATAAAGCTAAATTTCTTCTATTTCCTTCCATGCTCAGTTTTCATTTTCTGTAATGGTGTCTGAGTATCTGAGTTGCCTCAGGTCACCCTGACTTGAGCCCCATCCATTGCTGGGTTTTCTCCAGACTCCTGAATTTAGGAATGAACTCCCAGGAGACCTTGCTGGTGAAGATGGGGGCAAAGAAGCTATGAAGAACCTCAGTCCTGTCTGATTGTACTCTTACAAAGTTCAGCAGGAGGCCCACGTCTCTTATTTTAAGGAAACTGTGTAAGCTCGTCTTGCTGCCTTCATTCTCCCCTGCAGCTATGAAGTTCAGATCAGCTTTGGCATCATCTTTACATCGATGGACAAGGTTTCTGAATTCCTCCTCTGCAGCTTCCCCTGCTTCCACCTCCTGTGTGCTGCCTTTTTGTCCTGGAGCTCCATCAGTTCAGATGAGCAGCCTCACAAGATAAATGCTTCTTTTCATGGGTTCTCAAAGAAATCATTCTTGTGCTTGGAGCAGCCTGTCCTGTAAGGCTGCTCTGGTTTCCTGAGCTTCTTCACCTTTCAGGCCTGCTTCCACGTAACCACCTCATCTGCCATCCTCCAGTACGTCAAAGTCTTCTCTGCAGCCCACCAGCCTGTGCTCTGCTGCTGGCCTTCCTCCCTCCCCTCTGGTGGCTGGGACCCCACTGTTTCCTGGTCACAACAGCCAAGGTGGACACTGACGTTCACATCCCTCACCAGCTCTTCCTTCTTGATCAGGAATAGATCCAGGTGAACATCACCCCTATTGGCCCACCAGGCAGACATGTTAAGAAGTCGGCCCAAGATCACCTCCTGGCCAGTGAGTGTCAGGGTAATTACAGTTCTCCATAGGAACCTGCTCATTGACTGGAGACATCCTAAGGTTGCTGACAGAAGATGTTTTCCATTTCTTCTCCACGGTCAAGTAATTTGTAACATCCAACTGGATGTACATGGCTAAGTCTTGGAACTGGGAGTGAGAGTGGCTGGGCACCTCACCTCACTGACTCCTGAGTCACCCATGTCAGGAAGACGTTGTCAATGAGCTCCAAAACCCTCCTTGTCCCCAGCCAGGAACCTGGGAGGTGTGGGACCATAGTCCTGCCCTTGGCCTTGCACAGCCCCACATCACACTGTCCAGGAAGGGCCCTGGGCAACGTGTGAGGGACAGGATCTGCCTTCCCAGGGCTGGGGGTCAGGGCTTGACCTTTGGTTAATGAAAGACATCCAGGTTTACTCAGCATCAGAGAGACCTTTACTTTGCTTTTCCTGAACTGTCATCACTGCCTCCGGTTTTCTACTCTAACCAGATCCTGGAGACCGTTGCTCAGTAGTGTCCCTCAGTGAGACCCATTAACAATACCAGAAACTATGGAGTTTGAATCTGACTTTGATTTCTTGAGAAGTTTCTTCTTCTTCCCCTCAAGGTCTGATGTTCATGGACTCTACACCAAAGCCACCAGAGGGGTCATTAAACTGCCTTGGGCTGCTCCTGTGCTGCTGAGCTGGGTTGGGCTCCTGGGACAGAGGGAGCTCCTGGCAAGCGGCAGCGCTGCAGAGAGACAGCTCTGCCCAGGAGCAGCTCCTCTGCACACGCAGCAGGGCTGAGGGCTCTGCCTGGGGATCTCAGGGAGACAAGCAAGGCAGAGAGAGATTAAAGGTGGTCAGGACTGGGAGGATGACTGAGAGCTCACTGGAGGAGAAACCTTTGCAGCCCTTGCCATGATAAGTCTCTGGGTGCAGGGCAATGCAGCTGTAGCTCCTGGAGGCATCTCCTAAAACTGGCACAGGCACAGCTGGTGGGATCTGTAAGGTGGGGGATCTTGCACCTCAATTTTGAACAGCTGTGAAGCCGGGTGAGCCCCCAGGGGTGCCCAGTGCTGTCCTGCAGAGCAGGGTCCCTGCTCCCCAGGGCTGTGCCGGGGCAGGGACTCTGCCGCCTGCCAGGGTCAGCGCTCAGCCTGCCCGGGGAGATCCCATGGCAGCAGCTGTGGGTGGAAGGAGCGACCCCCGGCAGGGCAGGCAGGGAGCTTGTGGGCTTGAAGGGTGCTGTGTGGGTCAGGGCTGCTCAGAGCTCCAGATCAACTCCACAGACATGGCAGAGGGTCCTTCTGAACAACGACATCAAGACAGGAACAGCTGCAAGGGAAGGAGTCTGTGCTTTCAGTTTTCCACTCTTGGTTGTCTGGTGTGCAGTGGAAGATGGGGATTTATTTCTCTCTTTGGAGAAGACACTGAGACCCCAGTTCTCGTTAGGACTTGTCTGAGCTGCTCCTGAGCCCCTGCACACACAGAGCTGCCCCTGGGCAGTGCCAGGAGGTGTGAGCAGGACAGAGCTGAGCACACAGCGGGTGGGACGGGGTCTGTGACACTGACAGGGAGCAGACCCAGGGACAGACGCACAGCTGCAGGCAGCACAGACATGGGCAGGAAGAGTTAACTGCTACCAGAAATGCTGGGGACAGGATTTAAGAACCTCTCTCACATCCCCTGCAGTGCAGACACATTTCCCAGTGCAACCCCTGGTCTCCTCTCCTCGCCATCAGAGCCTCTGCCCCAAAGCCATGGGGTCCAGGTCACCAGTCTCCACCTCAGCAGCTGGACCTCCAGGGGAAGGGTTCCTGGAACGTGGTACACAAAAAAGGTGCTAAAAGTACTTGCTCTACAGTGTCATTTCATGAGTGGCAGCAGCACAGTCGGGTAAGGAGAAGGTTCCACAGCATGCCCGTCTGCCTTTCTGTCCTTGCTTTATTTCTCAGAAGCACTGCAGTGTTCTTTCCTGTTTCTCCACCTGTTCCTGGAGCTCTTGCTCTCTGGGGTTGGGGTGGGAGTGTGGGTCAGTTTTTGTCCTGACACCTATTCAGTGGATATTGTCCCAGAGCTGTGTTCATGGAAACTGCATTCCCAAGCTGCATTTTAAACTGTGATGAGCTGTTTTTCTCACTTGGTAGAAAGAGAGAATGAACGGAAACGTCCCTCCATCAGGGAGGGGGTTTTCCATGAGAAACAGTCTGTTCATTTTCCTCAGAGAAGTCTCCCCTAACTCGTCACTGGCTTTTCCTCCTTGCACAGGTCCTCATGCCCACAGACAGCAAATGTCCAACAGCAGCTCCTTCACCCAGTTCCTCCTCCTGCCGTTCACAGACACACGGGAGCTGCAGCTCTTGCACTTCTGGCTCTTCCTGGGCATCTACCTGGCTGCCCTCCTGGGCAACGGCCTCATCATCACCACCATAGCCTGTGACCAGGACCTCCAGACCCCCATGTACTTCTTCCTGCTCAACCTCGCCCTCCTCGACCTGGGCTTCATCTCCACCACTGTCCCCAAATCCATGGCCAATTCCCTCTGGGACACCAGGACCATCTCCTTTTTAGGATGTGCTGCACAGCTCTTTTCATTTGTGTTCCTGATAATAGCAGAGTACTCTATGCTCACCATCATGTCCTATGACCGCTACGTTGCCATCTGCAAACCCCTGCACTACGGAACCCTCCTGGGCAGCAGAGCTTGTGTCCACATGGCAGCAGCTGCCTGGGCCACTGGGTTTCTCAATGCTCTGCTGCACACGGCCAATACATTTTCACTGCCCCTGTACAAGGGCAATGCCCTGGACCAGTTCTTCTGTGAAATCCCCCAGATCCTCAAGCTCTCCTGCTCACACTCCTACCTCAGGGAAATTTGGCTTCTCATGTTTTGTGCTTCTTTTTTTGTGGGATGTTTTGTGTTCATTGTGGTGTCCTATGTGCAGATCTTCAGGGCCGTGCTGAGGATCCCCTCTGAGCAGGGACGGCACAAAGCCTTTTCCACCTGCCTCCCTCACCTGGCTGTCATCTCTCTGTTTGCCAGCACTGGCATTTTTGCCTATCTGAAGCCCCCCTCCATCTCTTCCCAATCCTTGGACCTGGTGGTGTCTGTTCTGTACTCGCTGATACCTCCAGCAGTGAACCCCCTCATCTACAGCATGAGGAACAAGGAACTCCAGGGTTCCATGTGGAAACTGATAACTGGATGTTTTCAATAACAAACAGCAACAAACTCTCATTTTCTCCATAGCAGTTATAGTTTAACTCACTGCAGGCTCAGCCATTCTTGTTCTCTTGTTGTTCTTGTCATGTTTTGTGATAATGTTGTCATCCCTTTCCTAATTCACTGTCTACCTTTTTTTCTGACCAATTTTTATGTAAATGAGAAGCCATTGTGCCTGTGTTTAAAAAATAAATAAAGGGAACTACAGTGTTCTGTCTAGGTTTGTTTTTCTCCTGAGATCTTCTTTGAAGTCCTTTTTGGAGACACAGGGAGTTTCTGTTTGCATTGGTGGAGGGGAACAGAGTCCAGCCTGGCAGCCCTGCCAGGGAGCACCAGTGCTTGTTCTTCCAGAGCTGTTCTGGTTCCACTCCCACACTCTACTTCTCATCCCTTGTGTTGGTGCAAGGCCTGAGTGCTCTGGCAGCTTGGTCCCCGTCCAGAAAATAAAGCAGGGACAGGCAATGGGCACTGCTGTGACAGAGCTGGCCTCAGAACAGCCTTTCCAGATAGAAAGGTGATCTCCTCAGGGCAGGGATGAAGGTTTAGATCTTCTTACAATGTTTTTCTCAATAACATTTTCAAGAAAGTGGCCACAGATGCAACACCAGGGTACAGCTGAACAGTGTGTGTGTGCAGGCTGGCACACAGCAGTGTCCTCTCACAGCCAGGCCTCCTGCCAGAGACCTGCAGGACCAACAGAACAGGGGCTGGGTTGTGCCCCTGTGCACCCCTTCAGAAGGTGCCTCAGGTCAATCACCATGCACTGGCCACTCACAACCACCATTTCCAGCCCTGCGCTCTCACCCAAAGAGGCTGTTCTTCCCTCCAAGGGTAGACACTCAATGAGTGCTTCAGCAGTCCATGTTTGCTTTGGACAGATGAGATGTGAGTATCCACATCATGTATGTGAGGTGACATGAACGTGAGTGAGCACAAACACCATCAGCTACTCCTTTTCCATTCTGTGAAGGTCTGTGGAACACACGAGGTCTTGAGCTCACTTCATATTGGGAGGAGCAACCTATGGGAAATCACCTGAATGCAGAACTGGGTTGTGCTTCCTTTGACTGAGGTCCCCGTGTCCATTCCCCATGACGTGGGACATCTCAGATGAGTCCAGAGCAGGTGACACAGCAGAGGGGTGAGGTGTCTCCCATCCTTTGGGAGTGGCAACAGGAAGCCAGAAGGACACTGTGACTCCTGCCTCTGTGTGTAAAAGGGACAGACTCTGTCTCTGAGCATCCCTGGGTGCATAAGGAGTCCTGAGATCAACTCAGATATGAATGCCAGACACAACCCTGATATTTCTCTGTGTGACTCCAGGAACAGATCCCACTGGATCAGTGAGATTCATCTCAGCTGCACTGGACAGGATCATTGCAGGATCGTTCTCCAATCTGCTACATCACCCTTGCCTGTGATTCCACATTGTGCTTTCATAAGTGCCATAGAAACCAGAATGGTTCTGGGGTCCTAAGGAAATGCAGATCTCAAACCCATCTTCAAGAGGAGCAGGAATAGGAACGGGGAGAATAACAGGCTGGCCACCCTACCTCCCTCCCTGGGAAGGGGATGGGATGCGTCCTCCTGCAGCCGTTTCCAGGAATGTGAAGGACAAGGAAGGGATTGCTGAACCCAAATGGACAGGGAAAAGAAAGGCATGTTGTGTACAGGGCGTTTGCAAGGCCTCAGCCATGGTCTCCTTCTGGCCAGAGTGATGCTGATGGGGCTCAAGAAGTGGATGCTGGGTGGGAAGTTGGCTGAACCATCAAGCCCAAATATCAGCAGTGGTACAAGGTCCTCCATGCAGCCAGTTACTGGTGTCATCTCTCATTGACCAGCACTTGGGCCAACACTGTTGAACATCTTTATTCTCCCCTTCCAGGATGTAACACTGTGCACTTTCAGTGCCTTTGAGGATGATGGAGGCTTTTCATTCACATTGCTCGTAGGAAAAATATTTGACAAATTTGACAAAGGTGAGGGAGTGAGATGGGTGTCTGCAGCCTGCAGGGAAAGAGGAGCAGGTGTAGGATGATGTAGAGCACGATTCAATCTTGGTCAGGTCCTGGGTCCTCAGGAGGGGATGGATGGGTGTGGTATTATGAGGTCTCAGACACTCATAATCCAGTCACAATCGTGTGGCTGTGAAGGGACAGTGAGGTCAGTTCTGTCTCTGGAGGTGACAGCCCAGCAGCAGGGACATGGCTGGGAAAGAACCTCTGCCAAGGTACCCACAGGCCCTACACAGGAAGAGGCCTTGGACATGGGTTGTCATGTCCATCCTGCCTGAGAACATGATGGGACAGCAGCAGGGACATGTGCAACTTGGAAGGTGAGGACTGGATATGAGGAGTAAGAAATGTCACTGGAAGGGCAGTGCTGTGGTGCTGGAGGTCACCCAGAGGGAGCTGGATCAGCCCATGGTTTGTGTTCCAAGAGCAGCCAGTGAGGGTGCAGACACAGCAGTGAAGGTGCAGAAATGCTGGGGTGAGAGCAGGTGGGGAAGCGAGATGGGTGTCTGCAGCCTGCAGGGAAAGAAGGGCAGGGGTAGGACCGTGTAGAAGAGCCTGTGGTGGAGATGGCAAAGGGCGCTGGCAAGGCTGGAAGGGACCCACAGAACCCAGGTCTCTGCCCCTTGGCCATGGCAGTTGTCTCTGCCACCGAGGCCCAGGAGAAGCCATGTTGTCCTCATGGCACTGGGGCCTCGGTGCCTCCTTGCAGCCCCATGGGGAAGCTGGAAGTTGTTGTCCCAGTGTTGTCCTTCCCTGGGCCTTGCACACCCACATCCCATGGTCCCAGGAAGAGCCCTGAGCCGTGTGTGAGGGACAGGATGCCCCTTCCCATTGCCTGGAGGTCATGGCTTCTCCTTTCTGCTTCAGAAAGCAAACCAAGGGGTTTCTCAGCATCAGAGCTGAAGAGAAGACTAAAAGGAGACCTCACGGTGGCTACAGCTTCCTCACAAGGGGAGAAGGAAGGGAACGTACTGATCTCTTCTCTGTGGTGACCATTGACAGAACCCAAGGGAATGGAAGAAAGACGTGCCAGGGGAGGGTCAGTTGGACATGAGGAAAAGGTTCTTCACCCAGAGGTGCTGGACACTGAACTGGGTCCCAGGGAGGTGTCACGGCCCCAACCTGACAGTGTTCAAGAAGAGACTGGACAACGTCCTCAGACACACGGTGTGACCTGTGGGGTGTCCTGTGCAGGGACAGGAGTTGGACTCAATGATCCTTGTGGGTTCCTTCCAACTCCGGACATTCTGTGATTCTATGAAATAATAGGTCAAAAGTCCATGTTTTCATTGCACAGATGAGATGTAACCATACACATCGTGTGCATGTCCACTGTGTGCATGTGGTGAGATGAACCCAAGGGAGCACTGATGCTGTCAGCTATTCCTTGGGGTGCCATAAAGGTCAGTGGGACAGAGATGGTGTTCAGGGGTCTCTTCCAACCTGCGCTATTGTAGGATTCCATTAATCTTTTCCTTGGAGAGCTCTTTCACGTCAGAAGAGACAAAGGAAGATGAAGAAAAAAACAGAGTCAGAAGCAGTGTAAATACAGCAGCTCCTCTGAGGAACGTTTCTCCACTCAAACCCTTGATAGGAAATCTATTGGATACATTTGATGAAAGCAGCTCAGTTCGATCTGCTCACACAGTGGACCACAAGCAGGGTGATGGCTGGGTACAATGCCATGTGGTCACTTGTGTCTCAGGAGCTCGTAGTCCAGTAGGAAGCCAATGGCTGTGCAGGGCACTGTGAGGTCACTTCTGCCTCTGCAGGGGATAGGCCAACAGCAGGAACATGGCTGGGAAAGGACTGTGAGGTCACCCATACGAGACGAGCAATCGGGCCCAGTCAGCATGGCTTTGTGAAAGGCAGGTCCTGCTTGACCAGCCTGATCTCCTTCTATGACAAGGTGACCGGCTGAGCAGATGAGGGAAAGTCTGTCGTGGGGAGTGAATCCGCCACACAGGCTGTGGGTGTTGTGTCCTTAGACTGCAGTAAAGCCTTTGACACCCACCATGATAAAACCTCCTTTCAGGTAGCTGTAGACAGCAATAAGCCTCCTTTTCTCAAGGCTGAACAGCCTCAGCTCCCTAAACTGTTCCTCATAACACTGGTGCTCCAGACCCTTCACCACCCTTGTCACGCTCCTCTGAACTCTCTCCAGCACCTCAATGTCTTCCTTGTCCTGAGGGGCCTAAAACTGACCCCAGGATTCAAGGTGCAGCCTCACCAGTGCCCAGTACAAAGGGATGATCACTCCTCTAGTCCTGCTAAAACTCGAATTGAATCAAGGCTTGAACACCTTGGTGTGACCCAGTTTCTGACAGGTTGGACTGCAGACTCCTGAGGTCCCTTCAACCTCAGTTCTCTTATGATCCCATTGTGATGTTGGGCTCTGTTTCTAACTGGAGCAGAGCAGACGATTCTGGGACAGGATCCACCTGTGCTGTAGGTGACCATCTAAACCAACATCTCAGCCAGTGAACAAGCCAACACCTCAGTGTGACTCGCTCTGGGCAAAGTGTGAGGAGTCCTGGGCAGGGAAGGTTGAGAGGGCATGGGGCGCTATGTAAGACACAAAATGATCTTGGCTTCATGCCTGCAGGCCCATCAGATGTCAGTTAATGTCAATGAAAATTAAAATAAGAAGAACTGAAGGCAAAGATCCAAAGCAAAGGAAGGTGTCAACATACTTCTCTTTATTTTTCTTTACGGGGGCTTTCTTTTCTTTGAAAAGGAAAGAGTTTTCCAGAACTGGGCATGGATTTAAGACACAGATGTCTTCAGCTCCAGAGACACAAACACCTGGTGCCAGTGTAGGTGCCCCAGGAACCCCTGCCCAGGCTCCACCTGCATTGCAAGGTGCTCTGGTCTCCCCAGGTCCTGTGTGATAGATGCCAATCCCAGGCCAGCACCTCAGGTACACTGGGGCCCCTAAACTGGCACTGGCTGTTAATGATGAGACAGCTGATGACTGATGTCTGCTTGGAAAGGTGCACCTTTGCGTTGTTGTTTTGTTTCTGCTTTGTTTTGTTGTTGTTGTTCCTGCTGTTTTGTTTTTGATTTTGGTTTTTGTTTTGTTGGGTTTGGTTGGTTGGTTGGTTGGTTTTGCTTTGGTTTTGTGGGGTATTTGTTTCCCTGTTTTCTTTCTTTGATTGTTTGATTGGAGATTTTTGTTTAGTTATTGTTTTTTGTTTGTTTGTTTGTGTGGGTTTGAGTGTGGTTTGTTCTTTTTAACATATTAATTAAAAAAAATAAAAGGTCAAAAAGTGAATTATGGGGAAGTGTACTAAGGGTAGAAGAAGAAATATTGGTCTTCCCCTGTACTTCTGTCCTGGTTTTGTTAAAAACAGGTTTCTCTTTTAGCGAATTTTTGCCTGTCAGCTAAAGCCTTCATGTCAGCTGCATTTTCCTGGAGAACCTGACACATGTTTTGGTTAAACCTAGCAAGGGAATGCAAACTTATTGATAAGCACGGATGGACATCTCGCGAGAGGGGCAACGAGAAACTGGTGATCGAGAGACTGACCAACGGTGTATAACATTCCATTCACGTGAATACTTCATATAAAAGTGGGAGATCACGAGGATCTCGTCCCTTTGCCCTTTTTCCCTTTTTCCTCATGGCTGACATTAGGAGAGGACCTTGCTGGTCGTCCCTGCGAACTGAGGCCAGTGACAGACTGAATCCAGCTCCAGTTGGCTACAGAGTCTAATCCAGGACTTTGGGTGCTGGCTCTGCAGTTGCTGAGACTTACAAGATTGGTTTTGTATATTTTGTATTATTTTCTCTATTCTTATTAGTAGCGTTAGTAAAACATCTTTAACTTTTCCAACTCTCTTCTCTCTGTCCTTCTTTCCCTCCCGATCGCCTGTCCTGAGCGGGAAGGGGGGAGAGGGAGGGGAAAAAGGGGGAAGTGGGGGGGAGAGGAGGTTAACAATACATCTGCCAGGGTTTGATTGTCACCCCGCAATCTTAACCCTCGACAGATAATTGGCGCCCAACGTGGGGCAAGAGAAAGGGGTAAATTTGGAGATTTTTGGCTTTTCTACTGCTCTGACGTACCTTTCAATTTTCTTGGCATGGTGCCAACTCAGAGTTGTGATACCCGCGCGTCTGTTTGCTTCGGATATTTTTTAGTGGTATTAAGGCAAAGTGAATTACATTGACTTAAAGATGTTGTGGCATAAGTTGTATCAGTTATTTTCTACATTGTGCTCACTGATCCCATATCTGTGTTGGTGTTTCTTTCTGAATCGAAGTATTCATTATATAACAACAAGAAACTGGACAGCGGTCATGATGATTCTGTGTGGTATGGCACTGGTTTATTTCATTATATTGCAGACGCTAATGAATTTCTACTCGCTTCTGCTTTACCTTGAAAAACCTCCAGGAGAGATTAAAGAGCAGAATGGCTCTATATTTGCTAATTGGTCAAGCGAATCTTTAGAAAGGCTGACTAACAATACTTTTGTCTTTTCGCTAGGACAGTTTGCAAATGTTTTAGAGAACTTTGAATATCCTTGGAGCTTTGATAGAACTGTGATGGTGTTATCTGGTTTGCTGAATGTGTGTCAGTTTGTGTTACTGTTAAGAGAAATGAGGTTCAATAGGAGGTTTGCGTCTCTTTTTAGTCCTGAGATTTGCGGTGCGCCTTCGGAAGCTTTAGCAAAAAGCACTCCTAGCCGCTCGAGAAAAGGCAAAACAGCCAAAGCTGCTGCTGCAGCCACTGCCCCCCAACCGCGGCTTCACAGGCTGAAGCTACAGCTCCTCCGCATTGCTCCTCTGCCAAGGTCGCTGCAGATAACACCTCTCCAGCCTCAAAGGCTGACAAGGCAGCCCCCCCGTCTTCACACACTGGGCACTGTTGCTGCTGTAACCACAGCAATCACTGTGACAGTCATTCAGACTCTGAAAATGAATCAAATGATGGTGAACCCATATCAGCATCAGTTGCTGGTTGTAAGAAAGTCACTAGAAAGACCACTCGTGCAGCAGGTGATGGCACAGGGCCAACATCAACCCAAGAGGCATCATCATCAGGACAGGGTGGAGATGAAGTGACCACCACTCGGTCCTTTTCTCCAGGTGAGCTGAGAGATCTGCGAAAAGACTTCAGTCGTCGTGAAGGCGAGAATATTTTAACCTGGCTGCTGCGATGCTGGGACAATGGGGCAGAAACAATTGAATTAGAAGGTGGTGAAGCCAGGCAGCTGGGATCTCTGTCAAAAGATTCTGCCATTGATAGGGCAATTTCAAGAGAGTCTAATGCCGCTACTCTCTGGACCTGACTCCTGCAGCTATGAAAGCCAGATTTCCCTACAAGGAAGATTGTATATCCAAGTTAGGGAAATGGAATACTATGGAGAGAGGTATCCAGTTCCTGAGAGAATTAGCCGTGCGAGAGATCATCTATCTAGGACCAAACAGCCAAGAGGGGACAGACCCAGATAGAATCAATTGTACAAAATCTATGTGGCGCAGATTTGTACAAAGTGCACCACCTGCATATGCTAAGTCATTGGCAGGAATGGTCTGGTCAGCTAGAGGTGTACAAGAAATTAATGAAGTGATTGAGCAGCTCCGGTACTTTGAGGACAGCCTTGCTGGTTCTCTACGGGCTTGTGTCTCCGCTGTGGAGAAACTGTGTGAAAAATCTGATGACCGGTTTGAAAAGCTGTTGCAAGAAATCCAAGAGCTCAGAGCAGACTCGTACCGTTCACGACCTGCACAAACCTATGTTTCAGCTGTTAGGAGAAGGCGTTTCCAATCTCGAGAGAGAGGGCAGAGACAGCCCACAAAAAGAGGTTCACTGTGGTTCTTCCTACATGAGCAGGGAGAAAACATGAATAAGTGGCATGGAAGGCCTACCTCAGAACTTCAGGAACGAGTACGTGAGATAAAAGGAAAAACTCCTAGGAAGGTGGCTGCTCCAGTTTACAAAAGGAGCAGAAGAGATTCTGATGCTCTTGAAGGAACCTCTAATTCACACTCAGAGACTGTGCAAAACAGGAATTAGAGGTGCCCTGCCTCCAACCAGGTGGAGGAAAGGGATAACAGAGTTTATTGGACTGTACAAATACTATGGCCTGGTACAACACAACCCCAGGAGTACAAAGCTTTAGTGGACACTGGTGCTCAGTGCACAATAATTCCTTCTAATTATAAAGGAACGCAATCCATCAATATTGTTGGAGTGACTGGGGGATCCCAGGAACTGACTGTTGTAGAGGCTGAAATGAGCCTAACTGGAAAAACTGGCAAAAGCATCCCATTGTGACTGGTCCAGATGCTCCGTGCATCCTTGGCATAGACCACCTCAGGAGAGGGTATATTAAGGACCCAAAAGGGTATAGGTGGGCATTTGGTATAGCAGCTGTGGACACTGAGAAAATTGAACAACTGTCTGATTTGCCTGGTCTTTCAGATGACCCTTCTGTTGTAGGACTGCTGATGGTTGACGATCAGCAGGTGCCAATTGCTACCACGAGGGTGCATCCCCGGCAATATCGCACCAATCGAGACTCTTTGATTCCTATCCAGAAGCTGATCCGTCAATTGGAAAGCCAGGGTGTGATCAGTAAGACCCGCTCACCTTTTAACAGCCCAATCTGGCCAGTGCGTTAGTCTAGTGACGAGTGGAGACTAACTGTAGACTATCGTGGCCTGAATGAAGTTACAGCACACTGAATGCTGCTGTGCCTGACATGCTAGAACTGCAATTTGAACTGGAGTCAAAGGCAGTGAAGTGCGATGCTACAATTGACATTGCTCATGCATTTTTCTCTATTCCTGTAGCAGCAGAGTGCAGGCCGCAGTTTGCTTTCACCTGGAGGGGCATCCAGTATACATGGAATCACTTGCCCCAGGGGTGGAAACACAGTCCTACCATCTGCCATGGGCTGATCCAGACCACGCTGGAGCAAGGTGAAGCTCCAGAACACTTGCAATATATTGATGACATCATCGTATGGGGCGACACAGCGAAAGAAGTCTTCGAGAAAGGTGAGAGAATAATTCATATTCTTTTGGATGCTGGTTTTGCCATAAAACGGAGCAAGGTCAAGGGACCTGCATGAGAGATCCAGTTTTTAGGAATAAAATGGCAAGATGGCCGTCGTCAGATCCCAGTGGATGTGATCAACAAAATTGCAGCAATGTCTCCACCTACTAATAAAAAGGAGACACAGACTTTCTTGGGCGTTGTAGGTTTTTGGAGAATGCATATTCCTGACTACAGCCACATTGTGAGCCCTCTCTATCGAGTGACTCGTAAAAGGAACCAATTTGAGTGGGGCCCTGAACAACGACAAGCCTTTGAACAAATTAAGCGTGAGATAACTCATGCGGTAGCCCTTGGACCAGTCCGAACTGGACTAGGTGTTAAAAATGTGCTCTACACCGCAGCCGGAGATAATGGACTTACCTGGAGCCTCTGGCAGAAAGCACCAGGAGAAACCCGAGGTCGACCCCTAGGTTTTTGGAGTCGAGGATACAAAGGATCTGAGGCCAACTATACTCCAACTGAAAAGGAGATATTAGCAGCATATGAAGGAGTTTGAGCTGCTTCAGAAGTGATGGGCACTGAAGCACAGCTCCTCCTGCACCTCGACTGCCAGTGCTGAGCTGGGTGTTCAAAGGGACGGTTCCCTCTCCACATCATGCAACCGAAGTTACATGGAGTAAATGGATTGCACTGATCACACAACGAGCTCGAATTGGAAGTCCCAACCGTCCAGGGATATTAGAAGTGATTACAGACTGGCCAGAAAGCAAAGACTTTGGGATGTCTCCAGATGAGGAGGAAGTAAAACGTGCTGAAGAATCACCACCATATAATACGCTTTCAGAGACTGATAAGCAGTATGCGCTGTTCACAGGTGGATCCTGTCGTCTTGTAGGAAAACATCGAAGGTGAAAGCTGCTGTGTGGAGTCCCACACGACAAGTTACAGAAGCCACTGAAGGACAAGGTGAATCCAGTCAGTTTGCAGAAGTGAAAGCCATCCAGCTGGCTTTGGACATTGCTGAACGAGAGAAGTGGCCAATACTTTATCTCTATACTGACTCATGGATGGTAGCAAATGCCTTGTGGGGGTGGCTACAGCAATGGAAGAAAAGCAACTGGCAGCGCAGAGGTAAACCCATTTGGGCTGCCACACTGTGGCAAGACATAGCTGCTCGGCTAGAGAGCCTGCCTGTGAAAGTTGGTCATGTAGATGCTCATGTGCCTAAAAGTCGAGCCACCGAGGAACATCTAAACAACCAACAAGCAGATCAAGCTGCTAAGATTAAAGTAGCTGAGGTGGACTTGGACTGGCAACATAAAGGTGAACTTTTCCTAGCTCGATGGGCCCATGATGCTTCAGGGCATCAAGGTAGAGATGCAACATACAAACGGGCTCGTGATCGAGGGGTGGATTTAACTATGGACACTATTTCACAGGTTATTCATGAATGTGAAACTTGCGCCGAAATCAAACAAGCAAAACAGTTAAAGCCTGTATGGTATGGGGGGCGATGGTTAAAGTATAAGTATGGAGAAGCTTGGCAGATTGATTATATTACACTTCCACAAACACGTCAAGGTAAGCGTTATGTACTTACAATGGTGGAAGCAACCACCGTATGGTTGGAAACATCTGCTGTACCTCATGCTACAGCCCGAAATACCATCTTGGGCCTTGAGAAGCAAGTCCTTTGGCGGCACGGTACGCCAGAAAGAATTGAATCAGACTATGGTACTCATTTCAAAACCAGTATTATAGACAATTGGGCCAAAGAACATGGTATTGAGTGGGTGTATCATATTCCATATCATGCACCAGCCTCTGGGAAAACTGAAAGGTGCAATGGTTTGTTAAAAACTACACTAAAGGCACTGGGTGGTGGAACCTTTAAAAACTGGGATTCACATTTAGCAAAAGCCACTTGGTTGGGCAATACTAGGGGATCAACCAAACAAGCCGGGCCTGCCCAATCAGAAATTCTACAGACTGTGGAAGGAGATAAAGTCCCTGTAGTACACATGAAAAATATGTTAGGAAAGGCAGTCTGGGTTACTCCTGCCTCAGGCAAAGGCAAACCTATTCGTGGGATTGTTTTTGCCCAGGGACCTGGCAGCACCTGGTGGGTGATGCTTAAGGATGGAGAAGTTCGGTGTGCACCTCAAGGGGATTTGATTTTAGGTGAAAATATGCAATGCTGAACTGTACGATGTGAATTGCCGCACTAACAATGTTTAATAAGTGTCTTTTAGATCAAGACAATGGTGATGAAACCAGCGCTGGCTTCTTCGAGTGGCACCCGACACCTTCTTCGAAGTTGATGTCCTTAACCCACAAACAGGGGTCATGAGATGCACTTGGACCATTTTTCCTGCCCTGGGAGACTGTGGTGACAAAATGAACTTAATGAACTTTTCAAAGGATGGTCCACTGATTAATTACTCCTGTGTATATATGTACATATGTATATATATATATATATATATAGTAGTGATTAATTAGATTGTATTGATAGATTGTATTGATAAGGTTTAAGTATTCAGTGAATGTCATATTATAAGGGGTGGAATGTCCTGGTTTTGTTAAAAAACAAGTTTCTCTTTTAGTGAATTTGCCTGTCAGCTCAAGCTTCATATCAGCTGCATTTTCCTGGAGAACCGGACACATGTTTTGGCAAACCCAGCAATGGAATGAAAACTTATTGATAAGCACGGATGGACATCTCGCGAGAGGGGCAATAAGAAACCGGTGACAAACTGTGTATAACATTCCGTTCACGTGAATACTTCATATAAAAGCTGGAGATCACGAGGATCTCGGCCCTTTTTTCCTCATGGCCGACATTAGCAGAGGACCTTTCTGGTCGTCCCTGCAAACTGAGGCCAGTGAGAGACTGAATCCAGCTCCGGTTGGCTACAGAGTCCAATCCAGGACTTTGGGTGCTGGCTCTGCAGTTGCTCAGACTTACAAGATTGGTTTTGTATATTTGTATTATTTTCTCTATTCTTATCAGTAGCATCAGTAAAACATCTTTAACTTTTCCAACTCTCTTCCCTCTGTGCTTCTTCCCCTCCCCATCGCCTGTGCTGAGTGGGAAGGGGGAGAGGGAGGGGAAAAAGGGGGAATTGGGGGGGAGAGGAGGTTGACAACACATCTGGCAGGGTTTGATTGTCACCCCGCAATCTTAAACCTCGACAGGGACAAAGAGGGCCCTGGGATGTCACAATGGGCCCTGGGGACAAAGGGCGGTCCTCAGGATATCACAATGGGCCCTGGGGACAAGGGTGGTCTCCAGGATGTCACAATGGGCCCTGGGGATCCTGGGACGTCACAATGGGCCCTGGGGAAAAGGGGGGGTCCTGGGACGTCACAATGGGCCCTGGGGACAAGGGGGGGTCCCCAGGATGTCACAATGGGCCCTGGGGACAAAGAGGGGTCCCCTGAATGTCACAATGGGCCCTGGGGAGAAGGGGGTGCAGTGGATGTCACAATGGGCCCTGGGGACAATGGGGGGTGTCCAGGATGTCAGAATGAGTCCTGAGGACAAGGGGGGGTCCCCATGGTGTCACAATGGGTCCCCAGTGACAAGGAGGGGTCCCCATGGTGTCACAATAGGCCCTGGGGACAAAGTGGGGTCCAAGAATGTCACAATGGGCCCTGGGGACAAAAGGGGTTGCCATGGTGCCACAATGGGCCCTGGGGTCAAAGGGGGTCCCCATGGTGCTACAATGGGCCCTGGGGACAAAGGGGGTCCTGGGATGTCACAATGGGCCCTGGGGACAAAGGGGGTGTCCCCATGGTGCCACAACGGGCCCTGGGAGCAAGGGGGTGGCCAGGATGTCACAATGGGTCCTGGGGAAAATGGGGGGTGCCCAGGATGTCACAATGGACCCTGAGGACAAGCGGGGGTCTCCATGGTGTCACAACGGGCCGCAGTGACAAAGGGATCCCCAGGATGTCACAATAGGTCCTGGGGACAATGGGGGGTCCTGGGACGTCACAATGGGCCCTGGGGACAAGGAGGGATCCCCAGGATGTCACAAAGGGCCCTGGAGTCATTGCTAGACCACTATCCACCATTTTTGCCAAGTCTTGGGAAACGGGAGAGGTGCCCGAGGATTGGAGGAAAGCAAATGTCACTCCAGTCTTTAAAAAGGGCAAGAAGGAGGACCTGGGTAATTATAGACCGGTCAGCCTCACCTCTGTCCCTGGGAAAGTAATGGAACAGCTTATCCTTGGTGCCATCTCAAGGCACATCAGGGATAAGAGGGTCATTAGGGGCAGTCAGCATGGCTTTACCAAGGGTAAGTCATGCTTGACCAACCTCATAGCCTTTTATGAGAATGTAACAAGGTGGATGGATGATGGCAGAGCGGTGGATGTGGTCTACCTTGACTTCAGTAAAGCCTTTGACACAGTCCCTCACAGCATCCTCACAGCTAAATTGAGGAGGTGTGGTCTCGACAATAGAGTAGTGAGGTGGGTTGCAAACTGGCTTAAAGAGAGAAGCCAGAGAGTGGTGGTCAATGGTGCGGAGTCCAGTTGGAGGCCAGTATCTAGTGGAGTGCCTCAGGGGTCAGTACTGGGGCCAATATTATTCAATATATTCATTAATGATTTAGACGAGGGAATTGAGTGTACTATCAGCAAGTTTGCTGATGACACTAAGCTGGGAGGAGTGGCTGACACGCCAGAAGGCTGTGCCGCCATCCAGCGGGACCTGGACAGGCTGGAGAGTTGGGCGGGGGATAATCTGATGGAATTTAACAAGGGAAAGTGTAGAGTCCTGCATCTGGGCAGGAACAATCCCAAGTTCCAGTATAGGTTGGGGCATGACCTATTAGAGAGCAGTGTAGGGGAAAGGGACCTGGGGGTCCTGGTGGACAACAGGATGACCATGAGCCAGCACTGTGCCCTTGTGGCCAGGAGGGCTAATGGCATCCTTGGGTGTATTAGAAGGGGGGTGGTCAGTAGATCGAGAGAGGTCCTCCTTCCCCTCTACTCCGCCCTGGTGAGACCCCATCTGGAATATTGTGTCCAGTTCTGGGCCCCTCAGTTCAAGAAGGACAGGGAACTGCTGGAGAGGGTCCAGCGTAGGGCAACAAAGATGATTAAGGGAGTGGAGCATCTCCCTTATGAAGAAAGGCTGAGGGAGCTGGGGCTCTTTAGTTTGGAGAAGAGGAGACTGAGGGGTGACCTTATTAATGTTTATAAATATATAAAGGGTGAGTGCCATGAGGATGGAGTCAGGCTCTTCTCAGTGGCAAACAATGATAGGACAAGGGGCAATGGGATCAAGCTGGAACACAAGAGGTTCCACTTAAATTTGAGAAAGAACTTCTTCTCAGTGAGGGTAACAGAGCACTGGAACAGGCTGCCCAGGGAGGTTGTGGAGTCTCCTTCCCTGGAGACATTCAAAGCCCGCCTGGACACATTCCTGTGCGACCTCACTTAGGCGTTCCTGCTCCAGCAGGGGGATTGGACTAGATGATCTTTTGAAGTCCCTTCCAATCCCAAACATACTGTGATACTGTGATACTGTGAGACAATGGGGGGTCCTGGGACGTCACAATGGGCCCTAGGGACAAGAGGGGGTCCCCAGGATGTCACAATGGGCCCTGGGGACAAAGAGGGGTCCCCTGAATGTCACAATGGGCCCTGGGGACAAGGGGGTGCAGAGGATGTCACAATGGGCCCTGGAGACAATGGGGGGTCCTGGGATGTCACAATGGGCCCTGGGGACAAGGAGGGATCCCCAGGATGTCACAATGGGCCCTGGGGACAATGGGGGGTCCTGGGACGTCACAATGGGCCCTGGGGACAAGGGGGGGTCCCCAGGATGTCACAATGGGCCCTGGGGACAAGGAGGGATCCCCAGGATGTCACAATGGGCCCTGGGGATCCTGGGACGTCACAATGGGCCCTGGGGAAAAGGGGGGGTCCCCAGGATGTCACAATGGGCCCTGGGGACAAGGGGGTGCCGAGGATGTCACAATGGGCCCTGGGGACAATGGGGGGTCCTGGGATGTCACAATGGGCCCTGGGGACAAGGGGGGGTCCCCAGGATGTCACAATGGGCCTTGGGAACAACGGGGTCCCCCAGATATCCCAATGGGCCCTGGGGACAATGTAAGGTCCTGGGCTGTCACAATGGACCCTGAGGACAAGGGGGGTCCTCAGGCTGTCACAATGAAGTCTTGGGACAAAGGGGGTCCCCAGGATGTCAGAATGGGCCCTGGGGACCAGGGGGGGTTCTGGGATGTCACAATGGGCCCCAGTGACAAAGGGGGTCCCTATGGTGCCACAATGGGCCCTGGGGACAAAGGGGGGTGCTGGGATGTCACAATGGGCCCTGGGGACAAGGAGGGTCCCCAGGATGTCACAATGGGCCCTGGGGACAAGGGGGTGCCGAGGATGTCACAATGGGCCCTGGGGACAATCGGGGGTCCTGGGATGTCACAATGAGCCCTAAGGACAAGGGGGGGTCCCCAGGATGTCACAATGGGCCTTGGGAACAAGGGGGTCTCCCAGATATCACAATGGGCCCTGGGGACAAAGTAATGTCCTGGGCTGTCACAATGGACCCTGAGGACAAGGGGGGTCCCCAGGATGTCACAATGAAGTCTTGGGACAAAGGGGGTCCCCAGGATGTCACAATGGGCCCTGGGGACCAGGGGGGGTCCTGAGATGTCACAATGGGCCCCAGTGACAAAGGGGGTCCCTATGGTGCCACATGGGCCATGGGGACAAATGGGGTCCCCTGGATGTCACAATGGGCTCTGGGGACAAGGAGGGTCCCCAGGATGTCACAATGGGCCCTGGGGACAAAGAGCATCCCCAGCATGTCACAATGGGCCCTGGGGACAAAGGGGGTCCCCACGGTATCAGAATGGGCCCTGGGGACAAAGGGGGGTCCCCTGAATGTCACAATGGGCCCTGGGGACAATGGGGGGTCCTGGGATGTCACAATGGGCCCTGCAGACAAGGGTGGTACCCACGGTGTCACAATGGGCCCTGGGCACAAGGGGGGCTACCCATAGTGTCACAATGGGTCCTGGGGAGAAGGGGGTGCAGTGGATGTCACAATGGGCCCTGGGGACAATGGGGGGTGTCCAGGATGTCAGAATGAGTCCTGAGGACAAGGGGGGGTCCCCATGGTGTCACAATGGGTCCCCAGTGACAAGGAGGGGTCCCCATGGTGGCACAATAGGCCCTGGGGACAAAGGGGGGTCCTGGGATGTCACAATGGGCCCTGGGGACAAAGGGGGTGTCCCCATGGTGCCACAACGAGCCCTGGGAGCAAGGCGGTGGCCAGGATGTCACAATGGGTCCTGGGGAAAATGGGGGGTGCCCAGGATGTCACAATGGACCGTGAGGACAAAGAGGGGGTCTCCATGGTGACACAATGGTCCCCAGTGACAAAGGGGGTCCCCTGAATGTCACAATAGGTCCTGGGGACAATGGGCGGTCCTGGGACATCACAATGGGCCCTGGGGACAAGGAGGGATCCCCAGGATGTCACAATGGGCCCTGGGGACAATGGGGGGTCCTGGGACATCACAATGGGCCCTGGGGACAAGGGGGTTCCCCAGGATGTCACAATGGGCCCTGGGGACAAAGAGGGGTCCCCTGAATGTCACAATGGGCCCTGGGGACAAGGGGGTGCAGAGGATGTCACAATGGGCCCTGGGGACAATGGGGGGTCCTGGGACGTCACAATGGGCCCTGGGGACAAGGAGGGATCCCCAAGATGTCACAATGGGCCCTGGGGACAATGGGGGGTCCTGGGACGTCACAATGGGCCCTGGGGACAAGGGGGGGTCCCCTGGATGTCACAATGGGCTCTGGGGACAAGGAGGGTCCCCAGGATGTCACAATGGGCCCTGGGGACAAAGAGCGTCCCCAGGATGTCACAATGGGCCCTGGGGACAACAGGCGGTCCTGGGATGTCACAATGGGCCCTGGGGACAAAGAGTGTCCCCAGGATGTCAGAATGGGCCCTGAGGACAAGTTGGGGTCCCCTGAATTTCACAATGGGCCCTGGGGACAAAGAGGGCTCCCCAGCATATCACAATGGGCCCTGGGGACAATGGGGGGTCCTGCGACGTCACAATGGGCCCTGGGGACAAGGAGGGATCCACAGGATGTCACAATGGGCCCTGGGGACAATGGGGGGTCCTGGGACGTCACAATGGGCCCTGGGGACAAGGAGGGATCCCCAGGACGTCACAATGGGCCCTGGGGACAAAGAGGGGTCCCCTGAATGTCACAATGGGCCCTGGGGACAAGGGGGTGCAGAGGATGTCACAATGGGCCCTGGGGACAATGGGGGGTCCTGGGATGTCACAATGGGCCCTGGGGACAAGTAGGGTTCCCCAGGATGTGACAATGGGCCCTGGGGACAATGGGGGGTCCTGGGACGTCACAATGGGCCCTGGGGACAAGGGGGGGTCCCCAGGATGTAACAATGGGCCCTGGAGACAATGGGGGGTCCTGGGACGTCACAATGGGCCCTGGGGACAAGGAGGGATCCCCAGGATGTCACAATGGGCCCTGGAGACAAGGGGGTTCCCCAGGTTGTCACAATGGGCCCTCGGGACAAGGGGGTGCCGAGGATGTCACAATGGGCTCTGGGGACAATGGGGGGTCCTGGGATGTCACAATGGGCCCTGGGGACAAGGAGGGATCCCCAGGATGTCACAATGGGCCCTGGGGACAATGGGGGGTCCTGGGATGTCACAATGGGCCCTGGGGACAAGGGGGGGTCCCCAGGATGTCACAAAGGGCCCTGGGGACAAGGGGGTGCCGAGGATGTCACAATGGGCCCTGGGGACAATGGGGGGTCCTGGGATGTCACAATGGGCCCTAAGGACAAGGGGGGGTCTCCAGGATGTCACAATGGGCCTTGGGAACAAGGGGGTCCCCCAGATATCACAATGGGCCCTGGGGACAAAGTAAGGTCCTGGGCTGTCACAATGGACCCTGAGGACAAGGGGGGTCCCCAGGATGTCACAATGAAGTCTTGGGACAAAGGGGGTCCCCAGGATGTCACAATGGGCCCTGGGGACCAGGGGGGGTCCTGGGATGTCACAATGGGCCCCAGTGACAAAGGGGGTCCCTATGGTGCCATAATGGGCCCTGGGGACAAATGGGGTCCCCTGGATGTCACAATGGGCTCTGGGGACAAGGAGGGTCCCCAGGATGTCACAATGGGCCCTGGGGACAAAGGGGGGTCCCCTGAATGTCACAATGGGCCCTGGGGACAAAGGGGGTCCCCACGGTATCAGAATGGGCCCTGGGGACAAAGGGGGGTCCCCTGAATGTCACAATGGGCCCTGGGGACAATGGGGGGTCCTGGGATGTCACAATGAGCCCTGCAGAAAAGCGTGGTACCCACGGTGTCACAATGGGCCCTGGGCACAAGGGGGGGTCCCCATAGTGTCACAATGGGTCCTGGGGACAAGTGGGGTCCCCAGGATGTCACAATGCGCCCTGGGGACAAAGAGGGGTCCCCTGAATGTCACAATGGGCCCTGGGGACAAGGCGGTGCAGTGGATGTCACAATGGGCCCTGGGGACAATGGGGGGTGTCCAGGGTGTCAGAATGAGTCCTGAGGACAAAGGGGGTCCCCAGGATGTCACAATGGGCCCTGGGGACCAGGGGGGGTCCTGGGATGTCACAATGGGCCCCAGTGACAAAGGGGGTCCCTATGGTGCCATAATGGGCCCTGGGGACAAATGGGGTCCCCTGGATGTCACAATGGGTTCTGGGGACAAGGAGTGTCCCCAGGATGTCACAATGGGCCCTGGGGACAAAGAGCGTCCCCAGCATGTCACAATGGGCCCTGGGGACAAAGAGTGTCCCCAGGATGTCAGAATGGGCCCTGAGGACAAGTTGGGGTCCCCTGAATTTCACAATGGGCCCTGGGGACAAAGAGGGCTCCCCAGCATATCACAATGGGCCCTGGGGACAATGGGGGGTCCTGCGACGTCACAATGGGCCCTGGGGACAAGGAGGGATCCACAGGATGTCACAATGGGCCCTGGGGACAATGGGGGGTCCTGGGACGTCACAATGGGCCCTGGGGACAAGGAGGGATCCCCAGGATGTCACAATGGGCCCTGGAGACAAGGGGGTTCCCCGGGTTGTCACAATGGGCCCTCGGGACAAGGGGGTGCCGAGGATGTCACAATGGGCTCTGGAGACAATGGGGGGTCCTGGGATGTCACAATGGGCCCTGGGGACAAGGGGGGGTCCCCAGGATGTCACAATGGGCCCTGGGGACAAGGGGGTGCCGAGGATGTCACAATGGGCCCTGGGGACAATGGGGGGTCCTGGGATGTCACAATGGGCCCTAAGGACAAGGGGGGGTCTCCAGGATGTCACAATGGGCCTTGGGAACAAGGGGGTCCCCCAGATATCACAATGGGCCCTGGGGACAAAGTAAGGTCCTGGGCTGTCACAATGGACCCTGAGGACAAGGGGCGTCCCCAGGATGTCACAATGAAGTCTTGGGACAAAGGGGGTCCCCAGGATGTCACAATGGGCCCTGGGGACCAGGGGGGGTCCTGGGATGTCACAATGGGCCCCAGTGACAAAGGGGGTCCCTATGGTGCCATAATGGGCCCTGGGGACAAATGGGGTCCCCTGGATGTCACAATGGGCTCTGGGGACAAGGAGGGTCCCCAGGATGTCACAATGGGCCCTGGGGACAAAGAGGGGTCCCCTGAATGTCACAATGGGCCCTGGGGACAAAGCGGGTCCCACGGTATCAGAATGGGCCCTGGAGACAAAGGGGGGTCCCCTGAATGTCACAATGGGCCCTGGGGAGAATGGGGGGTCCTGGGATGTCACAATGAGCCCTGCAGAAAAGCGTGGTACCCACGGTGTCACAATGGGTCCTGGGCACAAGGGGGGGTCCCCATAGTGTCACAATGGGTCCTGGGGACAAGTGGGGTCCCCAGGATGTCACAATGGGCCCTGGGGACAAAGAGGGGTCCCCTGAATGTCACAATGGGCCCTGGGGACAAGGCGGTGCAGTGGATGTCACAATGGGCCCTGGGGACAATGGGGGGTGTCCAGGATGTCACAATGGGCCCTGGGGACAAAGAGGAGTCCCCTGAATGTCACAATGGGCCCTGGGGAGAAGGGGGTGCAGTGGATGTCACAATGGGCCCTGGGGACAATGGGGGGTGTCCAGGATGTCAGAATGAGTCCTGAGGACAAGGGGGGGTCCCCATGGTGTCACAATGGGTCCCCAGTGACAAGGAGGGGTCCCCATGGTGTCACAATAGGCCCTGGGGACAAAGTGGGGTCCAAGAATGTCACAATGGGCCCTGGGGACAAAAGGGGTTGCCATGGTGCCACAATGGGCCCTGGGGTCAAAGGGGGTCCCCATGGTGCTACAATGGGCCCTGGGGACAAAGGGGGGTCCTGGGCTGTCACAATGGTCCCTGGGGACAAAGGGGGTGTCCCCATGGAGCCACAACGGGCCCTGGGAGCAAGGGGGTGGCCAGGATGTCACAATGGGTCCTGGGGAAAATGGGGGGTGCCCAGGATGTCACAATGGACCCTGAGGACAAGCGGGGGTCTCCAGGATGTCACAATGGGCCTTGGGAACAAGGGGGTCCCCCAGATATCACAATGGGCCCTGGGGACAAAGTAAGGTCCTGGGCTGTCACAATGGACCCTGAGGACAAGGGGCGTCCCCAGGATGTCACAATGAAGTCTTGGGACAAAGGGGGTCCCCAGGATGTCACAATGGGCCCTGGGGACCAGGGGGGGTCCTGGGATGTCACAATGGGCCCCAGTGACAAAGGGGGTCCCTATGGTGCCATAATGGGCCCTGGGGACAAATGGGGTCCCCTGGATGTCACAATGGGCTCTGGGGACAAGGAGGGTCCCCAGGATGTCACAATGGGCCCTGGGGACAAAGAGGGGTCCCCTGAATGTCACAATGGGCCCTGGGGACAAAGCGGGTCCCACGGTATCAGAATGGGCCCTGGAGACAAAGGGGGGTCCCCTGAATGTCACAATGGGCCCTGGGGAGAATGGGGGGTCCTGGGATGTCACAATGAGCCCTGCAGAAAAGCGTGGTACCCACGGTGTCACAATGGGTCCTGGGCACAAGGGGGGGTCCCCATAGTGTCACAATGGGTCCTGGGGACAAGTGGGGTCCCCAGGATGTCACAATGGGCCCTGGGGACAAAGAGGGGTCCCCTGAATGTCACAATGGGCCCTGGGGACAAGGCGGTGCAGTGGATGTCACAATGGGCCCTGGGGACAATGGGGGGTGTCCAGGATGTCACAATGGGCCCTGGGGACAAAGAGGAGTCCCCTGAATGTCACAATGGGCCCTGGGGAGAAGGGGGTGCAGTGGATGTCACAATGGGCCCTGGGGACAATGGGGGGTGTCCAGGATGTCAGAATGAGTCCTGAGGACAAGGGGGGGTCCCCATGGTGTCACAATGGGTCCCCAGTGACAAGGAGGGGTCCCCATGGTGTCACAATAGGCCCTGGGGACAAAGTGGGGTCCAAGAATGTCACAATGGGCCCTGGGGACAAAAGGGGTTGCCATGGTGCCACAATGGGCCCTGGGGTCAAAGGGGGTCCCCATGGTGCTACAATGGGCCCTGGGGACAAAGGGGGGTCCTGGGCTGTCACAATGGTCCCTGGGGACAAAGGGGGTGTCCCCATGGAGCCACAACGGGCCCTGGGAGCAAGGGGGTGGCCAGGATGTCACAATGGGTCCTGGGGAAAATGGGGGGTGCCCAGGATGTCACAATGGACCCTGAGGACAAGCGGGGGTCTCCATGGTGACACAATGGGCCCCAGTGACAAAGGGGGTCCCCTGAAGGTCACAATAGGTCCTGGGGACAATGGGGGGTCCTGGGACGTCACAATGGGCCCTGGGGACAAGGATGGCACCCCAGGATGTCACAATGGGCCCTGGGAACAAAGGGGGGTCCTGGGACGTCACAATGGGCCCTGGGGACAAGGAGGGTTCCCCAGGATGTGACAATGGGCCCTGGGGACAATGGGGGGTCCTGGGACGTCACAATGGGCCCTGGGGACAAGGGGGGGTCCCCAGGATGTCACAATGGGCCCTGGGGACAAGGGGGTGCCGAGGATGTCACAATGGGCCCTGGGGACAATGGGGGGTCCCCCAGATATCCCAATGGGCCCTGGGGACATAGTAAGTTCCTGGGCTGTCACAATGGACCTTGAGGACAAGGGGGGTCCCCAGGCTGTCACAATGAAGTCTTGGGACAAAGGGGGTCCCCAGGATGTCACAATGGGCCCTGGGGACCAGGGGGGTTCCTGGAATGTCACAATGGGCCCCAGTGACAAAGGGGGTCCCTATGGTGCCACAATGGGCCCTGGGGACAAATGGGGTCCCCTGGATGTCACAATGGGCTCTGGGGACAAGGAGGGTCCCCAGGATGTCACAATGGGCCCTGGGGACAAGGGGGTGTCCCCAGGCTGTCACAATGAAGTCTTGGGACAAAGGGGGTCCCCTGGATGTCACAATGGGCTCTGGGGACAAGGAGGGTCCCCAGGATGTCACAATGGGCCCTGGGGACAAAGAGCGTCCCCAGGATGTCACAATGGGCCCTGGGGGCAACAGGTGGTCCTGGGATGTCACAATGGGCCCTTGGGACAAAGAGTGTCCCCAGGATGTCAGAATGGGCCCTGAGGACAAGTTGGGGTCCCCCGAATTTCACATTGGGCCCTGGAGACAAAGAGGGCTCCCCAGCATATCACAATGGGCCCTGGGGACAATGGGGGGTCCTGGGACGTCACAATGGGCCCTGGGGACAAGGAGGGTCCCCAGGATGTCACAATGGGCCCTGGGGACAAGGGGGTGCCGAGGATGTCACAATGGGCCCTGGGGACAAGGAGGGATCCCCAGGATGTCACAATGGGCCCTGGGGATCCTGGGACGTCACAATGGGCCCTGGGGAAAAGGGGGGGTCCCCAGGAAGTCACAATGGGCCCTGGGGACAAGGGGGTGCCGAGGATGTCACAATGGGCCCTGGGGACAATGGGGGGTCCTGGGATGTCACAATGGGCCCTAAGGACAAGGGGGGGTCCCCAGGATGTCACAATGGGCCTTGGGAACAAGGGGGTGCCCCAGATATCCCAATGGGCCCTGGGGACAATGTAAGGTCCTGGGCTGTCACAATGGACCCTGAGGACAAGGGGGGTCCCCAGGCTGTCACAATGAAGTCTTGGGACAAAGGGGGTCCCCAGGATGTCACAATGGGCCCTGGGGACCACGGGGGGTTCTGGGATGTCACAATGGGCCCCAGTGACAAAGGGGGTCCCTATGGTGCCACAATGGGCCCTGGGGACAAAGGGGGGTCCTGGGATGTCACAATGGGCCCTGGGGACAAGGAGGGTCCCCAGGATGTCACAATGGGCCCTGGGGACAAGGGGGTGCCGAGGATGTCACAATGGGCCCTGGGGACAATGGGGGGTCCTGGGATGTCACAATGAGCCCTAAGGACAAGGGGGGGTCCCCAGGATGTCACAATGGGCCTTGGGAACAAGGGGGTCCCCCAGATATCACAATGGGCCCTGGGGACAAAGTAAGGTCCTGGGCTGTCACAATGGACCCTGAGGACAAGGGGGGTCCCCAGGATGTCACAATGAAGTTTTGTGACAAAGGGGGTCCCCAGGATGTCACAATGGGCCCTGGGGACCAGGGGGGGTCCTGGGATGTCACAATGGGCCCCAGTGACAAAGGGGGTCCCTATGGTGCCACAATGGGCCCTGGGGACAAATGGGGTCCCCTGGATGTCACAATGGGCTCTGGGGACAAGGAGGGTCCCCAGGATGTCACAATGGGCCCTGGGGACAAAGGGGGGTCCCCTGAATGTCACAATGGGCCCTGGAGACAAAGGGGGTCCCCACGGTATCAGAATGGGCCCTGGGGACAAAGGGGGGTCCCCTGAATGTCACAATGGGCCCTGGGGACAATGGGGGGTCCTGGGATGTCACAACGAGCCCTGCAGACAAGGGTGGTACCCACGGTGTCACAATGGGCCCTGGGCACAAGGGGGGCTCCCCATAGTGTCACAATGGGTCCTGGGGACAAGTGGGGTCCCCAGGATGTCACAATGGGCCCTGAAGACAATGGGGGGTCCTGGGACGTCACATTGGGCCCTGGGGACAAGGGAGGGTCCCCAGGATGTCACAATGGGCCCTGGGGACAAAGAGGCGTCTCCTGAATGTCACAATGGGCCCTGGGGAGAAGGGGGTGCAGTGGATGTCACAATGGGCCCTGGGGACAATGGGGGGTGTCCAGGATGTCAGAATGAGTCCTGAGGACAAGGGGGGGTCCCCATGGTGTCACAATGGGTCCCCAGTGACAAGGAGGGGTCCCCATGGTGGCACAATAGGCCCTGGGGACAAAGGGGGGTCCTGGGATGTCACAATGGGCCCTGGGGACAAAGGGGGTGTCCCCATGGTGCCACAACGAGCCCTGGGAGCAAGGGGGTGGCCAGAATGTCACAATGGGTCCTGGGGAAAATGGGGGGTGCCCAGGATGTCACAATGGACCCTGAGGACAAGCGGGGGTCTCCATGGTGACACAATGGTCCCCAGTGATAAAGGGGGTCCCCTGAATGTCACAATAGGTCCTGGGGACAATGGGGGGTCCTGGGACATCACAATGGGCCCTGGGGACAAGGAGGGATCCCCAGGATGTCACAATGGGCCCTGGGGACAATGGGGGTTCCTGGGACATCACAATGGGCCCTAGGGACAAGGGGGGGTCCCCAGGATGTCACAATGGGCCCTGGGGACAAGGGGGTGCCGAGGATGTCACAATGGGCCCTGGGGACAATGGGGGGTCCTGGGATGTCACAATGGGCCCTGGGGACAAGGGGGGGTCCCCAGGATGTCACAATGGGCCTTGGGAACAAGGGGGTGCCCCAGATATCCCAATGGGCCCTGGGGACAATGTAAGGTCCTGGGCTGTCACAATGGACCCTGAGGACAAGGGGGGTCCCCAGGTTGTCACAATGAAGTCTTGGGACAAAGGGGGTCCCCAGGATGTCACAATGGGCCCTGGGGACCAGGGGGGGTTCTGGGATGTCACAATGGGCCCCAGTGACAAAGGGGGTCCCTATGGTGCCACAATGGGCCCTGGGGACAAAGGGGGGTCCCCTGAATGTCACAATGGGCCCTGGGGACAAAGGGGGTCCCCACGGTATCAGAATGGGCCCTGGGGACAAAGGGGGGTCCCCTGAATGTCACAATGGGCCCTGGGGACAATGGGGGGTCCTGGGATGTCACAACGAGCCCTGCAGACAAGGGTGGTACCCACGGTGTCACAATGGGCCCTGGGCACAAGGGGGGCTCCCCATAGTGTCACAATGGGTCCTGGGGACAAGTGGGGTCCCCAGGATGTCACAATGGGCCCTGAAGACAATGGGGGGTCCTGGGACGTCACATTGGGCCCTGGGGACAAGGGAGGGTCCCCAGGATGTCACAATGGGCCCTGGGGACAAAGAGGCGTCTCCTGAATGTCACAATGGGCCCTGGGGAGAAGGGGGTGCAGTGGATGTCACAATGGGCCCTGGGGACAATGGGGGGTGTCCAGGATGTCAGAATGAGTCCTGAGGACAAGGGGGGGTCCCCATGGTGTCACAATGGGTCCCCAGTGACAAGGAGGGGTCCCCATGGTGGCACAATAGGCCCTGGGGACAAAGGGGGGTCCTGGGATGTCACAATGGGCCCTGGGGACAAAGGGGGTGTCCCCATGGTGCCACAACGAGCCCTGGGAGCAAGGGGGTGGCCAGGATGTCATAATGGGTCCTGGGGAAAATGGGGGGTGCCCAGGATGTCACAATGGACCCTGAGGACAAGCGGGGGTCTCCATGGTGACACAATGGTCCCCAGTGATAAAGGGGGTCCCCTGAATGTCACAATAGGTCCTGGGGACAATGGGGGGTCCTGGGACATCACAATGGGCCCTGGGGACAAGGAGGGATCCCCAGGATGTCACAATGGGCCCTGGGGACAATGGGGGTTCCTGGGACATCACAATGGGCCCTAGGGACAAGGGGGGGTCCCCAGGATGTCACAATGGGCCCTGGGGACAAGGGGGTGCCGAGGATGTCACAATGGGCCCTGGGGACAATGGGGGGTCCTGGGATGTCACAATGGGCCCTGGGGACAAGGGGGGGTCCCCAGGATGTCACAATGGGCCTTGGGAACAAGGGGGTGCCCCAGATATCCCAATGGGCCCTGGGGACAATGTAAGGTCCTGGGCTGTCACAATGGACCCTGAGGACAAGGGGGGTCCCCAGGTTGTCACAATGAAGTCTTGGGACAAAGGGGGTCCCCAGGATGTCACAATGGGCCCTGGGGACCAGGGGGGGTTCTGGGATGTCACAATGGGCCCCAGTGACAAAGGGGGTCCCTATGGTGCCACAATGGGCCCTGGGGACAAAGGGGGGTCCTGGGATGTCACAATGGGCCCTGGGGACAAGGAGGGTCCCCAGGATGTCACAATGGGCCCTGGGGACAAGGGGGTGCCGAGGATGTCACAATGGGCCCTGGGGACAATGGGGGGTCCTGAAATGTCACAATGAGCCCTAAGGACAAGGGGGGGTCCCCAGGATGTCACAATGGGCCTTGGGAACAAGGGGGTCCCCCAGATATCACAATGGGCCCTGGGGACAAAGTAATGTCCTGGGCTGTCACAATGGACCCTGAGGACAAGGGGGGTCCCCAGGATGTCACAATGAAGTTTTGGGACAAAGGGGGTCCCCAGGATGTCACAATGGGCCCTGGGGACCAGGGGGGGTCCTGGGATGTCACAATGGGCCCCAGTGACAAAGGGGGTCCCTATGGTGCCACAATGGGCCCTGGGGACAAATGGGGTCCCCTGGATGTCACAATGGGCTCTGGGGACAAGGAGGGTCCCCAGGATGTCACAATGGGCCCTGGGGACAAAGAGCGTCCCCAGCATGTCACAATGGGCCCTGGGGACAAAGGGGGTCCCCACGGTATCAGAATGGGCCCTGGGGACAAAGGGGGGTCCCCTGAATGTCACAATGGGCCCTGGGGACAATGGGGGGTCCTGGGATGTCACAACGAGCCCTGCAGACAAGGGTGGTACCCACGGTGTCACAATGGGCCCTGGGCACAAGGGGGGCTCCCCATAGTGTCACAATGGGTCCTGGGGACAAGTGGGGTCCCCAGGATGTCACAATGGGCCCTGAAGACAATGGGGGGTCCTGGGACGTCACATTGGGCCCTGGGGACAAGGGAGGGTCCCCAGGATGTCACAATGGGCCCTGGGGACAAAGAGGCGTCTCCTGAATGTCACAATGGGCCCTGGGGAGAAGGGGGTGCAGTGGATGTCACAATGGGCCCTGGGGACAATGGGGGGTGTCCAGGATGTCAGAATGAGTCCTGAGGACAAGGGGGGGTCCCCATGGTGTCACAATGGGTCCCCAGTGACAAGGAGGGGTCCCCATGGTGGCACAATAGGCCCTGGGGACAAAGGGGGGTCCTGGGATGTCACAATGGGCCCTGGGGACAAAGGGGGTGTCCCCATGGTGCCACAACGAGCCCTGGGAGCAAGGGGGTGGCCAGGATGTCACAATGGGTCCTGGGGAAAATGGGGGGTGCCCAGGATGTCACAATGGACCCTGAGGACAAGCGGGGGTCTCCATGGTGACACAATGGTCCCCAGTGATAAAGGGGGTCCCCTGAATGTCACAATAGGTCCTGGGGACAATGGGGGGTCCTGGGACATCACAATGGGCCCTGGGGACAAGGAGGGATCCCCAGGATGTCACAATGGGCCCTGGGGACAATGGGGGTTCCTGGGATATCACAATGGGCCCTAGGGACAAGGGGGGGTCCCCAGGATGTCACAATGGGCCCTGGGGACAAAGAGGGGTCCCCTGAATGTCACAATGGGCCCTGGGGACAAGGGGGTGCAGAGGATGTCACAATGGGCCCTGGAGACAATGGCGGGTCCTGGGACGTCACAATGGGCCCTGGGGACAAGGAGGGATCCCCAGGATGTCACAATGGGCCCTGGGGACAATGGGGGGTCCTGGGACGTCACAATGGGCCCTGGGGACAAGGGGGGGTCCCCAGGATGTCACAATGGGCCCTGGGGACAAGGAGGGATCCCCAGGATATCACAATGGGCCCTGGGGATCCTGGGACGTCACAATGGGCCCTCGAGACAAGGGGGGGTCCCCAGGATGTCACAATGGGCCCTGGGGATCCTGGGACGTCACAATGGGCCCTGGGGACAAGGGGGGGTCCCCAGGATGTCACAATGGGCCCTGGGGACAAGGGGGGGTCCCCAGGCTGTCACAATGAAGTCTTGGGACAAAGGGGGTCCCCAGGATGTCACAATGGGCCCTGGGGACCAGGGGGGTTCCTGGGATGTCACAATGGGCCCCAGTGACAAAGGGGGTCCCTATGGTGCCACAATGGGCCCTGGGGACAAAGGGGGTCCCCTGGATGTCACAATGGGCTCTGGGGACAAGGAGGGTCCCCAGGATGTCACAATGGGCCCTGGGGACAAAGAGCGTCCCCAGGATGTCACAATGGGCCCTGGGGACAACAGGCGGTCCTGGGATATCACAATGGGCCCTGGGGACAAAGAGTATCCCCAGGATGTCGGAATGGGCCCTGAGGACAAGTTGGGGTCCCCTGAATTTCACAATGGGCCCTGGGGACAAAGAGGGCTCTCCAGCATATCACAATGGGCCCTGGGGACAATGGGGGGTCCTGGGACGTCACAATGGGCCCTGGGGACAAGGAGGGATCCACAGGATATCACAATGGGCCCTGGAGACAATGGGGGTCCTGGGACGTGAAAATGGGCCCTGGGGACAAGGGGGGGTCCCCAGGATGTCACAATGGGCCCTGGGGACAAGGGGGTGCCGAGGATGTCACAATGGGCCCTGAGGACAATGGGGGGTCCTGGGATGTCACAATGGGCCCTAAGGACAAGGGGGTGTCCCCAGGATGTCACAATGGGCCTTGGGAACAAGGGGGTCCCCCATATATCACAATGGGCCCTGGGGACAAAGTAAGGTCCTGGGCTGTCACAATGGACCCTGAGGACAATGGGGGTCCCCAGGATGTCACAATGAAGTCTTGGGACAAAGGGGGTCCCCAGGATGTCACAATGGGCCCTAGGGACCAGGGGGGGTCCTGGGATGTCACAATGGGCCCCAGTGACAAAGGGGGTCCCTATGGTGCCACAATGGGCCCTGGGGACAAAGGGGGTCCCCTGGATGTCACAATGGGCTCTGGGGACAAGGAGGGTCCCCAGGATGTCACAATGGGCCCTGGGGACAAAGAGCGTCCCCAGGATGTCACAATGGGTCCTGGGGACAACAGGCGGTCCTGGGATGTCACAATGGGCCCTGGGGACAAAGAGTGTCCCCAGGATGTCAGAATGGGCCCTGAGGACAAGTTGGGGTCCCCTGAATTTCACAATGGGCCCTGGGGACAAAGAGGGCTCCCCAGCATATCACAATGGGCCCTGGGGACAATGGGGGGTTCTGGGACGTCACAATGGGCCCTGGGGACAAGGAGGGATCCACAGGATGTCACAATGGGCCCTGGGGACAATGGGGGGTCCTGAGACGTCACAATGGGCCCTGGGGACAAGGGGGGGTCCCCAGGATGTCACAATGGGCCCTGGGGACAAAGAGGGGTCCCCTGAATGTCACAATGGGCCCTGGGGAGAAGGGGGTCCAGTGGATGTCACAATGGGCCCTGGGGACAATGGGGGGTGTCCAGGATGTCAGAATGAGTCCTGAGGACAAGGGGGGGTCCCCATGGTGTCACAATGGGTCCCCAGTGACAAGGAGGGGTCCCCATGGTGTCACAATAGGCCCTGGGGACAAAGTGGGGTCCAAGAATGTCACAATGGGCCCTGGGGACAAAAGGGGTTGCCATGGTGCCACAATGGGCCTTGGGGTCAAAGGGGGTCCCCATGGTGCTACAATGGGCCCTGGGGACAAAGGGGGGTCCTGGGATGTCACAATGGGCCCTGGGGACAAGGGGGTGCAGAGGATGTCACAATGGGCCCTGGGGACAATGGGGGGTCCTGGGACGTCACAATGGGCCCTGGGGACAAGGAGGGATCCCCAGGATGTCACAATGGGCCCTGGGGACAATGGGGGGTCCTGGGACGTCACAATGGGCCCTGGGGACAAGGGGGGGTCCCCAGGATGTCACAATGGGCCCTGGGGACAAGGAGGGATCCCCAGGATGTCACAATGGGCCCTGGGGATCCTGGGACGTCACAATGGGCCCTGGAGACAAGGGGGGGTCCCCAGGATGTCACAATGGGCCCTGGGGATCCTGGGACGTCACAATGGGCCCTGGGGACAAGGGGGGGTCCTGGGACGTCACAATGGGCCCTGGGGACAAGGAGGGATCCACAGGATATCACAATTGGCCCTGGAGACAATGGGGGTCCTGGGACGTGAAAATAGGCCCTGGGGACAAGGGGGGGTCCCCAGGATGTCACAATGGGCCCTTGGGACAAGGGGGTGCCGAGGATGTCACAATGGGCCCTGAGGACAATGGGGGGTCCTGGGATGTCACAATGGGCCCCAGTGACAAAGGGGGTCCCTATGGTGCCACAATGGGCCCTGGGGACAAAGGGGGTCCCCTGGATGTCACAATGGGCTCTGGGGACAAGGAGGGTCCCCAGGATGTCACAATGGGCCCTGGGGACAAAGAGCGTCCCCAGGATGTCACAATGGGCCCTGGGGACAACAGGCGGTCCTGGGATATCACAATGGGCCCTGGGGACAAAGAGTGTCCCCAGGATGTCAGAATGGGCCCTGAGGACAAGTTGGGGTCCCCTGAATTTCACAATGGGCCCTGGGGACAAAGAGGGCTCCCCAGCATATCACAATGGGCCCTGGGGACAATGGGGGGTCCTGGGACGTCACAATGGGCCCTGGGGACAAGGAGGGATCCACAGTATGTCACAATGGGCCCTGGGGACAATGGGGGGTCCTGAGACGTCACATTGGGCCCTGGGGACAAGGGGGGGTCCCCAGGATGTCACAATGGGCCCTGGGGACAAAGAGGGGTCCCCTGAATGTCACAATGGGCCCTGGGGAGAAGGGGGTGCAGTGGATGTCACAATGGGCCCTGGGGACAATGGGGGGTGTCCAGGATGTCAGAATGAGTCCTGAGGACAAGGGGGGGTCCCCATGGTGTCACAATGGGTCCCCAGTGACAAGGAGGGGTCCCCATGGTGTCACAATAGGCCCTGGGCACAAAGTGGGGTCCAAGAATGTCACAATGGGCCCTGGGGACAAAAGGGGTTGCCATGGTGCCACAATGGGCCCTGGGGTCAAAGGGGGTCCCCATGGTGCTACAATGGGCCCTGGGGACAAAGGGCGGTCCTGGGCTGTCACAATGGGCCCTGGGGAAAAAGGGGGTCCCCAGGATGTCACAATGGGCCCTGGGGACAAGGAGGGATCCCCAGGATGTCACAATGGGCCCTGGGGATCCTGGGACGTCACAATGGGCCCTGGAGACAAGGGGGGGTCCCCAGGATGTCACAATGGGCCCTGGGGATCCTGGGACGTCACAATGGGCCCTGGGGACAAGGGGGGGTCCCCAGGATGTCACAATGGGCCCTGGGGACAAGGGGGGTCCCCAGGATGTCACAATGAAGTCTTGGGACAAAGGGGGTCCCCAGGATGTCACAATGGGCCCTGGGGACCAGGGGGGTTCCTGGGATGTCACAATGGGCCCCAGTGACAAAGGGGGTCCCTATGGTGCCACAATGGGCCCTGGGGACAAAGGGGGTCCCCTGGATGTCACAATGGGCTCTGGGGACAAGGAGGGTCCCCAGGATGTCACAATGGGCCCTGGGGACAAAGAGCGTCCCCAGGATGTCACAATGGCCCCTGGGGAAAACAGGCGGTCCTGGGATATCACAATGGGCCCTGGGGACAAAGAGTATCCCCAGGATGTCGGAATGGGCCCTGAGGACAAGTTGGGGTCCCCTGAATTTCACAATGGGCCCTGGGGACAAAGAGGGCTCTCCAGCATATCACAATGGGCCCTGGGGACAATGGGGGGTCCTGGGACGTCACAATGGGCCCTGGGGACAAGGAGGGATCCACAGGATATCACAATTGGCCCTGGAGACAATGGGGGTCCTGGGACGTGAAAATGGGCCCTGGGGACAAGGGGGGTCCCCAGGATGTCACAATGGGCCCTGGGGACAAGGGGGTGCCGAGGATGTCACAATGGGCCCTGAGGACAATGGGGGGTCCTGGGATGTCACAATGGGCCCCAGTGACAAAGGGGGTCCCTATGGTGCCACAATGGGCCCTGGGGACAAAGGGGGTCCCCTGGATGTCACAATGGGCTCTGGGGACAAGGAGGTTCCCAGGATGTCACAATGGGCCCTGGGGACAAAGAGCGTCCCCAGGATGTCACAATGGGCCCTGGGGACAACAGGCGGTCCTGGGATATCACAATGGGCCCTGGGGACAAAGAGTGTCCCCAGGATGTCAGAATGGGCCCTGAGGACAAGTTGGGGTCCCCTGAATTTCACAATGGGCCCTGGGGACAAAGAGGGCTCCCCAGCATATCACAATGGGCCCTGGGGACAATGGGGGGTCCTGGGACGTCACAATGGGCCCTGGGGACAAGGAGGGATCCACAGGATGTCACAATGGGCCCTGGGGACAATGGGGGGTCCTGAGACGTCACATTGGGCCCTGGGGACAAGGGGGGGTCCCCAGGATGTCACAATGGGCCCTGGGGACAAAGAGGGGTCCCCTGAATGTCACAATGGGCCCTGGGGAGAAGGGGGTGCAGTGGATGTCACAATGGGCCCTGGGGACAATGGGGGGTGTCCAGGATGTCAGAATGAGTCCTGAGGACAAGGGGGGGTCCCCATGGTGTCACAATGGGTCCCCAGTGACAAGGAGGGGTCCCCATGGTGTCACAATAGGCCCTGGGGACAAAGTGGGGTCCAAGAATGTCACAATGGGCCCTGGGGACAAAAGGGGTTGCCATGGTGCCACAATGGGCCCTGGGGTCAAAGGGGGTCCCCATGGTGCTACAATGGGCCCTGGGGACAAAGGGGGGTCCTGGGATGTCACAATGGGCCCTGGGGACAAAGGGGGTGTCCCCATGGTGCCACAACGGGCCCTGGGAGCAAGGGGGTGGCCAGGATGTCACAATGGGTCCTGGGGAAAATGGGGGGTGCCCAGGATGTCACAATGGACCCTGAGGACAAGCGGGGGTCTCCATGGTGTCACAACGGGCCCCAGTGACAAAGGGGGTCCCCTGAATGTCACAATAGGTCCTGGGGACAATGGGGGGTCCTGGGACGTCACAATGGGCCCTGGGGAAAAGGGGGGGTCCCCAGGATGTCACAATGGGCCCTGGGGACAAAGAGGGGTCCCCTGAATGTCACAATGGGCCCTGGGGACAAGGGGGTGCAGAGGATGTCACAATGGGCCCTGGAGACAATGGGGGGTCCTGGGACGTCACAATGGGCCCTGGGGACAAGGAGGAATCCCCAGGATGTCACAATGGGCCCTGGGGACAAAGGGGGTCCCCACGGTATCAGAATGGGCCCTGGGGCCAAAGGGGGGTCCCCTGAATGTCACAATGGGCCCTGGGGACAATGGGGGGTCCTGGGATGTCACAATGAGCCCTGCAGACAAGGGTGGTACCCACGGTGTCACAATGGGCCCTGGGCACAAGGGGGGGTCCCCATAGTGTCACAATGGGTCCTGGGGACAAGTGGGGTCCCCAGGATGTCACAATGGGCCCTGAAGACAATGGGGAGTCCTGGGATGTCACATTGGGCCCTGGGGACAAGGGAGGGTCCCCAGGATGTCACAATGGGCCCTGGGGACAAAGAGGAGTCCCCTGAATGTCACAATGGGCCCTGGGGAGAAGGGGGTGCAGTGGATGTCACAATGGGCCCTGGGGACAATGGGGGGTGTCCAGGATGTCAGAATGAGTCCTGAGGACAAGGGGGGGTCCCCATGGTGTCACAATGGGTCCCCAGTGACAAGGAGGGGTCCCCATGGTGTCACAATAGGCCCTGGGGACAAAGTGGGGTCCAAGAATGTCACAATGGGCCCTGGGGACAAAAGGGGTTGCCATGGTGCTACAATGGGCCCTGGGGACAAAGGGGGGTCCTGAGATGTCACAATAGGCCCTGGGGACAAAGGGGGTGTCCCCATGGTGCCACAACGGGCCCGGGGAGCAAGGGGGTGGCCCGGATGTCACAATGGGTCCTGGGGAAAATGGGGGGTGCCCAGGATGTCACAATGGACCCTGAGGACAAGCGGGGGTCTCCATGGTGTCACAACGGGCCCCAGTGACAAAGGGGGTCCCCTGAATGTCACAATAGGTCCTGGGGACAATGGGGGGTCCTGGGACGTCACAATGGGCCCTGGGGACAAGGAGGGATCCCCAGGATGTCACAATGGGCCCTGGAGACAATGGGGGGCCCTGGGACGTCACAATGGGCCCTGGGGACAAGGGGGGGTCCCCAGGATTTCACAACGGGCCCTGGGGACAAAGAGGGGTCCCCTGAATGTCACAATGGGCCCTGGGGACAAGGGTGTGCAGAGGATGTCACAATGGGCCCTGGGGACAATGGGGGGTCCTGGGATGTCACAATGAGCCCTAAGGACAAGGGGGGTCCCCAGGATGTCACAATGAAGTCTTGGGACAAAGGGGGTCCCCAGGATGTCACAATGGGCCCTGGGGACCAGGGGGGGTCCTGGGATGTCACAATGGGCCCCAGTGACAAAGGGGGTCCCTATGGTGCCACAATGGGCCCTGGGGACAAATGGGGTCCCCTGGATGTCACAATGGGCTCTGGGGACAAGGAGGGTCCCCAGGATGTCACAATGGGCCCTGGGGACAAAGAGCGTCCCCAGGATGTCACAATGGGCCGTGGGGACAAAGGGGGTCCCCACGGTATCAGAATGGGCCCTGGGGACAAAGGGGGGTCCCCTGAATGTCACAATGGGCCCTGGGGACAATGGGGGGTCCTGGGATGTCACAATGAGCCCTGCAGACAAGGGTGGTACCCACGGTGTCACAATGGGCCCTGGGCACAAGGGGGTGTCCCCATAGTGTCACAATGGGTCCTGGGGACAAGTGGGGTCCCCAGGATGTCACAATGGGCACTGAAGACAATGGGGGGTCCTGGGACGTCACATTGGGCCTTGGGGACAAGGGAGGGTCCCCAGGATGTCACAATGGGCCCTGGGGACAAAGAGGCGTCTCCTGAATGTCACAATGGGCCCTGGGGACAAGGGGGTGCAGAGGATGTCACAATGGGTCCTGGGGACAATGGGGGGTCCTGGGATGTCACAATGGGCCCTGGGGACAAGGAGGGATCCCCAGGATGTCACAATGGGCCCTGGGGACAATGGGGGGTCCTGGGACGTCACAATGGGCCCTGGGGACAAGGAGGGATCCCCAGGATGTCACAATGGGCCCTGGGGACCAGGGGGGGTTCTGGGATGTCACAATGGGCCCCAGTGACAAAGGGGGTCCCTATGGTGCCACAATGGGCCCTGGGTACAAAGTGGGGTCCAAGAATGTCACAATGGGCCCTGGGGACAAAAGGGGTTGCCATGGTGCCACAATGGGCCCTGGGGATAAAGGGGGGTCCTGGGATGTTACAATGGGCCCTGGGGACAAAGGGGGTGTCCCCATGGTGCCACAACGGGCCCTGGGAGCAAGGGGGTGGCCAGGATGTCACAATGGACCCTGAGGACAAGCGGGGGTCTTCATGGTGTCACAACGGGCCCCAGTGACAAAGGGGGTCCCCTGAATGTCACAATAGGTCCTGGGGACAATGGGGGGTCCTGGGACGTCACAATGGGCCCTGGGGACAAGGAGGGATCCCCAGGATGTCACAATGGGCCCTGGAGACAATGGGGGTCCTGGGACGTCACAATGGGCCCTGGGGAAAAGGGGGGTTCCCCAGGATGTCACAATGGGCCCTGGGGACAAGGGGGTGCCGAGGATGTCACAATGGGCCCTGGGGACAATGGGGTGTCCTGGGATGTCACAATGGGTCCTAAGGACAAGGGGGGGTCCCCAGGATGTCACAATGGGCCTTGGGAACAAGGGGGTCCCCCAGATATCACAATGGGCCCTGGGGACAAAGTAAGGTCCTGGGCTGTCACAATGGACCCTGAGGACAAGGGGGGTCCCCAGGATGTCACAATGAAGTCTTGGGACAAAGGGGGTCCCCAGGATGTCACAATGGGCCCTGGGGACCAGGGGGGGTCCTGGGATGTCACAATGGGCCCCAGTGACAAAGGGGGTCCCTATGGTGCCACAATGGGCCCTGGGGACAAATGGGGTCCCCTGGATGTCACAATGGGCTCTGGGGACAAGGAGGGTCCCCAGGATGTCACAATGGGCCCTGGGGACAAAGAGCGTCCCCAGGATGTCACAATGGGCCGTGGGGACAAAGGGGGTCCCCACGGTATCAGAATGGGCCCTGGGGACAAAGGGGGGTCCCCTGAATGTCACAATGGGCCCTGGGGACAATGGGGGGTCCTGGGATGTCACAATGAGCCCTGCAGACAAGGGTGGTACCCACGGTGTCACAATGGGCCCTGGGCACAAGGGGGTGTCCCCATAGTGTCACAATGGGTCCAGGGGACAAGTGGGGTCCCCAGGATGTCACAATGGGCACTGAAGACAATGGGGGGTCCTGGGACGTCACATTGGGCCTTGGGGACAAGGGAGGGTCCCCAGGATGTCACAATGGGCCCTGGGGACAAAGAGGCGTCTCCTGAATGTCACAATGGGCCCTGGGGACAAGGGGGTGCAGAGGATGTCACAATGGGTCCTGGGGACAATGGGGGGTCCTGGGATGTCACAATGGGCCCTGGGGACAAGGAGGGATCCCCAGGATGTCACAATTGGCCCTGGGGACAATGGGGGGTCCTGGGACGTCACAATGGGCCCTGGGGACAAGGAGGGATCCCCAGGATGTCACAATGGGCCCTGGGGATCCTGGGACGTCACAATGGGCCCTGGGGACAAGGGGGGGTCCCCAGGATGTCACAATGGGCCCTGGGGACAAGGGGGTGCCGAGGATGTCACAATGGGCCCTGGGGACAATGGGGGGTCCTGGGATGTCACAATGGGCCCTGAGGACAAGGGGGGGTCCCCAGGATGTCACAATGGGCCTTGGGAACAACGCGGTCCCCCAGATATCCCAATGGGCCCTGGGGACAATGTAAGGTCCTGGGCTGTCACAATGGACCCTGAGGACAAGGGGGGTCCCCAGGATGTCACAATGAAGTCTTGGGACAAAGGGGGTCCCCAGGATGTCACAATGGGCCCTGGGGACCAGGGGGGGTCCTGGGATGTCACAATGGGCCCCAGTGACAAAGGGGGTCCCTATGGTGCCACAATGGGCCCTGGGGACAAATGGGGTCCCCTGGATGTCACAATGGGCTCTGGGGACAAGGAGGGTCCCCAGGATGTCACAATGGGCCCTGGGGACAAAGAGCGTCCATAACATGTCACAATGGGCCGTGGGGACAAAGGGAGTCCCCACGGTATCAGAATGGGCCCTGGGGACAAAGGGGGGTCCCCTGAATGTCACAATGGGCCCTGGGGACAATGGGGGGTCCTGGGATGTCACAATGAGCCCTGCAGACAAGGGTGGTACCCACGGTGTCACAATGGGCCCTGGGCACAAGGGGGTGTCCCCATAGTGTCACAATGGGTCCTGGGGACAAGTGGGGTCCCCAGGATGTCACAATGGGCACTGAAGACAATGGGGGGTCCTGGGACGTCACATTGGGCCTTGGGGACAAGGGAGGGTCCCCAGGATGTCACAATGGGCCCTGGGGACAAAGAGGCGTCTCCTGAATGTCACAATGGGCCCTGGGGACAAGGGGGTGCAGAGGATGTCACAATGGGTCCTGGGGACAATGGGGGGTCCTGGGATGTCACAATGGGCCCTGGGGACAAGGAGGGATCCCCAGGATGTCACAATGGGCCCTGGGGACAATGGGGGGTCCTGGGACGTCACAATGGGCCCTGGGGACAAGGAGGGATCCCCAGGATGTCACAATGGGCCCTGGGGATCCTGGGACATCACAATGGGCCCTGGGGACAAGGGGGGGTCCCCAGGATGTCACAATGGGCCCTGGGGACAAGGGGGTGCCGAGGATGTCACAATGGGCCCTGGGGACAATGGGGGGTCCTGGGATGTCACAATGGGCCCTGGGGACAAGGGGGGGTCCCCAGGATGTCACAATGGGCCTTGGGAACAACGGGGTCCCCCAGATATCCCAATGGGCCCTGGGGACAATGTAAGGTCCTGGGCTGTCACAATGGACCCTGAGGACAAGGGGGGTCCCCAGGCTGTCACAATGAAGTCTTGGGACAAAGGGGGTCCCCAGGATGTCACAATGGGCCCTGGGGACCAGGGGGGGTTCTGGGATGTCACAATGGGCCCCAGTGACAAAGGGGGTCCCTATGGTGCCACAATGGGCCCTGGGTACAAAGTGGGGTCCAAGAATGTCACAATGGGCCCTGGGGACAAAAGGGGTTGCCATGGTGCCACAATGGGCCCTGGGGTCAAAGGGGGTCCCCATGGTGCTACAATGTGCCCTGGGGATAAAGGGGGGTCCTGGGATGTTACAATGGGCCCTGGGGACACAGGGGGTGTCCCCATGGTGCCACAACGGGCCCTGGGAGCAAGGGGGTGGCCAGGATGTCACAATGGACCCTGAGGACAAGCGGGGGTCTTCATGGTGTCACAACGGGCCCCAGTGACAAAGGGGGTCCCCTGAATGTCACAATAGGTCCTGGGGACAATGGGGGGTCCTGGGACGTCACAATGGGCCCTGGGGACAAGGAGGGATCCCCAGGATGTCACAATGGGCCCTGGAGACAATGGGGGTCCTGGGACGTCACAATGGGCCCTGGGGACAAGGGGGGTTCCCCAGGATGTCACAATGGGCCCTGGGGACAAGGGGGTGCCGAGGATGTCACAATGGGCCCTGGGGACAATGGGGGGTCCTGGGATGTCACAATGGGTCCTAAGGACAAGGGGGGGTCCCCAGGATGTCACAATGGGCCTTGGGAACAAGGGGGTCCCCCAGATATCACAATGGGCCCTGGGGACAAAGTAAGGTCCTGGGCTGTCACAATGGACCCTGAGGACAAGGGGGGTCCCCAGGAAGTCACAATGAAGTCTTGGGACAAAGGGGGTCCCCAGGATGTCACAATGGGCCCTGGGGACCAGGGGGGGTCCTGGGATGTCACAATGGGCCCCAGTGACAAAGGGGGTCCCTATGGTGCCACAATGGGCCCTGGGGACAAATGGGGTCCCCTGGATGTCACAATGGGCTCTGGGGACAAGGAGGGTCCCCAGGATGTCACAATGGGCCCTGGGGACAAAGAGCGTCCCCAGGATGTCACAATGGGCCGTGGGGACAAAGGGGGTCCCCACGGTATCAGAATGGGCCCTGGGGACAAAGGGGGGTCCCCTGAATGTCACAATGGGCCCTGGGGACAATGGGGGGTCCTGGGATGTCACAATGAGCCCTGCAGACAAGGGTGGTACCCACGGTGTCACAATGGGCCCTGGGCACAAGGGGGTGTCCCCATAGTGTCACAATGGGTCCTGGGGACAAGTGGGGTCCCCAGGATGTCACAATGGGCACTGAAGACAATGGGGGGTCCTGGGACGTCACATTGGGCCTTGGGGACAAGGGAGGGTCCCCAGGATGTCACAATGGGCCCTGGGGACAAAGAGGCGTCTCCTGAATGTCACAATGGGCCCTGGGGACAAGGGGGTGCAGAGGATGTCACAATGGGTCCTGGGGACAATGGGGGGTCCTGGGATGTCACAATGGGCCCTGGGGACAAGGAGGGATCCCCAGGATGTCACAATTGGCCCTGGGGACAATGGGGGGTCCTGGGACGTCACAATGGGCCCTGGGGACAAGGAGGGATCCCCAGGATGTCACAATGGGCCCTGGGGATCCTGGGACGTCACAATGGGCCCTGGGGACAAGGGGGGGTCCCCAGGATGTCACAATGGGCCCTGGGGACAAGGGGGTGCCGAGGATGTCACAATGGGCCCTGGGGACAATGGGGGGTCCTGGGATGTCACAATGGGCCCTGGGGACAAGGGGGGGTCCCCAGGATGTCACAATGGGCCTTGGGAACAACGGGGTCCCACAGATATCCCAATGGGCCCTGGGGACAATGTAAGGTCCTGGGCTGTCACAATGGACCCTGAGGACAAGGGGGGTCCCCAGGCTGTCACAATGAAGTCTTGGGACAAAGGGGGTCCCCAGGATGTCACAATGGGCCCTGGGGACCAGGGGGGGTTCTGGGATGTCACAATGAGCCCCAGTGACAAAGGGGGTCCCTATGGTGCCACAATGGGCCCTGGGTACAAAGGGGGTCCCCTGGATGTCACAATGGGCTCTGGGGACAAGGAGGGTCCCCAGGATGTCACAATGGGCCCTGGGGACAAAGAGCGTCCCCAGGATGTCACAATGGGCCCTGGGGACAACAGGCGGTCCTGGGATGTCACAATGGGCCCTGGGGACAAATAGTGTCCCCAGGATGTCAGCATGGGCCCTGAGGACAAGTTGGGGTCCCCTGAATTTCACAATGGGCCCTGGGGACAAAGAGGGCTCCCCAGCATATCACAATGGGCCCTGGGGACAATGGGGGGTCCTGGAACGTCACAATGGGCCCTGGGGACAAGGAGGGATCCACAGGATGTCACAATGGGCCCTGGGGACAATGGGGGGTCCTGGGACGTCACAATGGGCCCTGGGGACAAGGGGGGGTCCCCAGGATGTCACAATGGGCCCTGGGGACAAAGAGGGGTCCCCTGAATGTCACAATGGGCCCTGGGGAGAAGGGGGTGCAGTGGATGTCACAATGGGCCCTGGGGACAATGGCGATTGTCCAGGATGTCAGAATGAGTCCTGAGGACAAAGGGGGGTCCCCATGGTGTCACAATGGGTCCCCAGTGACAAGCAGGGGTCCCCATGGTGTCACAATAGGCCCTGGGGACAAAGTGGGGTCCAAGAATGTCACAATGGGCCCTGGGGACAAAAGGGGTTGCCATGGTGCCACAATGGGCCCTGGGGTCAAAGGGGGTCCCTATGGTGCTACAATGGGCCCTGGGGACAAAGGGGGGTCCTGGGATGTCACAATGGGCCCTGGGGACAATGGGGGGTCCTGGGACGTCATAATGGGCCCTGGGGACAAGGGGGGGTCCCCAGGATGTCACAATGGGCCCTGGGGACAAAGAGGGGTCCCCTGAATGTCACAATGGGCTCTGGGGACAAGGGGTGCAGAGGATGTCACAATGGGCCCTGGGGACAATGGGGGGTCCTGGGACGTCACAATGGGCCCTGGGGACAAGGAGGGATCCCCAGGATGTCACAATGGGCCCTGGAGACAATGGGGGTTCTGGTACGTCACAGTGGGCCCTGAGGACAAGGGGGGTTCCCCAGGATGTCACAATGGGCCCTGGGGACAAGGGGGTGCCGAGGATGTCACAATGGGCCCTGGGGACAATGGGGGGTCCTGGGATGTCACAATGGGCCCTAAGGACAAGGGGGTGTCCCCAGGATGTCACAATGGGCCTTGGGAACAAGGGGGTCCCCCAGATATCACAATGGGCCCTGGGGACAAAGTAAGGTCCTGGGCTGTCACAATGGACCCTGAGGACAAGGGGGGTCCCCAGGATGTCACAATGAAGTCTTGGGACAAAGGGGGTCCCCAGGATGTCACAATGGGCCCTGGGGACCAGGGGGGGTCCTGGGATGTCACAATGGGCCCCAGTGACAAAGGGGGTCCCTATGGTGCCACAATGATCCCTGGGGACAAATGGGGTCCCCTGGATGTCACAATGGGCTCTGGGGACAAGGAGGGTCCCCAGGATGTCACAATGGGCCCTGGGGACAAGGGGGTGTCCCCAGCATGTCACAATGGGCCCTGGGGACAAAGGGGGTCCCCACGGTATCAGAATGGGCCCTGGGGACAAAGGGGGGTCCCCTGAATGTCACAATGGGCCCTGGGGACAATGGGGGGTCCTGGGATGTCACAATGAGCCCTGCAGACAAGGGTGGTACCCACGGTGTCACAATGGGCCCTGGGCACAAGGGGGGGTCCCCATAGTGTCACAATGGGTCCTGGGGACAAGTGGGGTCCCCAGGATGTCACAATGGGCACTGAAGACAATGGGGGGTCCTGGGACGTCACATTGGGCCCTGGGGACAAGGGAGGGTCCCCAGGATGTCACAATGGGCCCTGGGGACAAAGAGGGGTCCCCTGAATGTCACAATGGGCCCTGGGGACAAAGAGGCGTCTCCTGAATGTCACAATGGGCCCTGGGGAGAAGGGGGTGCAGTGGATGTCACAATGGGCCCTGGGGACAATGGGGGGTGTCCAGGATGTCAGAATGAGTCCTGAGGACAAGGGGGGGTCCCCATGGTGTCACAATGGGTCCCCAGTGACAAGGAGGGGTCCCCATGGTGTCACAATAGGCCCTGGGGACAAAGTGGGGTCCAAGAATGTCACAATGGGCCCTGGGGACAAAAGGGGTTGCCATGGTGCCACAATGGGCCCTGGGGTCAAAGGGGGTCCCCATGGTGCTACAATGGGCCCTGGGGACAAAGGGGGGTCCTGGGATGTCACAATGGGCCCTGGGGACAAAGGGGGTGTCCCCATGGTGCCACAACGGGCCCTGGGAGCAAGGGGGTGGCCAGGATGTCACAATGGGTCCTGGGGAAAATGGGGGGTGCCCAGGATGTCACAATGGACCCTGAGGACAAGCGGGGGTCTCCATGGTGTCACAACGGGCCCCAGTGACAAAGGGGGTCCCCTGAATGTCACAATAGGTCCTGGGGACAATGGGGGGTCCTGGGACGTCACAATGGGCCCTGGGGACAAAGAGGGGTCCCCTGAATGTCACAATGGGCCCTGGGGACAAGGGGTGCAGAGGATGTCACAATGGGCCCTGGGGACAATGGGGGGTCCTGGGACGTCACAATGGGCCCTGGAGACAAGGAGAGATCCCCAGGATGTCACAATGGGCCCTGGAGACAATGGGGGTCCTGGGACGTCACAATGGGCCCTGAGGACAAGGGGGGTCCCCAGGATGTCACAATGAAGTCTTGGGACAAAGGGGGTCCCCAGGATGTCACAATGGGCCCTGGGGACAATGGGGGGTCCTGGGATGTCACAATGGGCCCTAAGGACAAGGGGGTGTCCCCAGGATGTCACAATGGGCCTTGGGAACAAGGGGGTCCCCCAGATATCACAATGGGCCCTGGGGACAAAGTAAGGTCCTGGGCTGTCACAATGGACCCTGAGGACAAGGGGGGTCCCCAGGATGTCACAATGAAGTCTTGGGACAAAGGGGGTCCCCAGGATGTCACAATGGGCCCTGGGGACCAGGGGGGGTCCTGGGATGTCACAATGGGCCCTAAGGACAAGGGGGTGTCCCCAGGATGTCACAATGGGCCTTGGGAACAAGGGGGTCCCCCAGATATCACAATGGGCCCTGGGGACAAAGTAAGGTCCTGGGCTGTCACAATGGACCCTGAGGACAAGGGGGGTCCCCAGGATGTCACAATGAAGTCTTGGGACAAAGGGGGTCCCCAGGATGTCACAATGGGCCCTGGGGACCAGGGGGGGTCCCCAGGATGTCACAATGGGCCCTGGGGACAAGGGGGTGCCGAGGATGTCACAATGGGCCCTGGGGACAATGGGGGGTCCTGGGTTGTCACAATGGGCCCTGGGGACAAGGGGGGGTCCCCAGGATGTCACAATGGGCCTTGGGAACAAGGGGGTCCCCCAGATATCCCAATGGGCCCTGGGGACAATGTAAGGTCCTGGGCTGTCACAATGGACCCTGAGGACAAGGGGGGTCCCCAGGCTGTCACAATGAAGTCTTGGGACAAAGGGGGTCCCCAGGATGTCACAATGGGCCCTGGGGACCAGGGGGGGTTCTGGGATGTCACAATGAGCCCCAGTGACAAAGGGGGTCCCTATGGTGCCACAATGGGCCCTGGGTACAAAGGGGGTCCCCTGGATGTCACAATGGGCTCTGGGGACAAGGAGGGTCCCCAGGATGTCACAATGGGCCCTGGGGACAAAGAGCGTCCCCAGGATGTCACAATGGGCCCTGGGGACAACAGGCGGTCCTGGGATGTCACAATGGGCCCTGGGGACAAAGAGTGTCCCCAGGATGTCAGAATGGGCCCTGAGGACAAGTTGGGGTCCCCTGAATTTCACAATGGGCCCTGGGGACAAAGAGGGCTCCCCAGCATATCACAATGGGCCCTGGGGACAATGGGGGGTCCTGGGACGTCACAATGGGCCCTGGGGACAAGGAGGGATCCACAGGATGTCACAATGGGCCCTGGGGACAATGGGGGGTCCTGAGACGTCACAATGGGCCCTGGGGACAAGGGGGGGTCCCCAGGATGTCACAATGGGCCCTGGGGACAAAGAGGGCTCCCCAGCATATCACAATGGGCCCTGGGGACAATGGGGGGTCCTGGAACGTCACAATGGGCCCTGGGGACAAGGAGGGATCCACAGGATGTCACAATGGGCCCTGGGGACAATGGGGGGTCCCCAGGATGTCACAATGGGCCCTGGGGACAAAGAGGGGTCCCCTGAATGTCACAATGGGCCCTGGGGAGAAGGGGGTGCAGTGGATGTCACAATGGGCCCTGGGGACAATGGGGGGTGTCCAGGATGTCAGAATGAGTCCTGAGGACAAGTGGGGGTCCCCATGGTGTCATAATGGGTCCCCAGTGACAAGGAGGGGTCCCCTTGGTGTCACAATAGGCCCTGGGGACAAAATGGGGTCCAAGAATGTAACAATGGGCCCTGGGGACAAAAGGGGTTGCCATGGTGTTACAATGGGCCCTGGGGTCAAAGGGGGTCCCCATGGTGCTACAATGTGCCCTGGGGACAAAGGGGGGTCCTGGGATGTCACAATGGGCCCTGGGGACAAAGGGGGTGTCCCCATGGTGCCACAACGGGCCCTGGGAGCAAGGGGGTGGCCAGGATGTCACAATGGGTCCTGGGGAAAATGGGGGGTGCCCAGGATGTCACAATGGACCCTGAGGACAAGCGGGGGTCTCCATGGTGTCACAACGGGCCCCAGTGACAAAGGGGGTCCCCTGAATGTCACAATAGGTCCTGGGGACAATGGGGGGTCCTGGGACGTCACAATGGGCCCTGGGGACAAGGAGGGATCCCCAGGATGTCACAATGGGCCCTGGGGACAAGGCGGGGTCCTGGGACGTCACAATGGGCCCTGGGGACAAGGGGGGGTCCCCAGGATGTCACAATGGGCCCTGGGGACAAAGAGGGGTCCCCTGAATGTCACAATGGGCCCTGGGGACAAGGGGCGCAGAGGATGTCACAATGGGCCCTGGGGACAATGGGGGGTCCTGGGACGTCACAATGGGCCCTGGGGACAAGGAGGGATCCCCAGGATGTCACAATGGGCCCTGGAGACAATGGAGGTCCTGGGACGTCACAGTGGGCCCTGAGGACAAGGGGGGTTCCCCAGGATGTCACAATGGGCCCTGGGGACAAGGGGGTGCCGAGGATGTCACAATGGGCCCTGGGGACAATGGGGGGTCCTGGGATGTCACAATGGGCCCTAAGGACAAGGGGGTGTCCCCAGGATGTCACAATGGGCCTTGGGAAAAAGGGTGTCCCCCAGATATCACAATGGGCCCTGGGGATAAAGTAAGGTCCTGGGCTGTCACAATGGACCCTGAGGACAAGGGGGGTCCCCAGGATGTCACAATGAAGTCTTGGGACAAAGGGGGTCCCCAGGATGTCACAATGGGCCCTGGGGACCAGGGGGGGTCCTGGGATGTCACAATGGGCCCCAGTGACAAAGGGGGTCCCTATGGTGCCACAATGGGCCCTGGGGACAAATGGGGTCCCCTGGATGTCACAATGGGCTCTGGGGACAAGGAGGGTCCCCAGGATGTCACAATGGGCCCTGGGGACAAGGGGGTGTCCCCAGCATGTCACAATGGGCCCTGGGGACAAAGGGGGTCCCCACGGTATCAGAATGGGCCCTGGGGACAAAGGGGGGTCCCCTGAATGTCACAATGGGCCCTGGGGACAATGGGGGGTCCTGGGATGTCACAATGAGCCCTGCAGACAAGGGTGGTACCCACGGTGTCACAATGGGCCCTGGGCACAAGGGGGGGTCCCCATAGTGTCACAATGGGTCCTGGGGACAAGTGGGGTCCCCAGGATGTCACAATGGGCACTGAAGACAATGGGGGGTCCTGGGACATCACATTGGGCCCTGGGGACAAGGGAGGGTCCCCAGGATGTCACAATGGGCCCTGGGGACAAAGAGGGGTCCCCTGAATGTCACAATGGGCCCTGGGGACAAAGAGGCGTCTCCTGAATGTCACAATGGGCCCTGGGGAGAAGGGGGTGCAGTGGATGTCACAATGGGCCCTGGGGACAATGGGGGGTGTCCAGGATGTCAGAATGAGTCCTGAGGACAAGGGGGGGTCCCCATGGTGTCACAATGGGTCCCCAGTGACAAGGAGGGGTCCCCATGGTGTCACAATAGGCCCTGGGGACAAAGTGGGGTCCAAGAATGTCACAATGGGCCCTGGGGACAAAAGGGGTTGCCATGGTGCCACAATGGGCCCTGGGGTCAAAGGGGGTCCCCATGGTGCTACAATGTGCCCTGGGGACAAAGGGGGGTCCTGGGATGTCACAATGGGCCCTGGGGACAAAGGGGGTGTCCCCATGGTGCCACAACGGGCCCTGGGAGCAAGGGGGTGGCCAGGATGTCACAATGGGTCCTGGGGAAAATGGGGGGTGCCCAGGATGTCACAATGGACCCTGAGGACAAGCGGGGGTCTCCATGGTGTCACAACGGGCCCCAGTGACAAAGGGGGTCCCCTGAATGTCACAATAGGTCCTGGGGACAATGGGGGGTCCTGGGACGTCACAATGGGCCCTGGGGACAAGGAGGGGTCCCCAGGATGTCACAATGGGCCCTGGGGACAAAGAGGGGTCCCCTGAATGTCACAATGGGCCCTGGGGACAAGGGGTGCAGAGGATGTCACAATGGGCCCTGGGGACAATGGGGGGTCCTGGGACGTGTACAATGGGCCCTGGAGACAAGGAGAGATCCCCAGGATGTCACAATGGGCCCTGGAGACAATGGGGGTCCTGGGACGTCACAATGGGCCCTGAGGACAAGGGGGGTCCCCAGGATGTCACAATGAAGTCTTGGGACAAAGGGGGTCCCCAGGATGTCACAATGGGCCCTGGGGACAATGGGGGGTCCTGGGATGTCACAATGGGCCCTAAGGACAAGGGGGTGTCCCCAGGATGTCACAATGGGCCTTGGGAACAAGGGGGTCCCCCAGATATCACAATGGGCCCTGGGGACAAAGTAAGGTCCTGGGCTGTCACAATGGACCCTGAGGACAAGGGGGGTCCCCAGGATGTCACAATGAAGTCTTGGGACAAAGGGGGTCCCCAGGATGTCACAATGGGCCCTGGGGACCAGGGGGGGTCCTGGGATGTCACAATGGGCCCTAAGGACAAGGGGGTGTCCCCAGGATGTCACAATGGGCCTTGGGAACAAGGGGGTCCCCCAGATATCACAATGGGCCCTGGGGACAAAGTAAGGTCCTGGGCTGTCACAATGGACCCTGAGGACAAGGGGGGTCCCCAGGATGTCACAATGAAGTCTTGGGACAAAGGGGGTCCCCAGGATGTCACAATGGGCCCTGGGGACCAGGGGGGGTCCCCAGGATGTCACAATGGGCCCTGGGGACAAGGGGGTGCCGAGGATGTCACAATGGGCCCTGGGGACAATGGGGGGTCCTGGGTTGTCACAATGGGCCCTGGGGACAAGGGGGGGTCCCCAGGATGTCACAATGGGCCTTGGGAACAAGGGGGTCCCCCAGATATCCCAATGGGCCCTGGGGACAATGTAAGGTCCTGGGCTGTCACAATGGACCCTGAGGACAAGGGGGGTCCCCAGGCTGTCACAATGAAGTCTTGGGACAAAGGGGGTCCCCAGGATGTCACAATGGGCCCTGGGGACCAGGGGGGGTTCTGGGATGTCACAATGAGCCCCAGTGACAAAGGGGGTCCCTATGGTGCCACAATGGGCCCTGGGTACAAAGGGGGTCCCCTGGATGTCACAATGGGCTCTGGGGACAAGGAGGGTCCCCAGGATGTCACAATGGGCCCTGGGGACAAAGAGCGTCCCCAGGATGTCACAATGGGCCCTGGGGACAACAGGCGGTCCTGGGATGTCACAATGGGCCCTGGGGACAAAGAGTGTCCCCAGGATGTCAGAATGGGCCCTGAGGACAAGTTGGGGTCCCCTGAATTTCACAATGGGCCCTGGGGACAAAGAGGGCTCCCCAGCATATCACAATGGGCCCTGGGGACAATGGGGGGTCCTGGGACGTCACAATGGGCCCTGGGGACAAGGAGGGATCCACAGGATGTCACAATGGGCCCTGGGGACAATGGGGGGTCCTGAGACGTCACAATGGGCCCTGGGGACAAGGGGGGGTCCCCAGGATGTCACAATGGGCCCTGGGGACAAAGAGGGCTCCCCAGCATATCACAATGGGCCCTGGGGACAATGGGGGGTCCTGGAACGTCACAATGGGCCCTGGGGACAAGGAGGGATCCACAGGATGTCACAATGGGCCCTGGGGACAATGGGGGGTCCCCAGGATGTCACAATGGGCCCTGGGGACAAAGAGGGGTCCCCTGAATGTCACAATGGGCCCTGGGGAGAAGGGGGTGCAGTGGATGTCACAATGGGCCCTGGGGACAATGGGGGGTGTCCAGGATGTCAGAATGAGTCCTGAGGACAAGTGGGGGTCCCCATGGTGTCATAATGGGTCCCCAGTGACAAGGAGGGGTCCCCTTGGTGTCACAATAGGCCCTGGGGACAAAATGGGGTCCAAGAATGTAACAATGGGCCCTGGGGACAAAAGGGGTTGCCATGGTGTTACAATGGGCCCTGGGGTCAAAGGGGGTCCCCATGGTGCTACAATGTGCCCTGGGGACAAAGGGGGGTCCTGGGATGTCACAATGGGCCCTGGGGACAAAGGGGGTGTCCCCATGGTGCCACAACGGGCCCTGGGAGCAAGGGGGTGGCCAGGATGTCACAATGGGTCCTGGGGAAAATGGGGGGTGCCCAGGATGTCACAATGGACCCTGAGGACAAGCGGGGGTCTCCATGGTGTCACAACGGGCCCCAGTGACAAAGGGGGTCCCCTGAATGTCACAATAGGTCCTGGGGACAATGGGGGGTCCTGGGACGTCACAATGGGCCCTGGGGACAAGGAGGGATCCCCAGGATGTCACAATGGGCCCTGGGGACAAGGCGGGGTCCTGGGACGTCACAATGGGCCCTGGGGACAAGGGGGGGTCCCCAGGATGTCACAATGGGCCCTGGGGACAAAGAGGGGTCCCCTGAATGTCACAATGGGCCCTGGGGACAAGGGGCGCAGAGGATGTCACAATGGGCCCTGGGGACAATGGGGGGTCCTGGGACGTCACAATGGGCCCTGGGGACAAGGAGGGATCCCCAGGATGTCACAATGGGCCCTGGAGACAATGGAGGTCCTGGGACGTCACAGTGGGCCCTGAGGACAAGGGGGGTTCCCCAGGATGTCACAATGGGCCCTGGGGACAAGGGGGTGCCGAGGATGTCACAATGGGCCCTGGGGACAATGGGGGGTCCTGGGATGTCACAATGGGCCCTAAGGACAAGGGGGTGTCCCCAGGATGTCACAATGGGCCTTGGGAAAAAGGGTGTCCCCCAGATATCACAATGGGCCCTGGGGATAAAGTAAGGTCCTGGGCTGTCACAATGGACCCTGAGGACAAGGGGGGTCCCCAGGATGTCACAATGAAGTCTTGGGACAAAGGGGGTCCCCAGGATGTCACAATGGGCCCTGGGGACCAGGGGGGGTCCTGGGATGTCACAATGGGCCCCAGTGACAAAGGGGGTCCCTATGGTGCCACAATGGGCCCTGGGGACAAATGGGGTCCCCTGGATGTCACAATGGGCTCTGGGGACAAGGAGGGTCCCCAGGATGTCACAATGGGCCCTGGGGACAAGGGGGTGTCCCCAGCATGTCACAATGGGCCCTGGGGACAAAGGGGGTCCCCACGGTATCAGAATGGGCCCTGGGGACAAAGGGGGGTCCCCTGAATGTCACAATGGGCCCTGGGGACAATGGGGGGTCCTGGGATGTCACAATGAGCCCTGCAGACAAGGGTGGTACCCACGGTGTCACAATGGGCCCTGGGCACAAGGGGGGGTCCCCATAGTGTCACAATGGGTCCTGGGGACAAGTGGGGTCCCCAGGATGTCACAATGGGCACTGAAGACAATGGGGGGTCCTGGGACATCACATTGGGCCCTGGGGACAAGGGAGGGTCCCCAGGATGTCACAATGGGCCCTGGGGACAAAGAGGGGTCCCCTGAATGTCACAATGGGCCCTGGGGACAAAGAGGCGTCTCCTGAATGTCACAATGGGCCCTGGGGAGAAGGGGGTGCAGTGGATGTCACAATGGGCCCTGGGGACAATGGGGGGTGTCCAGGATGTCAGAATGAGTCCTGAGGACAAGGGGGGGTCCCCATGGTGTCACAATGGGTCCCCAGTGACAAGGAGGGGTCCCCATGGTGTCACAATAGGCCCTGGGGACAAAGTGGGGTCCAAGAATGTCACAATGGGCCCTGGGGACAAAAGGGGTTGCCATGGTGCCACAATGGGCCCTGGGGTCAAAGGGGGTCCCCATGGTGCTACAATGTGCCCTGGGGACAAAGGGGGGTCCTGGGATGTCACAATGGGCCCTGGGGACAAAGGGGGTGTCCCCATGGTGCCACAACGGGCCCTGGGAGCAAGGGGGTGGCCAGGATGTCACAATGGGTCCTGGGGAAAATGGGGGGTGCCCAGGATGTCACAATGGACCCTGAGGACAAGCGGGGGTCTCCATGGTGTCACAACGGGCCCCAGTGACAAAGGGGGTCCCCTGAATGTCACAATAGGTCCTGGGGACAATGGGGGGTCCTGGGACGTCACAATGGGCCCTGGGGACAAGGAGGGGTCCCCAGGATGTCACAATGGGCCCTGGGGACAAAGAGGGGTCCCCTGAATGTCACAATGGGCCCTGGGGACAAGGGGTGCAGAGGATGTCACAATGGGCCCTGGGGACAATGGGGGGTCCTGGGACGTCACAATGGGCCCTGGAGACAAGGAGAGATCCCCAGGATGTCACAATGGGCCCTGGAGACAATGGGGGTCCTGGGACGTCACAATGGGCCCTGAGGACAAGGGGGGTCCCCAGGATGTCACAATGAAGTCTTGGGACAAAGGGGGTCCCCAGGATGTCACAATGGGCCCTGGGGACAATGGGGGGTCCTGGGATGTCACAATGGGCCCTATGGACAAGGGGGTGTCCCCAGGATGTCACAATGGGCCTTGGGAACAAGGGGGTCCCCCAGATATCACAATGGGCCCTGGGGACAAAGTAAGGTCCTGGGCTGTCACAATGGACCCTGAGGACAAGGGGGGTCCCCAGGATGTCACAATGAAGTCTTGGGACAAAGGGGGTCCCCATAATGTCACAATGGGCCCTGGGGACCAGGGGGGGTCCTGGGATGTCACAATGGGCCCTAAGGACAAGGGGGTGTCCCCAGGATGTCACAATGGGCCTTGGGAACAAGGGGGTCCCCCAGATATCACAATGGGCCCTGGGGACAAAGTAAGGTCCTGGGCTGTCACAATGGACCCTGAGGACAAGGGGGGTCCCCAGGATGTCACAATGAAGTCTTGGGACAAAGGGGGTCCCCAGGATGTCACAATGGGCCCTGGGGACCAGGGGGGGTCCCCAGGATGTCACAATGGGCCCTGGGGACAAGGGGGTGCCGAGGATGTCACAATGGGCCCTGGGGACAATGGGGGGTCCTGGGTTGTCACAAGGGGCCCTGGGGACAAGGGGGGGTCCCCAGGATGTCACAATGGGCCTTGGGAACAAGGGGGTCCCCCAGATATCCCAATGGGCCCTGGGGACAATGTAAGGTCCTGGGCTGTCACAATGGACCCTGAGGACAAGGGGGGTCCCCAGGCTGTCACAATGAAGTCTTGGGACAAAGGGGGTCCCCAGGATGTCACAATGGGCCCTGGGGACCAGGGGGGGTTCTGGGATGTCACAATGAGCCCCAGTGACAAAGGGGGTCCCTATGGTGCCACAATGGGCCCTGGGTACAAAGGGGGTCCCCTGGATGTCACAATGGGCTCTGGGGACAAGGAGGGTCCCCAGGATGTCACAATGGGCCCTGGGGACAAAGAGCGTCCCCAGGATGTCACAATGGGCCCTGGGGACAACAGGCGGTCCTGGGATGTCACAATGGGCCCTGGGGACAAAGGGGGGTCCCCAGGATGTCAGAATGGGCCCTGAGGACAAGTTGGGGTCCCCTGAATTTCACAATGGGCCCTGGGGACAAAGAGGGCTCCCCAGCATATCACAATGGGCCCTGGGGACAATGGGGGGTCCTGGGACGTCACAATGGGCCCTGGGGACAAGGAGGGATCCACAGGATGTCACAATGGGCCCTGGGGACAATGGGGGGTCCTGAGACGTCACAATGGGCCCTGGGGACAAGGGGGGGTCCCCAGGATGTCACAATGGGCCCTGGGGACAAAGAGGGCTCCCCAGCATATCACAATGGGCCCTGGGGACAATGGGGGGTCCTGGAACGTCACAATGGGCCCTGGGGACAAGGAGGGATCCACAGGATGTCACAATGGGCCCTGGGGACAATGGGGGGTCCCCAGGATGTCACAATGGGCCCTGGGGACAAAGAGGGGTCCCCTGAATGTCACAATGGGCCCTGGGGAGAAGGGGGTGCAGTGGATGTCACAATGGGCCCTGGGGACAATGGGGGGTGTCCAGGATGTCAGAATGAGTCCTGAGGACAAGTGGGGGTCCCCATGGTGTCACAATGGGTCCCCAGTGACAAGGAGGGGTCCCCTTGGTGTCACAATAGGCCCTGGGGACAAAATGGGGTCCAAGAATGTCACAATGGGCCCTGGGGACAAAAGGGGTTGCCATGGTGTTACAATGGGCCCTGGGGTCAAAGGGGGTCCCCATGGTGCTACAATGTGCCCTGGGGACAAAGGGGGGTCCTGGGATGTCACAATGGGCCCTGGGGACAAAGGGGGTGTCCCCATGGTGCCACAACGGGCCCTGGGAGCAAGGGGGTGGCCAGGATGTCACAATGGGTCCTGGGGAAAATGGGGGGTGCCCAGGATGTCACAATGGACCCTGAGGACAAGCGGGGGTCTCCATGGTGTCACAACGGGCCCCAGTGACAAAGGGGGTCCCCTGAATGTCACAATAGGTCCTGGGGACAATGGGGGGTCCTGGGACGTCACAATGGGCCCTGGGGACAAGGAGGGATCCCCAGGATGTCACAATGGGCCCTGGGGACAAGGCGGGGTCCTGGGACGTCACAATGGGCCCTGGGGACAAGGGGGGGTCCCCAGGATGTCACAATGGGCCCTGGGGACAAAGAGGGGTCCCCTGAATGTCACAATGGGCCCTGGGGACAAGGGGCGCAGAGGATGTCACAATGGGCCCTGGGGACAATGGGGGGTCCTGGGACGTCACAATGGGCCCTGGGGACAAGGAGGGATCCCCAGGATGTCACAATGGGCCCTGGAGACAATGGAGGTCCTGGGACGTCACAGTGGGCCCTGAGGACAAGGGGGGTTCCCCAGGATGTCACAATGGGCCCTGGGGACAAGGGGGTGCCGAGGATGTCACAATGGGCCCTGGGGACAATGGGGGGTCCTGGGATGTCACAATGGGCCCTAAGGACAAGGGGGTGTCCCCAGGATGTCACAATGGGCCTTGGGAAAAAGGGTGTCCCCCAGATATCACAATGGGCCCTGGGGATAAAGTAAGGTCCTGGGCTGTCACAATGGACCCTGAGGACAAGGGGGGTCCCCAGGATGTCACAATGAAGTCTTGGGACAAAGGGGGTCCCCAGGATGTCACAACGGGCCCTGGGAGCAAGGGGGTGGCCAGGATGTCACAATGGGTCCTGGGGAAAATGGGGGGTGCCCAGGATGTCACAATGGACCCTGAGGACAAGCGGGGGTCTCCATGGTGTCACAACGGGCCCCAGTGACAAAGGGGGTCCCCTGAATGTCACAATAGGTCCTGGGGACAATGGGGGGTCCTGGGACGTCACAATGGGCCCTGGGGACAAGGAGGGATCCCCAGGATGTCACAATGGGCCCTGGGGACAATGGGGGGTCCTGGGACGTCACAATGGGCCCTGGGGACAAGGGGGGGTCCCCAGGATGTCACAATGGGCCCTGGGGACAAGGGGTGCAGAGGATGTCACAATGGGCCCTGGGGACAATGGGGGGTCCTGGGACGTCACAATGGGCCCTGGAGACAAGGAGGGATCCCCAGGATGTCACAATGGGCCCTGGAGACAATGGGGGTCCTGGGACGTCACAATGGGCCCTGAGGACAAGGGGGGTTCCCCAGGATGTCAGAATGGGCCCTGGGGACAAGGCGGTGCCGAGGATGTCACAATGGGCCCTGGGGACAATGGGGGGTCCTGGGATGTCACAATGGGCCCTAAGGACAAGGGGGTGTCCCCAGGATGTCACAATGGGCCTTGGGAACAAGGGGGTCCCCCAGATATCACAATGGGCCCTGGGGACAAAGTAAGGTCCTGGGCTGTCACAATGGACCCTGAGGACAAGGGGGGTCCCCAGGATGTCACAATGAAGTCTTGGGACAAAGGGGGTCCCCAGGATGTCACAATGGGCCCTGGGGACCAGGGGGGGTCCTGGGATGTCACAATGGGCCCCAGTGACAAAGGGGGTCCCTATGGTGCCACAATGGGCCCTGGGGACAAATGGGGTCCCCTGGATGTCACAATGGGCCCTGGGGACAAGGCGGTGCCGAGGATGTCACAATGGGCCTTGGAGACAATGGGGGGTCCTGGGATGTCACAATGAGCCCTGCAGACAAGGGTGGTACCCACGGTGTCACAATGGGCCCTGGGCACAAGGGGGGGTCCCCATAGTGTCACAATGGGTCCTGGGGACAAGTGGGGTCCCCAGGATGTCACAATGGGCACTGAAGACAATGGGGGGTCCTGGGACGTCACATTGGGCCCTGGGGACAAGGGGGGGTCCCCAGGATGTCACAATGGGCCCTGGGGACAAAGAGGGGTCCCCTGAATGTCACAATGGGCCCTGGGGACAAGGGGTGCAGAGGATGTCACAATGGGCCCTGGGGACAATGGGGGGTCCTGGGACGTCACAATGGGCCCTGGAGACAAGGAGGGATCCCCAGGATGTCACAATGGGCCCTGGAGACAATGGGGGTCCTGGGACGTCACAATGGGCCCTGAGGACAAGGGGGGTTCCCCAGGATGTCAGAATGGGCCCTGGGGACAAGGCGGTGCCGAGGATGTCACAATGGGCCCTGGGGACAATGGGGGGTCCTGGGATGTCACAATGGGCCCTAAGGACAAGGGGGTGTCCCCAGGATGTCACAATGGGCCTTGGGAACAAGGGGGTCCCCCAGATATCACAATGGGCCCTGGGGACAAAGTAAGGTCCTGGGCTGTCACAATGGACCCTGAGGACAAGGGGGGTCCCCAGGATGTCACAATGAAGTCTTGGGACAAAGGGGGTCCCCAGGATGTCACAATGGGCCCTGGGGACCAGGGGGGGTCCTGGGATGTCACAATGGGCCCCAGTGACAAAGGGGGTCCCTATGGTGCCACAATGGGCCCTGGGGACAAATGGGGTCCCCTGGATGTCACAATGGGCTCTGGGGACAAGGAGGGTCCCCAGGATGTCACAATGGGCCCTGGGGACAAGGGGGTGTCCCCAGCATGTCACAATGGGCCCTGGGGTCAAAGGGGGGTCCCCTGAATGTCACAATGGGCCCTGGGGACAATGGGGGGTCCTGGGATGTCACAATGAGCCCTGCAGACAAGGGTGGTACCCACGGTGTCACAATGGGCCCTGGGCACAAGGGGGGGTCCCCATAGTGTCACAATGGGTCCTGGGGACAAGTGGGGTCCCCAGGATGTCACAATGGGCACTGAAGACAATGGGGGGTCCTGGGACATCACATTGGGCCCTGGGGACAAGGGGGGGTCCCCAGGATGTCACAATGGGCCCTGGGGACAAAGAGGGGTCCCCTGAATGTCACAATGGGCCCTGGGGACAAGGGGTGCAGAGGATGTCACAATGGGCCCTGGGGACAATGGGGGGTCCTGGGACGTCACAATGGGCCCTGGAGACAAGGAGGGATCCCCAGGATGTCACAATGGGCCCTGGAGACAATGGGGGTCCTGGGACGTCACAATGGGCCCTGAGGACAAGGGGGGTTCCCCAGGATGTCAGAATGGGCCCTGGGGACAAGGCGGTGCCGAGGATGTCACAATGGGCCCTGGGGACAATGGGGGGTCCTGGGATGTCACAATGGGCCCTAAGGACAAGGGGGTGTCCCCAGGATGTCACAATGGGCCTTGGGAACAAGGGCGTCCCCCAGATATCACAATGGGCCCTGGGGACAAAGTAAGGTCCTGGGCTGTCACAATGGACCCTGAGGACAAGGGGGGTCCCCAGGATGTCACAATGAAGTCTTGGGACAAAGGGGGTCCCCAGGATGTCACAATGGGCCCTGGGGACCAGGGGGGGTCCTGGGATGTCACAATGGGCCCCAGTGACAAAGGGGGTCCCTATGGTGCCACAATGGGCCCTGGGGACAAATGGAGTCCCCTGGATGTCACAATGGGCTCTGGGGACAAGGAGGGTCCCCAGGATGTCACAATGGGCCCTGGGGACAAGGGGGTGTCCCCAGCATGTCACAATGGGCCCTGGGGACAAAGGGGGTCCCCACGGTATCAGAATGGGCCCTGGGGACAAAGGGGCGTCCCCTGAATGTCACAATGGGCCCTGGGGACAATGGGGGGTCCTGGGATGTCACAATGAGCCCTGCAGACAAGGGTGGTACCCACGGTGTCACAATGGGCCCTGGGCACAAGGGGGGGTCCCCATAGTGTCACAATGGGTCCTGGGGACAAGTGGGGTCCCCAGGATGTCACAATGGGCACTGAAGACAATGGGGGGTCCTGGGACGTCACATTGGGCCCTGGGGACAAGGGAGGGTCCCCAGGATGTCACAATGGGCCCTGGGGACAAAGAGGGGTCCCCTGAATGTCACAATGGGCCCTGGGGACAAAGAGGCGTCTCCTGAATGTCACAATGGGCCCTGGGGAGAAGGGGGTGCAGTGGATGTCACAATGGGCCCTGGGGACAATGGGGGGTGTCCAGGATGTCAGAATGAGTCCTGAGGACAAGGGGGGTCCCCATGGTGTCACAATGGGTCCCCAGTGACAAGGAGGGGTCCCCATGGTGTCACAATAGGCCCTGGGGACAAAGTGGGGTCCAAGAATGTCACAATGGGCCCTGGGGACAAAAGGGGTTGCCATGGTGCCACAATGGGCCCTGGGGTCAAAGGGGGTCCCCATGGTGCTACAATGGGCCCTGGGGACAAAGGGGGGTCCTGAGATGTCACAATGGGCCCTGGGGACAAAGGGGGTGTCCCCATGGTGCCACAACGGGCCCTGGGAGCAAGGGGGTGGCCAGGATGTCACAATGGGTCCTGGGGAAAATGGGGGGTGCCCAGGATGTCACAATGGACCCTGAGGACAAGCGGGGGTCTCCATGGTGTCACAACGGGCCCCAGTGACAAAGGGGGTCCCCTGAATGTCACAATAGGTCCTGGGGACAATGGGGGGTCCTGGGACGTCACAATGGGCCCTGGGGACAAGGAGGGATCCCCAGGATGTCACAATGGGCCCTGGGGACAATGGGGGGTCCTGGGACGTCACAATGGGCCCTGGGTAAAAGGGGGGGTACCCAGGATGTCACAATGGGCCCTGGGGACAAAGAGGGGTCCCCTGAATGTCACAATGGGCCCTGGGGACAAGGGGTGCAGAGGATGTCACAATGGGCCCTGGGGACAATGGGGGGTCCTGGGACGTCACAATGGGCCCTGGAGACAAGGAGGGATCCCCAGGATGTCACAATGGGCCCTGGAGACAATGGGGGTCCTGGGACGTCACAATGGGCCCTGAGGACAAGGGGGGTTCCCCAGGATGTCACAATGGGCCCTGGGGACAATGGGGGGTCCTGGAATGTCACAATGGGCCCTAAGGACAAGGGGGTGTCCCCAGGATGTCACAATGGGCCTTGGGAACAAGGGGGTCCCCCAGATATCACAATGGGCCCTGGGGACAAAGTAAGGTCCTGGGCTGTCACAATGGACCCTGAGGACAAGGGGGGTCCGCAGGATCTCACAATGAAGTCTTGGGACAAAGGGGGTCCCCAGGATGTCACAATGGGCCCTGGGGACCAGGGGGGGTCCTGGGATGTCACAATGGGCCCCAGTGACAAAGGGGGTCCCTATGGTGCCACAATGGGCCCTGGGGACAAATGGGGTCCCTTGAATGTCACAATGGGCTCTGGGGACAAGGAGGGTCCCCAGGATGTCACAATGGGCCCTGGGGACAAGGGGGTGTCCCCAGCATGTCACAATGGGCCCTGGGGACAAAGGGGGTCCCCACGGTATCAGAATGGGCCCTGGGGACAAAGGGGGGTCCCCTGAATGTCACAATGGGCCCTGGGGACAATGGGGGGTCCTGGGATGTCACAATGAGCCCTGCAGACAAGGGTGGTACCCACGGTGTCACAATGGGCCCTGGGCACAAGGGGGGGTCCCCATAGTGTGACAATGGGTCCTGGGGACAAGTGGGGTCCCCAGGATGTCACAATGGGCACTGAAGACAATGGGGGGTCCTGGGACGTCACATTGGGCCCTGGGGACAAGGGGTTCAGAGGATGTCACAATGGGCCCTGGGGACAATGGGGGGTCCTGGGACGTCACAATGGGCCCTGGAGACAAGGAGGGATCCCCAGGATGTCACAATGGGCCCTGGAGACAATGGGGGTCCTGGGACGTCACAATGGGCCCTGAGGACAAGGGGGGTTCCCCAGGATGTCAGAATGGGCCCTGGGGACAAGGCGGTGCCGAGGATGTCACAATGGGCCCTGGGGACAATGGGGGGTCCTGGGATGTCACAATGGGCCCTAAGGACAAGGGGGTGTCCCCAGGATGTCACAATGGGCCTTGGGAACAAGGGGGTCCCCCAGATATCACAATGGGCCCTGGGGACAAAGTAAGGTCCTGGGCTGTCACAATGGACCCTGAGGACAAGGGGGGTCCCCAGGATGTCACAATGAAGTCTTGGGACAAAGGGGGTCCCCAGGATGTCACAATGGGCCCTGGGGACCAGGGGGGGTCCTGGGATGTCACAATGGGCCCCAGTGACAAAGGGGGTCCCTATGGTGCCACAATGGGCCCTGGGGACAAATGGGGTCCCCTGGATGTCACAATGGGCCCTGGGGACAAGGCAGTGCCGAGGATGTCACAATGGGCCCTGGGGACAATGGGGGGTCCTGGGATGTCACAATGAGCCCTGCAGACAAGGGTGGTACCCACGGTGTCACAATGGGCCCTGGGCACAAGGGGGGGTCCCCATAGTGTCACAATGGGTCCTGGGGACAAGTGGGGTCCCCAGGATGTCACAATGGGCACTGAAGACAATGGGGGGTCCTGGGACGTCACATTGGGCCCTGGGGACAAGGGGGGGTCCCCAGGATGTCACAATGGGCCCTGGGGACAAAGAGGGGTCCCCTGAATGTCACAATGGGCCCTGGGGACAAGGGGTGCAGAGGATGTCACAATGGGCCCTGGGGACAATGGGGGGTCCTGGGACGTCACAATGGGCCCTGGAGACAAGGAGGGATCCCCAGGATGTCACAATGGGCCCTGGAGACAATGGGGGTCCTGGGACGTCACAATGGGCCCTGAGGACAAGGGGGGTTCCCCAGGATGTCAGAATGGGCCCTGGGGACAAGGCGGTGCCGAGGATGTCACAATGGGCCCTGGGGACAATGGGGGGTCCTGGGATGTCACAATGGGCCCTAAGGACAAGGGGGTGTCCCCAGGATGTCACAATGGGCCTTGGGAACAAGGGGGTCCCCCAGATATCACAATGGGCCCTGGGGACAAAGTAAGGTCCTGGGCTGTCACAATGGACCCTGAGGACAAGGGGGGTCCCCAGGATGTCACAATGAAGTCTTGGGACAAAGGGGGTCCCCAGGATGTCACAATGGGCCCTGGGGACCAGGGGAGGTCCTGGGATGTCACAATGGGCCCCAGTGACAAAGGGGGTCCCTATGGTGCCACAATGGGCCCTGGGGACAAATGGGGTCCCCTGGATGTCACAATGGGCTCTGGGGACAAGGAGGGTCCCCAGGATGTCACAATGGGCCCTGGGGACAAGGCGGTGTCCCCAGCATGTCACAATGGGCCCTGGGGACAAAGGGGGTCCCCACGGTATCAGAATGGGCCCTGGGGACAAAGGGGGTCCCCTGGATGTCACAATGGGCCCTGGGGACAAGGCAGTGCCGAGGATGTCACAATGGGCCCTGGGGTCAATGGGGGGTCCTGGGATGTCACAATGAGCCCTGCAGACAAGGGTGGTACCCACGGTGTCACAATGGGCCCTGGGCACAAGGGGGGGTCCCCATAGTGTCACAATGGGTCCTGGGGACAAGTGGGGTCCCCAGGATGTCACAATGGGCACTGAAGACAATGGGGGGTCCTGGGACGTCACATTGGGCCCTGGGGACAAGGGAGGGTCCCCAGGATGTCACAATGGGCCCTGGGGAGAAGGGGGTGCAGTGGATGTCACAATGGGCCCTGGGGACAATGGGGGGTGTCCAGGATGTCAGAATGAGTCCTGAGGACAAGGGGGGTCCCCATGGTGTCACAATGGGTCCCCAGTGACAAGGAGGGGTCCCCATGGTGTCACAATAGGCCCTGGGGACAAAGTGGGGTCCAAGAATGTCACAATGGGCCCTGGGGACAAAAGGGGTTGCCATGGTGCCACAATGGGCCCTGGGGTCAAAGGGGGTCCCCATGGTGCTACAATGGGCCCTGGGGACAAAGGGGGGTCCTGAGATGTCACAATGGGCCCTGGGGACAAAGGGGGTGTCCCCATGGTGCCACAACGGGCCCTGGGAGCAAGGGGGTGGCCAGGATGTCAAAATGGGTCCTGGGGAAAATGGGGGGTGCCCAGGATGTCACAATGGACCCTGAGGACAAGCGGGGGTCTCCATGGTGTCACAACGGGCCCCAGTGACAAAGGGGGTCCCCTGAATGTCACAATAGGTCCTGGGGACAATGGGGGGTCCTGGGACGTCACAATGGGCCCTGGGGACAAGGAGGGATCCCCAGGATGTCACAATGGGCCCTGGGGACAATGGGGGGTCCTGGGACGTCACAATGGGCCCTGGGGAAAAGGGGGGGTACCCAGGATGTCACAATGGGCCCTGGGGACAAAGAGGGGTCCCCTGAATGTCACAATGGGCCCTGGGGACAAGGGGTGCAGAGGATGTCACAATGGGCCCTGGGGACAATGGGGGGTCCTGGGACGTCACAATGGGCCCTGGAGACAAGGAGGGATCCCCAGGATGTCACAATGGGCCCTGGTGACAATGGGGGTCCTGGGACGTCACAATGGGCCCTGAGGACAAGGGGGGTTCCCCAGGATGTCACAATGGGCCCTGGGGACAATGGGGGGTCCTGGGATGTCACAATGGGCCCTAAGGACAAGGGGGTGTCCCCAGGATGTCACAATGGGCCTTGGGAACAAGGGGATCCCCCAGATATCACAATGGGCCCTGGGGACAAAGTAAGGTCCTGGGCTGTCACAATGGACCCTGAGGACAAGGGGGGTCCCCAGGATGTCACAATGAAGTCTTGGGACAAAGGGGGTCCCCAGGATGTCACAATGGGCCCTGGGGACCAGGGGGGGTCCTGGGATGTCACAATGGGCCCCAGTGACAAAGGGGGTCCCTATGGTGCCACAATGGGCTCTGGGGACAAGGAGGGTCCCCAGGATGTCACAATGGGCCCTGGGGACAAGGGGGTGTCCCCAGCATGTCACAATGGGCCCTGGGGACAAAGGGGGTCCCCACGGTATCAGAATGGGCCCTGGGGACAAAGGGGGGTCCCCTGAATGTCACAATGGGCCCTGGGGACAATGGGGGGTCCTGGGATGTCACAATGAGCCCTGCAGACAAGGGTGGTACCCACGGTGTCACAATGGGCCCTGGGCACAAGGCGGGTCCCCATAGTGTCACAATGGGTCCTGGGGACAAGTGGGGTCCCCAGGATGTCACAATGGGCACTGAAGACAATGGGGGGTCCTGGGACGTCACATTGGGCCCTGGGGACAAGGGAGGGTCCCCAGGATGTCACAATGGGCCCTGGGGACAAAGAGGCGTCTCCTGAATGTCACAATGGGCCCTGGGGACAAAGAGGCGTCTCCTGAATGTCACAATGGGCCCTGGGGAGAAGGGGGTGCAGTGGATGTCACAATGGGCCCTGGGGACAATGGGGGGTGTCCAGGATGTCAGAATGAGTCCTGAGGACAAGGGGGGGTCCCCATGGTGTCACAATGGGTCCCCAGTGACAAGGAGGGGTCCCCATGGTGTCACAATAGGCCCTGGGGACAAAGTGGGGTCCAAGAATGTCACAATGGGCCCTGGGGACAAAAGGGGTTGCCATGGTGCCACAATGGGCCCTGGGGTCAAAGGGGGTCCCCATGGTGCTACAATGGGCCCTGGGGACAAAGGGGGGTCCTGGGATGTCACAATGGGCCCTGGGGACAAAGGGGGTGTCCCCATGGTGCCACAACGGGCCCTGGGAGCAAGGGGGTGGCCAGGATGTCACAATGGGTCCTGGGGAAAATGAGGGGTGCCCAGGATGTCACAATGGACCCTGAGGACAAGCGGGGGTCTCCATGGTGTCACAACGGGCCCCAGTGACAAAGGGGGTCCCCTGAATGTCACAATAGGTCCTGGGGACAATGGGGGGTCCTGGGACGTCACAATGGGCCCTGGAGACAAGGAGGGATCCCCAGGATGTCACAATGGGCCCTGGAGACAATGGGGGTCCTGGGACGTCACAATGGGCCCTGGGGACAAGGGGGGTTCCACAGGATGTCAGAATGGGCCCTGGGGACAAGGCGGTGCCGAGGATGTCACAATGGGCCCTGGGGACAATGGGGGGTCCTGGAATGTCACAATGGGCCCTAAGGACAAGGGGGTGTCTCCAGGATGTCACAATGGGCCTTGGGAACAAGGGGGTCCCCCAGATATCACAATGAGCCCTGGGGACAAAGTAAGGTCCTGGGCTGTCACAATGGACCCTGAGGACAAGGGGGGTCCCCAGGATGTCACAATGAAGTCTTGGGACAAAGGGGGTCCCCAGGATGTCACAATGGGCCCTGGGGACCAGGGGGGGTCCTGGGATGTCACAATGGGCCCCAGTGACAAAGGGGGTCCCTATGGTGCCACAATGGGCCCTGGGGACAAATGGGGTCCCCTGGATGTCACAATGGGCTCTGGGGACAAGGAGGGTCCCCAGGATGTCACAATGGGCCCTGGGGACAAGGGGGTGTCCCCAGCATGTCACAATGGGCCCTGGGGACAAAGGGGGTCCCCACGGTATCAGAATGGGCCCTGGGGACAAAGGGGGGTCCCCTGAATGTCACAATGGGCCCTGGGGACAATGGGGGGTCCTGGGATGTCACAATGAGCCCTGCAGACAAGGGTGGTACCCACGGTGTCACAATGGGCCCTGGGCACAAGGGGGGGTCCCCATAGTGTGACAATGGGTCCTGGGGACAAGTGGGGTCCCCAGGATGTCACAATGGGCACTGAAGACAATGGGGGGTCCTGGGACGTCACATTGGGCCCTGGGGACAAGGGGTGCAGAGGATGTCACAATGGGCCCTGGGGACAATGGGGGGTCCTGGGACGTCACAATGGGCCCTGGAGACAAGGAGGGATCCCCAGGATGTCACAATGGGCCCTGGAGACAATGGGGGTCCTGGGACGTCACAATGGGCCCTGAGGACAAGGGGTGTTCCCCAGGATGTCAGAATGGGCCCTGGGGACAAGGCGGTGCCGAGGATGTCACAATGGGCCCTGGGGACAATGGGGGGTCCTGGGATGTCACAATGGGCCCTAAGGACAAGGGGGTGTCCCCAGGATGTCACAATGGGCCTTGGGAACAAGGGGGTCCCCCAGATATCACAATGGGCCCTGGGGACAAAGTAAGGTCCTGGGCTGTCACAATGGACCCTGAGGACAAGGGGGGTCCCCAGGATGTCACAATGAAGTCTTGGGACAAAGGGGGTCCCCAGGATGTCACAATGGGCCCTGGGGACCAGGGGGGGTCCTGGGATGTCACAATGGGCCCCAGTGACAAAGGGGGTCCCTATGGTGCCACAATGGGCCCTGGGGACAAATGGGGTCCCCTGGATGTCACAATGGGCCCTGGGGACAAGGCAGTGCCGAGGATGTCACAATGGGCCCTGGGGACAATGGGGGGTCCTGGGATGTCACAATGAGCCCTGCAGACAAGGGTGGTACCCACGGTGTCACAATGGGCCCTGGGCACAAGGGGGGGTCCCCATAGTGTCACAATGGGTCCTGGGGACAAGTGGGGTCCCCAGGATGTCACAATGGGCACTGAAGACAATGGGGGGTCCTGGGACGTCACATTGGGCCCTGGGGACAAGGGAGGGTCCCCAGGATGTCACAATGGGCCCTGGGGACAAAGAGGGGTCCCCTGAATGTCACAATGGGCCCTGGGGACAAGGGGTGCAGAGGATGTCACAATGGGCCCTGGGGACAATGGGGGGTCCTGGGACGTCACAATGGGCCCTGGAGACAAGGAGGGATCCCCAGGATGTCACAATGGGCCCTGGAGACAATGGGGGTCCTGGGACGTCACAATGGGCCCTGAGGACAAGGGGTTTCCCCAGGATGTCAGAATGGGCCCTGGGGACAATGCGGTGCCGAGGATGTCACAATGGGCCCTGGGGACAATGGGGGGTCCTGGGATGTCACAATGGGCCCTAAGGACAAGGGGGTGTCCCCAGGATGTCACAATGGGCCTTGGGAACAAGGGGGTCCCCCAGATATCACAATGGGCCCTGGGGACAAAGTAAGGTCCTGGGCTGTCACAATGGACCCTGAGGACAAGGGGGGTCCCCAGGATGTCACAATGAAGTCTTGGGACAAAGGGGGTCCCCAGGATGTCACAATGGGCCCTGGGGACCAGGGGGGGTCCTGGGATGTCACAATGGGCCCCAGTGACAAAGGGGGTCCCTATGGTGCCACAATGGGCCCTGGGGACAAATGGGGTCCCCTGGATGTCACAATGGGCTCTGGGGACAAGGAGGGTCCCCAGGATGTCACAATGGGCCCTGGGGACAAGGGGGTGTCCCCAGCATGTCACAATGGGCCCTGGGGACAAAGGGGGTCCCCACGGTATCAGAATGGGCCCTGGGGACAAAGGGGGGTCCCCTGAATGTCACAATGGGCCCTGGGGACAATGGGGGGTCCTGGGATGTCACAATGAGCCCTGCAGACAAGGGTGGTACCCACGGTGTCACAATGGGCCCTGGGCACAAGGGGGGGTCCCCATAGTGTCACAATGGGTCCTGGGGACAAGTGGGGTCCCCAGGATGTCACAATGGGCACTGAAGACAATGGGGGGTCCTGGGACGTCACATTGGGCCCTGGGGACAAGGGAGGGTCCCCAGGATGTCACAATGGGCCCTGGGGACAAAGAGGGGTCCCCTGAATGTCACAATGGGCCCTGGGGACAAAGAGGCGTCTCCTGAATGTCACAATGGGCCCTGGGGAGAAGGGGGTGCAGTGGATGTCACAATGGGCCCTGGGGACAATGGGGGGTGTCCAGGATGTCAGAATGAGTCCTGAGGACAAGGGGGGTCCCCATGGTGTCACAATGGGTCCCCAGTGACAAGGAGGGGTCCCCATGGTGTCACAATAGGCCCTGGGGACAAAGTGGGGTCCAAGAATGTCACAATGGGCCCTGGGGACAAAAGGGGTTGCCATGGTGCCACAATGGGCCCTGGGGTCAAAGGGGGTCCCCATGGTGCTACAATGGGCCCTGGGGACAAAGGGGGGTCCTGAGATGTCACAATGGGCCCTGGGGACAAAGGGGGTGTCCCCATGGTGCCACAACGGGCCCTGGGAGCAAGGGGGTGGCCAGGATGTCACAATGGGTCCTGGGGAAAATGGGGGGTGCCCAGGATGTCACAATGGACCCTGAGGACAAGCGGGGGTCTCCATGGTGTCACAACGGGCCCCAGTGACAAAGGGGGTCCCCTGAATGTCACAATAGGTCCTGGGGACAATGGGGGATCCTGGGACGTCACAATGGGCCCTGGGGACAAGGAGGGATCCCCAGGATGTCACAATGGGCCCTGGGGACAATGGGGGGTCCTGGGACGTCACAATGGGCCCTGGGTAAAAGGGGGGGTACCCAGGATGTCACAATGGGCCCTGGGGACAAAGAGGGGTCCCCTGAATGTCACAATGGGCCCTGGGGACAAGGGGTGCAGAGGATGTCACAATGGGCCCTGGGGACAATGGGGGGTCCTGGGACGTCACAATGGGCCCTGGAGACAAGGAGGGATCCCCAGGATGTCACAATGGGCCCTGGAGACAATGGGGGTCCTGGGACGTCACAATGGGCCCTGAGGACAAGGGGGGTTCCCCAGGATGTCACAATGGGCCCTGGGGACAATGGGGGGTCCTGGGATGTCACAATGGGCCCTAAGGACAAGGGGGTGTCCCCAGGATGTCACAATGGGCCTTGGGAACAAGGGGATCCCCCAGATATCACAATGGGCCCTGGGGACAAAGTAAGGTCCTGGGCTGTCACAATGGACCCTGAGGACAAGGGGGGTCCCCAGGATGTCACAATGAAGTCTTGGGACAAAGGGGGTCCCCAGGATGTCACAATGGGCCCTGGGGACCAGGGGGGGTCCTGGGATGTCACAATGGGCCCCAGTGACAAAGGGGGTCCCTATGGTGCCACAATGGGCTCTGGGGACAAGGAGGGTCCCCAGGATGTCACAATGGGCCCTGGGGACAAGGGGGTGTCCCCAGCATGTCACAATGGGCCCTGGGGACAAAGGGGGTCCCCACGGTATCAGAATGGGCCCTGGGGACAAAGGGGGGTCCCCTGAATGTCACAATGGGCCCTGGGGACAATGGGGGGTCCTGGGATGTCACAATGAGCCCTGCAGACAAGGGTGGTACCCACGGTGTCACAATGGGCCCTGGGCACAAGGCGGGTCCCCATAGTGTCACAATGGGTCCTGGGGACAAGTGGGGTCCCCAGGATGTCACAATGGGCACTGAAGACAATGGGGGGTCCTGGGACGTCACATTGGGCCCTGGGGACAAGGGAGGGTCCCCAGGATGTCACAATGGGCCCTGGGGACAAAGAGGCGTCTCCTGAATGTCACAATGGGCCCTGGGGACAAAGAGGCGTCTCCTGAATGTCACAATGGGCCCTGGGGAGAAGGGGGTGCAGTGGATGTCACAATGGGCCCTGGGGACAATGGGGGGTGTCCAGGATGTCAGAATGAGTCCTGAGGACAAGGGGGGGTCCCCATGGTGTCACAATGGGTCCCCAGTGACAAGGAGGGGTCCCCATGGTGTCACAATAGGCCCTGGGGACAAAGTGGGGTCCAAGAATGTCACAATGGGCCCTGGGGACAAAAGGGGTTGCCATGGTGCCACAATGGGCCCTGGGGTCAAAGGGGGTCCCCATGGTGCTACAATGGGCCCTGGGGACAAAGGGGGGTCCTGGGATGTCACAATGGGCCCTGGGGACAAAGGGGGTGTCCCCATGGTGCCACAACGGGCCCTGGGAGCAAGGGGGTGGCCAGGATGTCACAATGGGTCCTGGGGAAAATGAGGGGTGCCCAGGATGTCACAATGGACCCTGAGGACAAGCGGGGGTCTCCATGGTGTCACAACGGGCCCCAGTGACAAAGGGGGTCCCCTGAATGTCACAATAGGTCCTGGGGACAATGGGGGGTCCTGGGACGTCACAATGGGCCCTGGAGACAAGGAGGGATCCCCAGGATGTCACAATGGGCCCTGGGGACAATGGGGGTCCTGGGACGTCACAATGGGCCCTGGGGACAAGGGGGGTTCCACAGGATGTCAGAATGGGCCCTGGGGACAAGGCGGTGCCGAGGATGTCACAATGGGCCCTGGGGACAATGGGGGGTCCTGGGATGTCACAATGGGCCCTAAGGACAAGGGGGTGTCTCCAGGATGTCACAATGGGCCTTGGGAACAAGGGGGTCCCCCAGATATCACAATGGGCCCTGGGGACAAAGTAAGGTCCTGGGCTGTCACAATGGACCCTGAGGACAAGGGGGGTCCCCAGGATGTCACAATGAAGTCTTGGGACAAAGGGGGTCCCCAGGATGTCACAATGGGCCCTGGGGACCAGGGGGTTCCTGGGATGTCACAATGGGCCCCAGTGACAAAGGGGGTCCCTATGGTGCCACAATGGGCCCTGGGGACAAATGGGGTCCCCTGGATGTCACAATGGGCTCTGGGGACAAGGAGGGTCCCCAGGATGTCACAATGGGCCCTGGGGACAAGGGGGTGTCCCCAGCATGTCACAATGGGCCCTGGGGAGAAAGGGGGTCCCCACGGTATCAGAATGGGCCCTGGGGACAAAGGGGGGTCCCCTGAATGTCACAATGGGCCCTGGGGACAATGGGGGGTCCTGGGATGTCACAATGAGCCCTGCAGACAAGGGTGGTACCCACGGTGTCACAATGGGCCCTGGGCACAAGGGGGGGTCCCCATAGTGTCACAATGGGTCCTGGGGACAAGTGGGGTCCCCAGGATGTCACAATGGGCACTGAAGACAATGGGGGGTCCTGGGACGTCACATTGGGCCCTGGGGACAAGGGGTGCAGAGGATGTCACAATGGGCCCTGGGGACAATGGGGGGTCCTGGGACGTCACAATGGGCCCTGGAGACAAGGAGGGATCCCCAGGATGTCACAATGGGCCCTGGAGACAATGGGGGTCCTGGGACGTCACAATGGGCCCTGAGGACAAGGGGGGTTCCCCAGGATGTCAGAATGGGCCCTGGGGACAAGGCGGTGCCGAGGATGTCACAATGGGCCCTGGGGACAATGGGGGGTCCTGGGATGTCACAATGGGCCCTAAGGACAAGGGGGTGTCCCCAGGATGTCACAATGGGCCTTGGGAACAAGGGGGTCCCCCAGATATCACAATGGGCCCTGGGGACAAAGTAAGGTCCTGGGCTGTCACAATGGACCCTGAGGACAAGGGGGGTCCCCAGGATGTCACAATGAAGTCTTGGGACAAAGGGGGTCCCCAGGATGTCACAATGGGCCCTGGGGACCAGGGGGGGTCCTGGGATGTCACAATGGGCCCCAGTGACAAAGGGGGTCCCTATGGTGCCACAATGGGCCCTGGGGACAAATGGGGTCCCCTGGATGTCACAATGGGCCCTGGGGACAAGGCAGTGCCGAGGATGTCACAATGGGCCCTGGGGACAATGGGGGGTCCTGGGATGTCACAATGAGCCCTGCAGACAAGGGTGGTACCCACGGTGTCACAATGGGCCCTGGGCACAAGGGGGGGTCCCCATAGTGTGACAATGGGTCCTGGGGACAAGTGGGGTCCCCAGGATGTCACAATGGGCACTGAAGACAATGGGGGGTCCTGGGACGTCACATTGGGCCCTGGGGACAAGGGGTGCAGAGGATGTCACAATGGGCCCTGGGGACAATGGGGGGTCCTGGGACGTCACAATGGGCCCTGGAGACAAGGAGGGATCCCCAGGATGTCACAATGGGCCCTGGAGACAATGGGGGTCCTGGGACGTCACAATGGGCCCTGAGGACAAGGGGGGTTCCCCAGGATGTCAGAATGGGCCCTGGGGACAAGGCGGTGCCGAGGATGTCACAATGGGCCCTGGGGACAATGGGGGGTCCTGGGATGTCACAATGGGCCCTAAGGACAAGGGGGTGTCCCCAGGATGTCACAATGGGCCTTGGGAACAAGGGGGTCCCCCAGATATCACAATGGCCCCTGGGGACAAAGTAAGGTCCTGGGCTGTCACAATGGACCCTGAGGACAAGGGGGGTCCCCAGGATGTCACAATGAAGTCTTGGGACAAAGGGGGTCCCCAGGATGTCACAATGGGCCCTGGGGACCAGGGGGGGTCCTGGGATGTCACAATGGGCCCCAGTGACAAAGGGGGTCCCTATGGTGCCACAATGGGCCCTGGGGACAAATGGGGTCCCCTGGATGTCACAATGGGCCCTGGGGACAAGGCAGTGCCGAGGATGTCACAATGGGCCCTGGGGACAATGGGGGGTCCTGGGATGTCACAATGAGCCCTGCAGACAAGGGTGGTACCCACGGTGTCACAATGGGCCCTGGGCACAAGGGGGGGTCCCCATAGTGTCACAATGGGTCCTGGGGACAAGTGGGGTCCCCAGGATGTCACAATGGGCACTGAAGACAATGGGGGGTCCTGGGACGTCACATTGGGCCCTGGGGACAAGGGGGGGTCCCCAGGATGTCACAATGGGCCCTGGGGACAAAGAGGGGTCCCCTGAATGTCACAATGGGCCCTGGGGACAAGGGGTGCAGAGGATGTCACAATGGGCCCTGGGGACAATGGGGGGTCCTGGGACGTCACAATGGGCCCTGGAGACAAGGAGAGATCCCCAGGATGTCACAATGGGCCCTGGATACAATGGGGGTCCTGGGACGTCACAATGGGCCCTGAGGACAAGGGGGGTTCCCCAGGATGTCAGAATGGGCCCTGGGGACAAGGCGGTGCCGAGGATGTCACAATGGGCCCTGGGGACAATGGGGGGTCCTGGGATGTCACAATGGGCCCTAAGGACAAGGGGGTGTCCCCAGGATGTCACAATGGGCCTTGGGAACAAGGGGGTCCCCCAGATATCACAATGGGCCCTGGGGACAAAGTAAGGTCCTGGGCTGTCACAATGGACCCTGAGGACAAGGGGGGTCCCCAGGATGTCACAATGAAGTCTTGGGACAAAGGGGGTCCCCAGGATGTCACAATGGGCCCTGGGGACCAGGGGGGGTCCTGGGATGTCACAATGGGCCCCAGTGACAAAGGGGGTCCCTATGGTGCCACAATGGGCCCTGGGGACAAATGGGGTCCCCTGGATGTCACAATGGGCTCTGGGGACAAGGGGGTGTCCCCAGCATGTCACAATGGGCCCTGGGGACAAAGGGGGTCCCCACGGTATCAGAATGGGCCCTGGGGACTAAGGGGGGTCCCCTGAATGTCACAATGGGCCCTGGGGACAATGGGGGGTCCTGGGATGTCACAATGAGCCCTGCAGACAAGGGTGGTACCCACGGTGTCACAATGGGCCCTGGGGACAAAGTGGGGTCCAAGAATGTCACAATGGGCCCTGGGGACAAAAGGGGTTGCCATGGTGCCACAATGGGCCCTGGGGTCAAAGGGGGTCCCCATGGTGCTACAATGGGCCCTGGGGACAAAGGGGGGTCCTGGGATGTCACAATGGGCCCTGGGGACAAAGGGGGTGTCCCCATGGTGCCACAACGGGCCCTGGGAGCAAGGGGGTGGCCAGGATGTCACAATGGGTCCTGGGGAAAATGAGGGGTGCCCAGGATGTCACAATGGACCCTGAGGACAAGCGGGGGTCTCCATGGTGTCACAACGGGCCCCAGTGACAAAGGGGGTCCCCTGAATGTCACAATAGGTCCTGGGGACAATGGGGGGTCCTGGGACGTCACAATGGGCCCTGGAGACAAGGAGGGATCCCCAGGATGTCACAATGGGCCCTGGAGACAATGGGGGTCCTGGGACGTCACAATGGGCCCTGGGGACAAGGGGGGTTCCACAGGATGTCAGAATGGGCCCTGGGGACAAGGCCGTGCCGAGGATGTCACAATGGGCCCTGCGGACAATGGGGGGTCCTGGGATGTCACAATGGGCCCTAAGGACAAGGGGGTGTCTCCAGGATGTCACAATGGGCCTTGGGAACAAGGGGGTCCCCCAGATATCACAATGGGCCCTGGGGACAAAGTAAGGTCCTGGGCTGTCACAATGGACCCTGAGGACAAGGGGGGTCCCCAGGATGTCACAATGAAGTCTTGGGACAAAGGGGGTCCCCAGGATGTCACAATGGGCCCTGGGGACCAGGGGGGGTCCTGGGATGTCACAATGGGCCCCAGTGACAAAGGGGGTCCCTATGGTGCCACAATGGGCCCTGGGGACAAATGGGGTCCCCTGGATGTCACAATGGGCTCTGGGGACAAGGAGGGTCCCCAGGATGTCACAATGGGCCCTGGGGACAAGGGGGTGTCCCCAGCATGTCACAATGGGCCCTGGGGACAAAGGGGGTCCCCACGGTATCAGAATGGGCCCTGGGGACAAAGGGGGGTCCCCTGAATGTCACAATGGGCCCTGGGGACAATGGGGGGTCCTGGGATGTCACAATGAGCCCTGCAGACAAGGGTGGTACCCACGGTGTCACAATGGGCCCTGGGCACAAGGGGGGGTCCCCATAGTGTCACAATGGGTCCTGGGGACAAGTGGGGTCCCCAGGATGTCACAATGGGCACTGAAGACAATGGGGGGTCCTGGGACGTCACATTGGGCCCTGGGGACAAGGGGTGCAGAGGATGTCACAATGGGCCCTGGGGACAATGGGGGGTCCTGGGACGTCACAATGGGCCCTGGAGACAAGGAGGGATCCCCAGGATGTCACAATGGGCCCTGGAGACAATGGGGGTCCTGGGACGTCACAATGGGCCCTGAGGACAAGGGGGGTTCCCCAGGATGTCAGAATGGGCCCTGGGGACAAGGCGGTGCCGAGGATGTCACAATGGACCCTGAGGACAAGGGGGGTCCCCAGGATGTCACAATGAAGTCTTGGGACAAAGGGGGTCCCCAGGATGTCACAATGGGCCCTGGGGACCAGGGGGGGTCCTGGGATGTCACAATGGGCCCCAGTGACAAAGGGGGTCCCTATGGTGCCACAATGGGCCCTGGGGACAAATGGGGTCCCCTGGATGTCACAATGGGCCCTGGGGACAAGGCAGTGCCGAGGATGTCACAATGGGCCCTGGGGACAATGGGGGGTCCTGGGATGTCACAATGAGCCCTGCAGACAAGGGTGGTACCCACGGTGTCACAATGGGCCCTGGGCACAAGGGGGGGTCCCCATAGTGTCACAATGGGTCCTGGGGACAAGTGGGGTCCCCAGGATGTCACAATGGGCACTGAAGACAATGGGGGGTCCTGGGACGTCACATTGGGCCCTGGGGACAAGGGGGGGTCCCCAGGATGTCACAATGGGCCCTGGGGACAAAGAGGGGTCCCCTGAATGTCACAATGGGCCCTGGGGACAAGGGGTGCAGAGGATGTCACAATGGGCCCTGGGGACAATGGGGGGTCCTGGGACGTCACAATGGGCCCTGGAGACAAGGAGGGATCCCCAGGATGTCACAATGGGCCCTGGAGACAATGGGGGTCCTGGGACGTCACAATGGGCCCTGAGGACAAGGGGGGTTCCCCAGGATGTCAGAATGGGCCCTGGGGACAAGGCGGTGCCGAGGATGTCACAATGGGCCCTGGGGACAATGGGGGGTCCTGGGATGTCACAATGGGCCCTAAGGACAAGGGGGTGTCCCCAGGATGTCACAATGGGCCTTGGGAACAAGGGGGTCCCCCAGATATCACAATGGGCCCTGGGGACAAAGTAAGGTCCTGGGCTGTCACAATGGACCCTGAGGACAAGGGGGGTCCCCAGGATGTCACAATGAAGTCTTGGGACAAAGGGGGTCCCCAGGATGTCACAATGGGCCCTGGGGACCAGGGGGGGTCCTGGGATGTCACAATGGGCCCCAGTGACAAAGGGGGTCCCTATGGTGCCACAATGGGCCCTGGGGACAAATGGGGTCCCCTGGATGTCACAATGGGCTCTGGGGACAAGGAGGGTCCCCAGGATGTCACAATGGGCCCTGGGGACAAGGGGGTGTCCCCAGCATGTCACAATGGGCCCTGGGGACAAAGGGGGTCCCCACGGTATCAGAATGGGCCCTGGGGACAAAGGGGGGTCCCCTGAATGTCACAATGGGCCCTGGGGACAATGGGGGGTCCTGGGATGTCACAATGAGCCCTGCAGACAAGGGTGGTACCCACGGTGTCACAATGGGCCCTGGGCACAAGGGGGGGTCCCCATAGTGTGACAATGGGTCCTGGGGACAAGTGGGGTCCCCAGGATGTCACAATGGGCACTGAAGACAATGGGGGGTCCTGGGACGTCACATTGGGCCCTGGGGACAAGGGAGGGTCCCCAGGATGTCACAATGGGCCCTGGGGACAAAGAGGGGTCCCCTGAATGTCACAATGGGCCCTGGGGACAAAGAGGCGTCTCCTGAATGTCACAATGGGCCCTGGGGAGAAGGGGGTGCAGTGGATGTCACAATGGGCCCTGGGGACAATGGGGGGTGTCCAGGATGTCAGAATGAGTCCTGAGGACAAGGGGGGTCCCCATGGTGTCACAATGGGTCCCCAGTGACAAGGAGGGGTCCCCATGGTGTCACAATAGGCCCTGGGGACAAAGTGGGGTCCAAGAATGTCACAATGGGCCCTGGGGACAAAAGGGGTTGCCATGGTGCCACAATGGGCCCTGGGGTCAAAGGGGGTCCCCATGGTGCTACAATGGGCCCTGGGGACAAAGGGGGGTCCTGAGATGTCACAATGGGCCCTGGGGACAAAGGGGGTGTCCCCATGGTGCCACAACGGGCCCTGGGAGCAAGGGGGTGGCCAGGATGTCACAATGGGTCCTGGGGAAAATGGGGGGTGCCAAGGATGTCACAATGGACCCTGAGGACAAGCGGGGGTCTCCATGGTGTCACAACGGGCCCCAGTGACAAAGGGGGTCCCCTGAATGTCACAATAGGTCCTGGGGACAATTGGGGGTCCTGGGACGTCACAATGGGCCCTGGGGACAAGGAGGGATCCCCAGGATGTCACAATGGGCCCTGGGGACAATGGGGGGTCCTGGGACGTCACAATGGGCCCTGGGGAAAAGGGGGGGTCCCCAGGATGTCACAATGGGCCCTGGGGACAAAGAGGGGTCCCCTGAATGTCACAATGGGCCCTGGGGACAAGGGGTGCAGAGGATGTCACAATGGGCCCTGGGGACAATGGGGGGTCCTGGGACGTCACAATGGGCCCTGGAGACAAGGAGGGATCCCCAGGATGTCACAATGGGCCCTGGAGACAATGGGGGTCCTGGGACGTCACAATGGGCCCTGAGGACAAGGGGGGTTCCCCAGGATGTCACAATGGGCCCTGGGGACAATGGGGGGTCCTGGGATGTCACAATGGGCCCTAAGGACAAGGGGGTGTCCCCAGGATGTCACAATGGGCCTTGGGAACAAGGGGATCCCCCAGATATCACAATGGGCCCTGGGGACAAAGTAAGGTCCTGGGCTGTCACAATGGACCCTGAGGACAAGGGGGGTCCCCAGGATGTCACAATGAAGTCTTGGGACAAAGGGGGTCCCCAGGATGTCACAATGGGCCCTGGGGACCAGGGGGGGTCCTGGGATGTCACAATGGGCCCCAGTGACAAAGGGGGTCCCTATGGTGCCACAATGGGCTCTGGGGACAAGGAGGGTCCCCAGGATGTCACAATGGGCCCTGGGGACAAGGGGGTGTCCCCAGCATGTCACAATGGGCCCTGGGGACAAAGGGGGTCCCCACGGTATCAGAATGGGCCCTGGGGACAAAGGGGGGTCCCCTGAATGTCACAATGGGCCCTGGGGACAATGGGGGGTCCTGGGATGTCACAATGAGCCCTGCAGACAAGGGTGGTACCCACGGTGTCACAATGGGCCCTGGGGAGAAGGGGGTGCAGTGGATGTCACAATGGGCCCTGGGGACAATGGGGGGTGTCCAGGATGTCAGAATGAGTCCTGAGGACAAGGGGGGTCCCCATGGTGTCACAATGGGTCCCCAGTGACAAGGAGGGGTCCCCATGGTGTCACAATAGGCCCTGGGGACAAAGTGGGGTCCAAGAATGTCACAATGGGCCCTGGGGACAAAAGGGGTTGCCATGGTGCCACAATGGGCCCTGGGGTCAAAGGGGGTCCCCATGGTGCTACAATGGGCCCTGGGGACAAAGGGGGGTCCTGAGATGTCACAATGGGCCCTGGGGACAAAGGGGGTGTCCCCATGGTGCCACAACGGGCCCTGGGAGCAAGGGGGTGGCCAGGATGTCACAATGGGTCCTGGGGAAAATGGGGGGTGCCCAGGATGTCACAATGGACCCTGAGGACAAGCGGGGGTCTCCATGGTGTCACAACGGGCCCCAGTGACAAAGGGGGTCCCCTGAATGTCACAATAGGTCCTGGGGACAATGGGGGGTCCTGGGACGTCACAATGGGCCCTGGGGACAAGGAGGGATCCCCAGGATGTCACAATGGGCCCTGGGGACAATGTGGGGTCCTGGGACGTCACAATGGGCCCTGGGTAAAAGGGGGGGTACCCAGGATGTCACAATGGGCCCTGGGGACAAAGAGGGGTCCCCTGAATGTCACAATGGGCCCTGGGGACAAGGGGTGCAGAGGATGTCCCAATGGGCCCTGGGGACAATGGGGGGTCCTGGGACGTCACAATGGGCCCTGGAGACAAGGAGGGATCCCCAGGATGTCACAATGGGCCCTGGAGACAATGGGGGTCCTGGGACGTCACAATGGGCCCTGAGGACAAGGGGGGTTCCCCAGGATGTCACAATGGGCCCTGGGGACAATGGGGGGTCCTGGGATGTCACAATGGGCCCTAAGGACAAGGGGGTGTCCCCAGGATGTCACAATGGGCCTTGGGAACAAGGGGATCCCCCAGATATCACAATGGGCCCTGGGGACAAAGTAAGGTCCTGGGCTGTCACAATGGACCCTGAGGACAAGGGGGGTCCCCAGGATGTCACAATGAAGTCTTGGGACAAAGGGGGTCCCCAGGATGTCACAATGGGCCCTGGGGACCAGGGGGGGTCCTGGGATGTCACAATGGGCCCCAGTGACAAAGGGGGTCCCTATGGTGCCACAATGGGCTCTGGGGACAAGGAGGGTCCCCAGGATGTCACAATGGGCCCTGGGGACAAGGGGGTGTCCCCAGCATGTCACAATGGGCCCTGGGGACAAAGGGGGTCCCCACGGTATCAGAATGGGCCCTGGGGACAAAGGGGGGTCCCCTGAATGTCACAATGGGCCCTGGGGACAATGGGGGGTCCTGGGATGTCACAATGAGCCCTGCAGACAAGGGTGGTACCCACGGTGTCACAATGGGCCCTGGGCACAAGGCGGGTCCCCATAGTGTCACAATGGGTCCTGGGGACAAGTGGGGTCCCCAGGATGTCACAATGGGCACTGAAGACAATGGGGGGTCCTGGGACGTCACATTGGGCCCTGGGGACAAGGGAGGGTCCCCAGGATGTCACAATGGGCCCTGGGGACAAAGAGGCGTCTCCTGAATGTCACAATGGGCCCTGGGGACAAAGAGGCGTCTCCTGAATGTCACAATGGGCCCTGGGGAGAAGGGGGTGCAGTGGATGTCACAATGGGCCCTGGGGACAATGGGGGGTGTCCAGGATGTCAGAATGAGTCCTGAGGACAAGGGGGGGTCCCCATGGTGTCACAATGGGTCCCCAGTGACAAGGAGGGGTCCCCATGGTGTCACAATAGGCCCTGGGGACAAAGTGGGGTCCAAGAATGTCACAATGGGCCCTGGGGACAAAAGGGGTTGCCATGGTGCCACAATGGGCCCTGGGGTCAAAGGGGGTCCCCATGGTGCTACAACGGGCCCTGGGGACAAAGGGGGGTCCTGGGATGTCACAATGGGCCCTGGGGACAAAGGGGGTGTCCCCATGGTGCCACAACGGGCCCTGGGAGCAAGGGGGTGGCCAGGATGTCACAATGGGTCCTGGGGAAAATGAGGGGTGCCCAGGATGTCACAATGGACCCTGAGGACAAGCGGGGGTCTCCATGGTGTCACAACGGGCCCCAGTGACAAAGGGGGTCCCCTGAATGTCACAATAGGTCCTGGGGACAATGGGGGGTCCTGGGACGTCACAATGGGCCCTGGAGACAAGGAGGGATCCCCAGGATGTCACAATGGGCCCTGGAGACAATGGGGGTCCTGGGACGTCACAATGGGCCCTGGGAACAAGGGGGGTTCCACAGGATGTCAGAATGGGCCCTGGGGACAAGGCGGTGCCGAGGATGTCACAATGGGCCCTGGGGACAATGGGGGGTCCTGGGATGTCACAATGGGCCCTAAGGACAAGGGGGTGTCTCCAGGATGTCACAATGGGCCTTGGGAACAAGGGGGTCCCCCAGATATCACAATGGGCCCTGGGGACAAAGTAAGGTCCTGGGCTGTCACAATGGACCCTGAGGACAAGGGGGGTCCCCAGGATGTCACAATGAAGTCTTGGGACAAAGGGGGTCCCCATGATGTCACAATGGGCCCTGGGGACCAGGGGGGGTCCTGGGATGTCACAATGGGCCCCAGTGACAACGGGGTCCCTATGGTGCCACAATGGGCCCTGGGGACAAATGGGGTCCCCTGGATGTCACAATGGGCCCTGGGGACAAGGCAGTGCCGAGGATGTCACAATGGGCCCTGGGGACAATGGGGGGTCCTGGGATGTCACAATGAGCCCTGCAGACAAGGGTGGTACCCACGGTGTCACAATGGGCCCTGGGCACAAGGGGGGGTCCCCATAGTGTCACAATGGGTCCTGGGGACAAGTGGGGTCCCCAGGGTGTCACAATGGGCACTGAAGACAATGGGGGGTCCTGGGACGTCACATTGGGCCCTGGGGACAAGGGGGGGTCCCCAGGATGTCACAATGGGCCCTGGGGACAAAGAGGGGTCCCCTGAATGTCACAATGGGCCCTGGGGACAATGGGGGGTCCTGGGACGTCACAATGGGCCCTGGAGACAAGGAGGGATCCCCAGGATGTCACAATGGGCCCTGGAGACAATGGGGGTCCTGGGACGTCACAATGGGCCCTGAGGACAAGGGGGGTTCCCCAGGATGTCAGAATGGGCCCTGGGGACAAGGCGGTGCCGAGGATGTCACAATGGGCCCTGGGGACAATGGGGGGTCCTGGGATGTCACAATGGGCCCTAAGGACAAGGGGGTGTCCCCAGGATGTCACAATGGGCCTTGGGAACAAGGGGGTCCCCCAGATATCACAATGGGCCCTGGGGACAAAGTAAGGTCCTGGGCTGTCACAATGGACCCTGAGGACAAGGGGGGTCCCCAGGATGTCACAATGAAGTCTTGGGACAAAGGGGGTCCCCAGGATGTCACAATGGGCCCTGGGGACCAGGGGGGGTCCTGGGATGTCACAATGGGCCCCAGTGACAAAGGGGGTCCCTATGGTGCCACAATGGGCCCTGGGGACAAATGGGGTCCCCTGGATGTCACAATGGGCTCTGGGGACAAGGAGGGTCCCCAGGATGTCACAATGGGCCCTGGGGACAAGGGGGTGTCCCCAGCATGTCACAATGGGCCCTGGGGACAAAGGGGGTCCCCACGGTATCAGAATGGGCCCTGGGGACAAAGGGGGGTCCCCTGAATGTCACAATGGGCCCTGGGGACAATGGGGGGTCCTGGGATGTCACAATGAGCCCTGCAGACAAGGGTGGTACCCACGGTGTCACAATGGGCCCTGGGCACAAGGGGGGGTCCCCATAGTGTCACAATGGGTCCTGGGGACAAGTGGGGTCCCCAGGATGTCACAATGGGCACTGAAGACAATGGGGGGTCCTGGGACGTCACATTGGGCCCTGGGGACAAGGGAGGGTCCCCAGGATGTCACAATGGGCCCTGGGGACAAAGAGGGGTCCCCTGAATGTCACAATGGGCCCTGGGGACAAAGAGGCGTCTCCTGAATGTCACAATGGGCCCTGGGGAGAAGGGGGTGCAGTGGATGTCACAATGGGCCCTGGGGACAATGGGGGGTGTCCAGGATGTCAGAATGAGTCCTGAGGACAAGGGGGGTCCCCATGGTGTCACAATGGGTCCCCAGTGACAAGGAGGGGTCCCCATGGTGTCACAATAGGCCCTGGGGACAAAGTGGGGTCCAAGAATGTCACAATGGGCCCTGGGGACAAAAGGGGTTGCCATGGTGCCACAATGGGCCCTGGGGTCAAAGGGGGTCCCCATGGTGCTACAATGGGCCCTGGGGACAAAGGGGGGTCCTGAGATGTCACAATGGGCCCTGGGGACAAAGGGGGTGTCCCCATGGTGCCACAACGGGCCCTGGGAGCAAGGGGGTGGCCAGGATGTCACAATGGGTCCTGGGGAAAATGGGGGGTGCCCAGGATGTCACAATGGACCCTGAGGACAAGCGGGGGTCTCCATGGTGTCACAACGGGCCCCAGTGACAAAGGGGGTCCCCTGAATGTCACAATAGGTCCTGGGGACAATGGGGGGTCCTGGGACGTCACAATGGGCCCTGGGGACAAGGAGGGATCCCCAGGATGTCACAATGGGCCCTGGGGACAATGGGGGGTCCTGGGACGTCACAATGGGCCCTGGGGAAAAGGGGGGGTCCCCAGGATGTCACAATGGGCCCTGGGGACAAAGAGGGGTCCCCTGAATGTCACAATGGGCCCTGGGGACAAGGGGTGCAGAGGATGTCACAATGGGCCCTGGGGACAATGGGGGGTCCTGGGACGTCACAATGGGCCCTGGAGACAAGGAGGGATCCCCAGGATGTCACAATGGGCCCTGGAGACAATGGGGGTCCTGGGACGTCACAATGGGCCCTGAGGACAAGGGGGGTTCCCCAGGATGTCACAATGGGCCCTGGGGACAATGGGGGGTCCTGGGATGTCACAATGGGCCCTAAGGACAAGGGGGTGTCCCCAGGATGTCACAATGGGCCTTGGGAACAAGGGGATCCCCCAGATATCACAATGGGCCCTGGGGACAAAGTAAGGTCCTGGGCTGTCACAATGGACCCTGAGGACAAGGGGGGTCCCCAGGATGTCACAATGAAGTCTTGGGACAAAGGGGGTCCCCAGGATGTCACAATGGGCCCTGGGGACCAGGGGGGGTCCTGGGATGTCACAATGGGCCCCAGTGACAAAGGGGGTCCCTATGGTGCCACAATGGGCTCTGGGGACAAGGAGGGTCCCCAGGATGTCACAATGGGCCCTGGGGACAAGGGGGTGTCCCCAGCATGTCACAATGGGCCCTGGGGACAAAGGGGGTCCCCACGGTATCAGAATGGGCCCTGGGGACAAAGGGGGGTCCCCTGAATGTCACAATGGGCCCTGGGGACAATGGGGGGTCCTGGGATGTCACAATGAGCCCTGCAGACAAGGGTGGTACCCACGGTGTCACAATGGGCCCTGGGGAGAAGGGGGTGCAGTGGATGTCACAATGGGCCCTGGGGACAATGGGGGGTGTCCAGGATGTCAGAATGAGTCCTGAGGACAAAGGGGGTCCCCATGGTGTCACAATGGGTCCCCAGTGACAAGGAGGGGTCCCCATGGTGTCACAATAGGCCCTGGGGACAAAGTGGGGTCCAAGAATGTCACAATGGGCCCTGGGGACAAAAGGGGTTGCCATGGTGCCACAATGGGCCCTGGGGTCAAAGGGGGTCCCCATGGTGCTACAATGGGCCCTGGGGACAAAGGGGGGTCCTGAGATGTCACAATGGGCCCTGGGGACAAAGGGGGTGTCCCCATGGTGCCACAACGGGCCCTGGGAGCAAGGGGGTGGCCAGGATGTCACAATGGGTCCTGGGGAAAATGGGGGGTGCCCAGGATGTCACAATGGACCCTGAGGACAAGCGGGGGTCTCCATGGTGTCACAACGGGCCCCAGTGACAAAGGGGGTCCCCTGAATGTCACAATAGGTCCTGGGGACAATGGGGGGTCCTGGGACGTCACAATGGGCCCTGGGGACAAGGAGGGATCCCCAGGATGTCACAATGGGCCCTGGGGACAATGGGGGGTCCTGGGACGTCACAATGGGCCCTGGGTAAAAGGGGGGGTACCCAGGATGTCACAATGGGCCCTGGGGACAAAGAGGGGTCCCCTGAATGTCACAATGGGCCCTGGGGACAAGGGGTGCAGAGGATGTCACAATGGGCCCTGGGGACAATGGGGGGTCCTGGGACGTCACAATGGGCCCTGGAGACAAGGAGGGATCCCCAGGATGTCACAATGGGCCCTGGAGACAATGGGGGTCCTGGGACGTCACAATGGGCCCTGAGGACAAGGGGGGTTCCCCAGGATGTCACAATGGGCCCTGGGGACAATGGGGGGTCCTGGGATGTCACAATGGGCCCTAAGGACAAGGGGGTGTCCCCAGGATGTCACAATGGGCCTTGGGAACAAGGGGATCCCCCAGATATCACAATGGGCCCTGGGGACAAAGTAAGGTCCTGGGCTGTCACAATGGACCCTGAGGACAAGGGGGGTCCCCAGGATGTCACAATGAAGTCTTGGGACAAAGGGGGTCCCCAGGATGTCACAATGGGCCCTGGGGACCAGGGGGGGTCCTGGGATGTCACAATGGGCCCCAGTGACAAAGGGGGTCCCTATGGTGCCACAATGGGCTCTGGGGACAAGGAGGGTCCCCAGGATGTCACAATGGGCCCTGGGGACAAGGGGGTGTCCCCAGCATGTCACAATGGGCCCTGGGGACAAAGGGGGTCCCCACGGTATCAGAATGGGCCCTGGGGACAAAGGGGGGTCCCCTGAATGTCACAATGGGCCCTGGGGACAATGGGGGGTCCTGGGATGTCACAATGAGCCCTGCAGACAAGGGTGGTACCCACGGTGTCACAATGGGCCCTGGGCACAAGGCGGGTCCCCATAGTGTCACAATGGGTCCTGGGGACAAGTGGGGTCCCCAGGATGTCACAATGGGCACTGAAGACAATGGGGGGTCCTGGGACGTCACATTGGGCCCTGGGGACAAGGGAGGGTCCCCAGGATGTCACAATGGGCCCTGGGGACAAAGAGGCGTCTCCTGAATGTCACAATGGGCCCTGGGGACAAAGAGGCGTCTCCTGAATGTCACAATGGGCCCTGGGGAGAAGGGGGTGCAGTGGATGTCACAATGGGCCCTGGGGACCAGGGGGGGTCCTGGGATGTCACAATGGGCCCCAGTGACAACGGGGTCCCTATGGTGCCACAATGGGCCCTGGGGACAAATGGGGTCCCCTGGATGTCACAATGGGCCCTGGGGACAAGGCAGTGCCGAGGATGTCACAATGGGCCCTGGGGACAATGGGGGGTCCTGGGATGTCACAATGAGCCCTGCAGACAAGGGTGGTACCCACGGTGTCACAATGGGCCCTGGGCACAAGGGGGGGTCCCCATAGTGTCACAATGGGTCCTGGGGACAAGTGGGGTCCCCAGGATGTCACAATGGGCACTGAAGACAATGGGGGGTCCTGGGACGTCACATTGGGCCCTGGGGACAAGGGGGGGTCCCCAGGATGTCACAATGGGCCCTGGGGACAAAGAGGGGTCCCCTGAATGTCACAATGGGCCCTGGGGACAAGGGGTGCAGAGGATGTCACAATGGGCCCTGGGGACAATGGGGGGTCCTGGGACGTCACAATGGGCCCTGGAGACAAGGAGGGATCCCCAGGATGTCACAATGGGCCCTGGAGACAATGGGGGTCCTGGGACGTCACAATGGGCCCTGAGGACAAGGGGGGTTCCCCAGGATGTCAGAATGGGCCCTGGGGACAAGGCGGTGCCGAGGATGTCACAATGGGCCCTGGGGACAATGGGGGGTCCTGGGATGTCACAATGGGCCCTAAGGACAAGGGGGTGTCCCCAGGATGTCACAATGGGCCTTGGGAACAAGGGGGTCCCCCAGATATCACAATGGGCCCTGGGGACAAAGTAAGGTCCTGGGCTGTCACAATGGACCCTGAGGACAAGGGGGGTGCCCAGGATGTCACAATGAAGTCTTGGGACAAAGGGGGTCCCCAGGATGTCACAATGGGCCCTGGGGACCAGGGGGGGTCCTGGGATGTCACAATGGGCCCCAGTGACAAAGGGGGTCCCTATGGTGCCACAATGGGCCCTGGGGACAAATGGGGTCCCCTGGATGTCACAATGGGCTCTGGGGACAAGGAGGGTCCCCAGGATGTCACAATGGGCCCTGGGGACAAGGGGGTGTCCCCAGCATGTCACAATGGGCCCTGGGGACAAAGGGGGTCCCCACGGTATCAGAATGGGCCCTGGGGACAAAGGGGGGTCCCCTGAATGTCACAATGGGCCCTGGGGACAATGGGGGGTCCTGGGATGTCACAATGAGCCCTGCAGACAAGGGTGGTACCCACGGTGTCACAATGGGCCCTGGGGAGAAGGGGGTGCAGTGGATGTCACAATGGGCCCTGGGGACAATGGGGGGTGTCCAGGATGTCAGAATGAGTCCTGAGGACAAAGGGGGTCCCCATGGTGTCACAATGGGTCCCCAGTGACAAGGAGGGGTCCCCATGGTGTCACAATAGGCCCTGGGGACAAAGTGGGGTCCAAGAATGTCACAATGGGCCCTGGGGACAAAAGGGGTTGCCATGGTGCCACAATGGGCCCTGGGGTCAAAGGGGGTCCCCATGGTGCTACAATGGGCCCTGGGGACAAAGGGGGGTCCTGAGATGTCACAATGGGCCCTGGGGACAAAGGGGGTGTCCCCATGGTGCCACAACGGGCCCTGGGAGCAAGGGGGTGGCCAGGATGTCACAATGGGTCCTGGGGAAAATGGGGGGTGCCCAGGATGTCACAATGGACCCTGAGGACAAGCGGGGGTCTCCATGGTGTCACAACGGGCCCCAGTGACAAAGGGGGTCCCCTGAATGTCACAATAGGTCCTGGGGACAATGGGGGGTCCTGGGACGTCACAATGGGCCCTGGGGACAAGGAGGGATCCCCAGGATGTCACAATGGGCCCTGGGGACAATGGGGGGTCCTGGGACGTCACAATGGGCCCTGGGTAAAAGGGGGGGTACCCAGGATGTCACAATGGGCCCTGGGGACAAAGAGGGGTCCCCTGAATGTCACAATGGGCCCTGGGGACAAGGGGTGCAGAGGATGTCACAATGGGCCCTGGGGACAATGGGGGGTCCTGGGACGTCACAATGGGCCCTGGAGACAAGGAGGGATCCCCAGGATGTCACAATGGGCCCTGGAGACAATGGGGGTCCTGGGACGTCACAATGGGCCCTGAGGACAAGGGGGGTTCCCCAGGATGTCACAATGGGCCCTGGGGACAATGGGGGGTCCTGGGATGTCACAATGGGCCCTAAGGACAAGGGGGTGTCCCCAGGATGTCACAATGGGCCTTGGGAACAAGGGGATCCCCCAGATATCACAATGGGCCCTGGGGACAAAGTAAGGTCCTGGGCTGTCACAATGGACCCTGAGGACAAGGGGGGTCCCCAGGATGTCACAATGAAGTCTTGGGACAAAGGGGGTCCCCAGGATGTCACAATGGGCCCTGGGGACCAGGGGGGGTCCTGGGATGTCACAATGGGCCCCAGTGACAAAGGGGGTCCCTATGGTGCCACAATGGGCTCTGGGGACAAGGAGGGTCCCCAGGATGTCACAATGGGCCCTGGGGACAAGGGGGTGTCCCCAGCATGTCACAATGGGCCCTGGGGACAAAGGGGGTCCCCACGGTATCAGAATGGGCCCTGGGGACAAAGGGGGGTCCCCTGAATGTCACAATGGGCCCTGGGGACAATGGGGGGTCCTGGGATGTCACAATGAGCCCTGCAGACAAGGGTGGTACCCACGGTGTCACAATGGGCCCTGGGCACAAGGCGGGTCCCCATAGTGTCACAATGGGTCCTGGGGACAAGTGGGGTCCCCAGGATGTCACAATGGGCACTGAAGACAATGGGGGGTCCTGGGACGTCACATTGGGCCCTGGGGACAAGGGAGGGTCCCCAGGATGTCACAATGGGCCCTGGGGACAAAGAGGCGTCTCCTGAATGTCACAATGGGCCCTGGGGACAAAGAGGCGTCTCCTGAATGTCACAATGGGCCCTGGGGAGAAGGGGGTGCAGTGGATGTCACAATGGGCCCTGGGGACCAGGGGGGGTCCTGGGATGTCACAATGGGCCCCAGTGACAACGGGGTCCCTATGGTGCCACAATGGGCCCTGGGGACAAATGGGGTCCCCTGGATGTCACAATGGGCCCTGGGGACAAGGCAGTGCCGAGGATGTCACAATGGGCCCTGGGGACAATGGGGGGTCCTGGGATGTCACAATGAGCCCTGCAGACAAGGGTGGTACCCACGGTGTCACAATGGGCCCTGGGCACAAGGGGGGGTCCCCATAGTGTCACAATGGGTCCTGGGGACAAGTGGGGTCCCCAGGATGTCACAATGGGCACTGAAGACAATGGGGGGTCCTGGGACGTCACATTGGGCCCTGGGGACAAGGGGGGGTCCCCAGGATGTCACAATGGGCCCTGGGGACAAAGAGGGGTCCCCTGAATGTCACAATGGGCCCTGGGGACAAGGGGTGCAGAGGATGTCACAATGGGCCCTGGGGACAATGGGGGGTCCTGGGACGTCACAATGGGCCCTGGAGACAAGGAGGGATCCCCAGGATGTCACAATGGGCCCTGGAGACAATGGGGGTCCTGGGACGTCACAATGGGCCCTGAGGACAAGGGGGGTTCCCCAGGATGTCAGAATGGGCCCTGGGGACAAGGCGGTGCCGAGGATGTCACAATGGGCCCTGGGGACAATGGGGGGTCCTGGGATGTCACAATGGGCCCTAAGGACAAGGGGGTGTCCCCAGGATGTCACAATGGGCCTTGGGAACAAGGGGGTCCCCCAGATATCACAATGGGCCCTGGGGACAAAGTAAGGTCCTGGGCTGTCACAATGGACCCTGAGGACAAGGGGGGTCCCCAGGATGTCACAATGAAGTCTTGGGACAAAGGGGGTCCCCAGGATGTCACAATGGGCCCTGGGGACCAGGGGGGGTCCTGGGATGTCACAATGGGCCCCAGTGACAAAGGGGGTCCCTATGGTGCCACAATGGGCCCTGGGGACAAATGGGGTCCCCTGGATGTCACAATGGGCTCTGGGGACAAGGAGGGTCCCCAGGATGTCACAATGGGCCCTGGGGACAAGGGGGTGTCCCCAGCATGTCACAATGGGCCCTGGGGACAAAGGGGGTCCCCACGGTATCAGAATGGGCCCTGGGGACAAAGGGGGGTCCCCTGAATGTCACAATGGGCCCTGGGGACAATGGGGGGTCCTGGGATGTCACAATGAGCCCTGCAGACAAGGGTGGTACCCACGGTGTCACAATGGGCCCTGGGCACAAGGGGGGGTCCCCATAGTGTCACAATGGGTCCTGGGGACAAGTGGGGTCCCCAGGATGTCACAATGGGCACTGAAGACAATGGGGGGTCCTGGGACGTCACATTGGGCCCTGGGGACAAGGGAGGGTCCCCAGGATGTCACAATGGGCCCTGGGGACAAAGAGGGGTCCCCTGAATGTCACAATGGGCCCTGGGGACAAAGAGGCGTCTCCTGAATGTCACAATGGGCCCTGGGGAGAAGGGGGTGCAGTGGATGTCACAATGGGCCCTGGGGACAATGGGGGGTGTCCAGGATGTCAGAATGAGTCCTGAGGACAAGGGGGGTCCCCATGGTGTCACAATGGGTCCCCAGTGACAAGGAGGGGTCCCCATGGTGTCACAATAGGCCCTGGGGACAAAGTGGGGTCCAAGAATGTCACAATGGGCCCTGGGGACAAAAGGGGTTGCCATGGTGCCACAATGGGCCCTGGGGTCAAAGGGGGTCCCCATGGTGCTACAATGGGCCCTGGGGACAAAGGGGGGTCCTGAGATGTCACAATGGGCCCTGGGGACAAAGGGGGTGTCCCCATGGTGCCACAACGGGCCCTGGGAGCAAGGGGGTGGCCAGGATGTCACAATGGGTCCTGGGGAAAATGGGGGGTGCCCAGGATGTCACAATGGACCCTGAGGACAAGCGGGGGTCTCCATGGTGTCACAACGGGCCCCAGTGACAAAGGGGGTCCCCTGAATGTCACAATAGGTCCTGGGGACAATGGGGGGTCCTGGGACGTCACAATGGGCCCTGGGGACAAGGAGGGATCCCCAGGATGTCACAATGGGCCCTGGGGACAATGGGGGGTCCTGGGACGTCACAATGGGCCCTGGGGAAAAGGGGGGGTCCCCAGGATGTCACAATGGGCCCTGGGGACAAAGAGGGGTCCCCTGAATGTCACAATGGGCCCTGGGGACAAGGGGTGCAGAGGATGTCACAATGGGCCCTGGGGACAATGGGGGGTCCTGGGACGTCACAATGGGCCCTGGAGACAAGGAGGGATCCCCAGGATGTCACAATGGGCCCTGGAGACAATGGGGGTCCTGGGACGTCACAATGGGCCCTGAGGAAAAGGGGGGTTCCCCAGGATGTCACAATGGGCCCTGGGGACAATGGGGGGTCCTGGGATGTCACAATGGGCCCTAAGGACAAGGGGGTGTCCCCAGGATGTCACAATGGGCCTTGGGAACAAGGGGATCCCCCAGATATCACAATGGGCCCTGGGGACAAAGTAAGGTCCTGGGCTGTCACAATGGACCCTGAGGACAAGGGGGGTCCCCAGGATGTCACAATGAAGTCTTGGGACAAAGGGGGTCCCCAGGATGTCACAATGGGCCCTGGGGACCAGGGGGGGTCCTGGGATGTCACAATGGGCCCCAGTGACAAAGGGGGTCCCTATGGTGCCACAATGGGCTCTGGGGACAAGGAGGGTCCCCAGGATGTCACAATGGGCCCTGGGGACAAGGGGGTGTCCCCAGCATGTCACAATGGGCCCTGGGGACAAAGGGGGTCCCCACGGTATCAGAATGGGCCCTGGGGACAAAGGGGGGTCCCCTGAATGTCACAATGGGCCCTGGGGACAATGGGGGGTCCTGGGATGTCACAATGAGCCCTGCAGACAAGGGTGGTACCCACGGTGTCACAATGGGCCCTGGGGAGAAGGGGGTGCAGTGGATGTCACAATGGGCCCTGGGGACAATGGGGGGTGTCCAGGATGTCAGAATGAGTCCTGAGGACAAGGGGGGTCCCCATGGTGTCACAATGGGTCCCCAGTGACAAGGAGGGGTCCCCATGGTGTCACAATAGGCCCTGGGGACAAAGTGGGGTCGAAGAATGTCACAATGGGCCCTGGGGACAAAAGGGGTTGCCATGGTGCCACAATGGGCCCTGGGGTCAAAGGGGGTCCCCATGGTGCTACAATGGGCCCTGGGGACAAAGGGGGGTCCTGAGATGTCACAATGGGCCCTGGGGACAAAGGGGGTGTCCCCATGGTGCCACAACGGGCCCTGGGAGCAAGGGGGTGGCCAGGATGTCACAATGGGTCCTGGGGAAAATGGGGGGTGCCCAGGATGTCACAATGGACCCTGAGGACAAGCGGGGGTCTCCATGGTGTCACAACGGGCCCCAGTGACAAAGGGGGTCCCCTGAATGTCACAATAGGTCCTGGGGACAATGGGGGGTCCTGGGACGTCACAATGGGCCCTGGGGACAAGGAGGGATCCCCAGGATGTCACAATGGGCCCTGGGGACAATGGGGGGTCCTGGGACGTCACAATGGGCCCTGGGTAAAAGGGGGGGTACCCAGGATGTCACAATGGGCCCTGGGGACAAAGAGGGGTCCCCTGAATGTCACAATGGGCCCTGGGGACAAGGGGTGCAGAGGATGTCACAATGGGCCCTGGGGACAATGGGGGGTCCTGGGACGTCACAATGGGCCCTGGAGACAAGGAGGGATCCCCAGGATGTCACAATGGGCCCTGGAGACAATGGGGGTCCTGGGACGTCACAATGGGCCCTGAGGACAAGGGGGGTTCCCCAGGATGTCACAATGGGCCCTGGGGACAATGGGGGGTCCTGGGATGTCACAATGGGCCCTAAGGACAAGGGGGTGTCCCCAGGATGTCACAATGGGCCTTGGGAACAAGGGGATCCCCCAGATATCACAATGGGCCCTGGGGACAAAGTAAGGTCCTGGGCTGTCACAATGGACCCTGAGGACAAGGGGGGTCCCCAGGATGTCACAATGAAGTCTTGGGACAAAGGGGGTCCCCAGGATGTCACAATGGGCCCTGGGGACCAGGGGGGGTCCTGGGATGTCACAATGGGCCCCAGTGACAAAGGGGGTCCCTATGGTGCCACAATGGGCTCTGGGGACAAGGAGGGTCCCCAGGATGTCACAATGGGCCCTGGGGACAAGGGGGTGTCCCCAGCATGTCACAATGGGCCCTGGGGACAAAGGGGGTCCCCACGGTATCAGAATGGGCCCTGGGGACAAAGGGGGGTCCCCTGAATGTCACAATGGGCCCTGGGGACAATGGGGGGTCCTGGGATGTCACAATGAGCCCTGCAGACAAGGGTGGTACCCACGGTGTCACAATGGGCCCTGGGCACAAGGCGGGTCCCCATAGTGTCACAATGGGTCCTGGGGACAAGTGGGGTCCCCAGGATGTCACAATGGGCACTGAAGACAATGGGGGGTCCTGGGACGTCACATTGGGCCCTGGGGACAAGGGAGGGTCCCCAGGATGTCACAATGGGCCCTGGGGACAAAGAGGCGTCTCCTGAATGTCACAATGGGCCCTGGGGACAAAGAGGCGTCTCCTGAATGTCACAATGGGCTCTGGGGAGAAGGGGGTGCAGTGGATGTCACAATGGGCCCTGGGGACAATGGGGGGTGTCCAGGATGTCAGAATGAGTCCTGAGGACAAGGGGGGGTCCCCATGGTGTCACAATGGGTCCCCAGTGACAAGGAGGGGTCCCCATGGTGTCACAATAGGCCCTGGGGACAAAGTGGGGTCGAAGAATGTCACAATGGGCCCTGGGGACAAAAGGGGTTGCCATGGTGCCACAATGGGCCCTGGGGTCAAAGGGGGTCCCCATGGTGCTACAACGGGCCCTGGGGACAAAGGGGGGTCCTGGGATGTCACAATGGGCCCTGGGGACAAAGGGGGTGTCCCCATGGTGCCACAACGGGCCCTGGGAGCAAGGGGGTGGCCAGGATGTCACAATGGGTCCTGGGAAAAATGAGGGGTGCCCAGGATGTCACAATGGACCCTGAGGACAAGCGGGGGTCTCCATGGTGTCACAACGGGCCCCAGTGACAAAGGGGGTCCCCTGAATGTCACAATAGGTCCTGGGGACAATGGGGGGTCCTGGGACGTCACAATGGGCCCTGGAGACAAGGAGGGATCCCCAGGATGTCACAATGGGCCCTGGAGACAATGGGGGTCCTGGGACGTCACAATGGGCCCTGGGGACAAGGGGGGTTCCACAGGATGTCAGAATGGGCCCTGGGGACAAGGCGGTGCCGAGGATGTCACAATGGGCCCTGGGGACAATGGGGGGTCCTGGGATGTCACAATGGGCCCTAAGGACAAGGGGGTGTCTCCAGGATGTCACAATGGGCCTTGGGAACAAGGGGGTCCCCCAGATATCACAATGGGCCCTGGGGACAAAGTAAGGTCCTGGGCTGTCACAATGGACCCTGAGGACAAGGGGGGTCCCCAGGATGTCACAATGAAGTCTTGGGACAAAGGGGGTCCCCAGGATGTCACAATGGGCCCTGGGGACCAGGGGGGGTCCTGGGATGTCACAATGGGCCCCAGTGACAACGGGGTCCCTATGGTGCCACATTTGGCCCTGGGGAAAAATGGGGTCTCCTGGGATGTCACAATGGGCCCTAAGGACAAGGGGGTGTCTCCAGGATGTCACAATGGGCCTTGGGAACAAGGGGGTCCCCCAGATATCACAATGGGCCCTGGGGACAAAGTAAGGTCCTGGGCTGTCACAATGGACCCTGAGGACAAGGGGGGTCCCCAGGATGTCACAATGAAGTCTTGGGACAAAGGGGGTCCCCAGGATGTCACAATGGGCCCTGGGGACCAGGGGGGGTCCTGGGATGTCACAATGGGCCCCAGTGACAACGGGGTCCCTATGGTGCCACATTTGGCCCTGGGGACAAATGGGGTCCCCTGGATGTCACAATGGGCTCTGGGGACAAGGAGGGTCCCCAGGATGTCACAATGGGCCCTGGGGACAAGGGGGTGTCCCCAGCATGTCACAATGGGCCCTGGGGACAAAGGGGGTCCCCACGGTATCAGAATGGGCCCTGAGGACAAAGGGGGGTCCCCTGAATGTCACAATGGGCCCTGGGGACAATGGGGGGTCCTGGGATGTCACAATGAGCCCTGCAGACAAGGGTGGTACCCACGGTGTCACAATGGGCCCTGGGCACAAGGGGGGGTCCCCATAGTGTCACAATGGGTCCTGGGGACAAGTGGGGTCCCCAGGATGTCACAATGGGCACTGAAGACAATGGGGGGTCCTGGGACGTCACATTGGGCCCTGGGGACAAGGGAGGGTCCCCAGGATATCACAATGGGCCCTGGGGACAAAGAGGGGTCCCCTGAATGTCACAATGGGCCCTGGGGACAAAGAGGCGTCTCCTGAATGTCACAATGGGCCCTGGGGAGAAGGGGGTGCAGTGGATGTCACAATGGGCCCTGGGGACAAAGTAAGGTCCTGGGCTGTCACAATGGACCCTGAGGACAAGGGGGGTCCCCAGGATGTCACAATGAAGTCTTGGGACAAAGGGGGTCCCCAGGATGTCACAATGGGCCCTGGGGACCAGGGGGGGTCCTGGGATGTCACAATGGGCCCCAGTGACAAAGGGGGTCCCTATGGTGCCACAATGGGCCCTGGGGACAAATGGGGTCCCCTGGATGTCACAATGGGCTCTGGGGACAAGGAGGGTCCCCAGGATGTCACAATGGGCCCTGGGGACAAGGGGGTGTCCCCAGCATGTCACAATGGGCCCTGGGGACAAAGGGGGTCCCCACGGTATCAGAATGGGCCCTGGGGACAAAGGGGGGTCCCCTGAATGTCACAATGGGCCCTGGGGACAATGGGGGGTCCTGGGATGTCACAATGAGCCCTGCAGACAAGGGTGGTACCCACGGTGTCACAATGGGCCCTGGGCACAAGGCGGGTCCCCATAGTGTCACAATGGGTCCTGGGGACAAGTGGGGTCCCCAGGATGTCACAATGGGCACTGAAGACAATGGGGGGTCCTGGGACGTCACATTGGGCCCTGGGGACAAGGGAGGGTCCCCAGGATGTCACAATGGGCCCTGGGGACAAAGAGGGGTCCCCTGAATGTCACAATGGGCCCTGGGGACAAAGAGGCGTCTCCTGAATGTCACAATGGGCCCTGGGGAGAAGGGGGTGCAGTGGATGTCACAATGGGCCCTGGGGACAATGGGGGGTGTCCAGGATGTCAGAATGAGTCCTGAGGACAAGGGGCGTCCCCATGGTGTCACAATGGGTCCCCAGTGACAAGGAGGGGTCCCCATGGTGTCACAATAGGCCCTGGGGACAAAGTGGGGTCCAAGAATGTCACAATGGGCCCTGGGGACAAAAGGGGTTGCCATGGTGCCACAATGGGCCCTGGGGTCAAAGGGGGTCCCCATGGTGCTACAATGGGCCCTGGGGACAAAGGGGGGTCCTGAGATGTCACAATGGGCCCTGGGGACAAAGGGGGTGTCCCCATGGTGCCACAACGGGCCCTGGGAGCAAGGGGGTGGCCAGGATGTCACAATGGGTCCTGGGGAAAATGGGGGGTGCCCAGGATGTCACAATGGACCCTGAGGACAAGCGGGGGTCTCCATGGTGTCACAACGGGCCCCAGTGACAAAGGGGGTCCCCTGAATGTCACAATAGGTCCTGGGGACAATGGGGGGTCCTGGGACGTCACAATGGGCCCTGGGGACAAGGAGGGATCCCCAGGATGTCACAATGGGCCCTGGGGACAAAGAGCGTCCCCAGCATGTCACAATGGGCCCTGGGGACAAAGGGGGGCCCACGGTATCAGAATGGGCCCTGGGGACAAAGGGGGGTCCCCTGAATGTCACAATGGGCCCTGGGGACAATGGGGGGTCCTGGGATGTCACAATGAGCCCTGCAGACAAGGGTGGTATCCACGGTGTCACAATGGGCCCTGGGGATAAGGGGGTGTCCCCAGGATGTCACAATGGGCCCTGGGGACAAGGGTGGTACCCACGGTGTCACAATGGTCACTGGGCACAAGGTGGGGTCCCTATAGTGTCACAATGGGTCCTGGGGACAAGGAGGGATCCCCAGGATGTCACAATGGACCCTGAGGACAAGCGGGGGTCTCCATGGTGTCACAACGGGCCCCAGTGACAAAGGGGGTCCCCTGAATGTCACAATATGTCCTGGGGACAATGGGGGGTCCTGGGACGTCACAATGGGCCCTGGGGACAAGGAGGGATCCCCAGGATGTCACAATGGGCCCTGAGTACAATGGGGGTTGCTGGGACGTCACAATGGGCCCTGGGGACAAGGGGGTGTAGAGGATGTCACAATGGGCCCTGGGGACAAGGGGGTGTCCCCAGGATGTCACAATGGTCCCTGGGGACAATGGGGGGTCCTGGGACGTCACAATGGGCCCTGGGGACAAGGAGGGATCCCCAGGATGTCACAATGATCCCTGGGGACAAAGTGGGGTGCCCAGGATGTCACAGTGGGCCCTGAGGAAAAGGGGGGCTCCCCATGGTGTCACAATGAGTCCCCAGTGACAAGGAGGGTCCCCATGGTGTCACGATGGGTCCTGGGGACAAGGGGGTCCCCAGGATGTAACAATGGACCCTGGGGACAATGGGGGGTCCTGGGGCATCACAATGGGTCCTGGGGACAAGGAGGGATCTCCAGGATGTCACAATGGGCCGTGGGGACTATGGGGGGTCCTGGGACGTCACAATGGGCCCTGGGGACAAGGGGGCGTCGCCAGGATGTCACAGGGGGCCCTGGGGACAAAGAGGGGTCCCTACAGTGTCACAATGGGTCCTGGGGACACATAGGGGCCATAGGACCTCACAATCGGCCCTGGGGACAAAGTGGGGGTCCCCTGAAAGTCACAATGAGCCCGGGGAACAGAGGGGGTCCCCAGGATCTCACACTGGGCCCTGGGGACAATGTGGCGTCCTGGGATGTCACAATGGGCCCTGGGGACAAAGGGGGCTCCCCAGGATATCACAATGTGGCTTGAGGACAAGGGGAGGTCCCCATGGTGTTACAATGGGTCCCCAGCGACAAGGGGGTCCCCCATGGTGTCACAATGAGCCCTGGGGACAATGGGGGGTCCTGGGATGTCACAATGGGCCCTGGGGATAAGGGGTTAGGGGGTTGCGTTAGGGGGTTGGAGGATTAGGTGGTGCAGGATTTGGGGGTGCAAGGCCAGGGGAGCAGGATTTTGCGGGGTCTGATTTGGGGCTACAGGGTCTGTGGCTGCAGGTTCCAGGGGTGCAGGATTTGGGGGTTCAGGGTTCAGGGTTCAGGGGTGCAGTGGTTTGGAGTGCAGTGGTTTGGGGTGCAGGGTTTGGGGAAGGAGGATATAGGGGTGCAGTGGTTTGGAGTGCAGTGGTTTGGGGTGCAGGGTTTGGGGAAGGAGGATATAGGGGTGCAGGGTTTAGGGTGCAGGATCTTTGGGTGCAGGGGTTTGGGGTGGAGGGCTTGGTAGGGCAGGATTTGGGGTGGAAAGTTTAGGGGGTAGGGCTGGGGGTGCAGGATTTGGGGGTGAAGGGGTTGTGAGGTGCAGGGTTCTGGGCTGCAGGGTTTGGGAGATCGGTACGTGGGGCTGGAGGATTTGGGGGTGCAGGGTTTGGAGCAGCAGGATCTGGGGGTGCAAGATTGGGGGTAGCAGGGTTTTGGGGGAGCAGGGTTTAGGGGTCAGGCTTTAGGGGGACAGGGTTTGGGGGGCAGGGTTGGGAGGGATGATTTTGGGGTGCAGGGTTTAGGGCAGCAGGATCTTGGGGTGAAAGGGTTTGGCGTGAAGGGTTGGGTAGGACAGGATTTGGGGTGCAGGATTTTAGGGTGCAACTTGTGGGGATCAGGATTTGGGGTACAGGGTTTGGGGGTGCAGGGTTTAGTGGTGCAGGGTTTGGGGGTGCAGGTCTTGGGGAGGCAGAATTGGGGGTGCAGGTTTTTGGAGTTCAGGGATTTGGGGGTGCAGATTTTGGGTGTTCAGGACCTGGGGGTGCAGGTTTGGGGGATGTAGGTTTGGGGTGCAGGGCTTAGGGTTTCAGTATCTTGGGTTGAAGAGGTTTGGGGTGAAGGGTTGTGTACGGCAGGATTTGGGGGTGCAGGGCTTTGGGCTGAATGTTTGGGGATGCAGGGTTCGCATGTTTAGGAACTGGGGGTGCAGGATTTGGGTTTGCAGGTTTGGGGAATTTTGCGGTAAAGGATTTGGGGTGCAGGGTTGGGGGACGCAGGATCTGAGGGTGCAGCGTTTGGGGTGCAGAGTTAGGGGCTGCAGGATCTGGGGTGCAGGGTTTGGGGGGCACTGTTTTGGGGGGAAGGATTTGCGAGATGCAGGGTTTAAGGGTTTAGAATTTGGAGGTGTCGAATTTTGGGGTGCAGGAGGTGTGGGGTTTGGGGTTGCAGGATTTGGGGGAGAATGGTTTGGGGGTGCAAGACTTGAGGGTGCAGGGTTTGGGGGTTTGGGACATGGGGCTGGAAGATTTGGGGGTGCAGGATTTGGGGTGCAGTGTGTGGGGGTGCAAGATCTTGGGGTGTACGAGCGTTGGGTGTGGGATTTGAAGGACAATGATTTGGGGGTGCAGGGATTGGGGGTGTAGGGTTTTGGGGTTGCTGCGTTTGGAGATTCGGGATGTGGAGGTCAAGGATTTGGGGGTACAAGGGCTGGTTGCAGGATTTGGGGGTACAGGGTTTGGTTGCAGGATTTGGGGAGCAAGGTTTGAAGTGCAGGGCTAAAGGGGGCAGGATTTGGAGGTGCAAGATTTGGTGGTCTGGGGTACTGGGGTGCAGAATTTTGGGGTGCGGGATTTGGGGGTGCAGGTTCCATGTCTTTAGGAACTGGGCGGGGAGGGTTTCTTGGTGCGGACTTTTGAGTGCAAGTTTGAGGGGCCTTGATTTTGGGGTGCACGGTTTGGGTGGCAGGATTCCGGGTGTAAGGTTTTGAGGTGCAGGACTTGGGGTGCAGGTTTCACACGTTAAGGAACTGGGGCTGCAGAGGTTGGGGGTGCAGCGTTGTGGGCTGCAGGGTTGAAGGGTGCAGGATTTAGGGGTACAGGTTTTGGGGGTGCAGGAGCTGGGGGTGCAGGCTGTAGGGATCCGAATATGGGGGTGCAGGGTTCTGGGGTGCAGGATCTGGGTGAGCAGGCTGTTGGGGTACAGAACCTTGTAGTTCAGCGTTTAGAGGCAGGATTTGGGGGTGCAGGGCTTTGGGGTGAGGGGTCTGGGGTGAGGGGTTCAGGTGTTCAGCACCTGGGGGTGCAGGACCTGAGGGCTGGAGGATTTGGGGGTGCAGGGATTTCAGGGTGCAACTTGTGGGGTGCAGGGTTTTGGGTATAGGGTTTAGGGGTGCAGAGTTTTGGGGGGGAGGATTGGGGAAGCAGGGTTTTGGGGTGCAAGGTTCAGTGGTGCAGGGTTCTGGGGGTGCAGGGTTTAGCGCAAGAATTGGGGGTGCAGGGTTTGGGATTGCAGGGTGTTGGGGGAAGGATCTGGGGGTACAAGATTGGGGGTAGCAGGGTTTTGGGGAGCAGGGTTTCAGGGTCAGGCTTTAGGGAGACAGGGTTTGGGGGGCAGGGCTGGGAGGGATGATTTGGGGGTGCAGGGTTTAGGGCAGCAGGATCTTGGGGTGAAGGGATTTGGGGTGAAGGGTGAGTAGGACAGGATTTGGGGGTGCAGGATTTTAGGGTGCAACTTGTGGGGGCAGGATTTGGGGTACAGGAGGTTGGGGGTGCAGGGTTTGGGGTGTAGGATTTAGTGGAGTAGAGAATGGGGGTGAAGGTCTTGTGGAGGCAGAATTGGGGGTGCAGGTCTTGGGGAGGCAGAATTGGGGGTGCAGATTTTGGGTGTTCAGGACCTGGGGGTGCAGGATTTGGGGATGTAGGTTTTGGGGGGTAGATTTTGGGGTGCTGGGTTCGGCACATGGGTCTGGAGGATTTGGGGGTGCAGGGTTAAGGGGTTTAGGATTTTGGGGTGCACAGTTTAGGGTGCACGTTCTGGGCATGTATGATTTCAGAGTGCAGGGCTTTGGGGTACAGGATTTGGGGTGCAGGGTTTTGGGGTCAGGATCTGGGGGTGCAGGGTGTTGGGGAGAAGGATTTGGGGGTGCAGCATTTTGAAGTGCAGGGTTTGGAGGAGGGAGGTTTTGGGGGTGAAGGATTTGGTGGTTCAGGTTTTGGGGGTGCAGTGTTAAGAGGGTGGAGGTTTAGGGGTGCAGGATTTGGGGGTTCAGGATGTGGGGGTGCAGGGTATGGGAGGGAAGGATCTGGGGCTTCAGGATTTGGGGGTGCACTGTTGGGGGTGCAGGGTTTAGAAGTCAGGTCTAAGAGTGCAGCGTTTGGGGTGCAGAGTGTGGGGTGCATAGGACTGGGGCACAGGATTTGGGGGTGCGGGGTTTCAGGGATCAGGATTTGGAGGTGTGGAGTTTTGGGGTGCAGGGGATGGGGTTGAAGGATCTGAGGGTGTAGGGTGGTGGGGGAAGGATTTGGGGGTGAGAGATTTGGGTGCAGGATTTGGGGGTTCAGTGTTTAGGGCAGCACAATCTTGGGGTGCAGGGGTTTGCAGTGAAAGGTTTGGTAGGCAGGCTTTGGGGTGCAGGATTCTGGGGGGCTGGGTTTGGGGTACAGGATTTGGTGTTGCAGGGATGGGGTTGAAGAGCTTGGGTTTCCAGGCCTTTGAGGTGCAGGATTTGGAGGTGCAGGGTTTGGGAGGGAATTCTTTGGGGTGCAGGGTTTGGGGGCAGGGTTTAGGGGTGTAGGGTATAGGACGGAAGGATTTGGGAATGCAGGGTTTGGGGTGCAGGTTTCGGGGTTCAGGAAGGTAGGGAGGGCAGGATTAGGGGGTGCAAGGTTTCAGTTGTAGGGTTTAGGGGTGCAGAGTTTGGTAGGGCCGAATTTGGGGGTGCAGGATCTGGGGTGCAGGGTTTGGGAAGACAGGATCGGGGGTGGAGGATTTGGGGGTGCAGGATTGAGGGGCAGGGTTTTGGTGCAGGGCTTGGGGTCAGGATCTGGGGTGCAGGTTTGGGAAGAGTATTTGGGGGTGCAGGATTTTGGGTGCCGTGTCTGCGGGGCAGGTTTGGGGTGATCACTGCTGATCCGCACACACTCGCTCTCTCTGGTATTCACCTCCACTCCTGCTCCTCCACCTCCCCACTGTTCTCTCCATCTCCTCTCTTCTCGTTCCCACCCCCCCACCCCAGTTCCTGGTGCTGAGTGCGAAGCTCAGCGCACACAGAGCTGCCCAGGGTGAGCAGTGCAGGTGCGGTTCGAGCTGGGAGGAAAGGCTGTGGGTGTGTTCAGCGTTCTGGGCCATGATGGGTATGAACCCCTACCGTGTTTAACACACCCGTGCTGTTTAACGGGGGCGTGTGGGGCGGAGCGAATCCCCCGCGCTGCTTTGCTTTTGCTCTGATGAACGGGAGTTTAAGGAATACAAGTGAGGAATTGGATTGAAATAAATAACTTACGCTTTTGCTATGGATAAAAACGTTTAAGCCAATAATTCACAAACAAATTTCGTAACTTTTTACATAGAACTTAAGCACCTTTTCCTTTCTCCAGGTGCAGAGCCCGTGCCTCACTTGGTTCCGTCTGCAAACAGCGCCCATCCCAGCTCGAATCCCCCTGCCCCTCTCACCCTGTGCAGCTCTTTGTGCGCTGAGCTCCGCACTCAGCACCAGCGGGTGCGGCTCCTCCTGAGGGGCTGGGGGGAGGGGGCGGGGCCAAGGGCTGGTTTGAGGGGGCGGGGCTGAGGCGGCGAGCTGCGATTGGCCGGCCGGGCCGCAGCGGCCGTTCCCGCCTGAGCCTTGGGGCGGAGCCAGAGCGGGAGTGCGGGGGGCGGCCGGGCCAGGAGCCGCCCGCAGAGCGCCCGGAGAGCGGGCTTCGGGGACTCTGCCCGGGAACGAGCGGCAGGAGGAGAGGAGACGGCCCCAGCGGTACCGGGTGAGCTTCTGGCTGGAGCCTGGGAGCTGTTCCTCCCAGCGAGGGCTGTCGGGCACTGAACGGGCTGCCCAGGGCAGGGCTGGAGCCACCATCCCTGGAGGGGTTTCCACAGGAGCTCCTGAGGGCCATGGTCAGTGCCGGGGGGTTGTGCTTGGACTCCAGCACCTTCAAGGTGTTTGACACCCAAAGGGATTCTGTGGCACACTCCATTTTCACATTGCCATGGAGCCCGGAGGTCCCAGCGGGGTTTGGATCAGCGTGTTCTGGAACATTCTCAGTGGTCGGGTCTGTGTGCAGAGTGTGGTGGGAACGAGAAGAGAGGAGATGGAGAGAACAGTGGGGAGGTGGAGGAGCAGGAGTGGAGGTGAATACCAGAGAGAGTGAGTGTGTGCGGATCAGCAGTGATTACCCCAAACCTGCCCCGCAGACACGGCACCCAAAATCCTGCACCCCAAAATACTCTTCCCAAACCCGCCCCCCCACATCCTTCCCCCCAGAACCCTCAAACCCCAAATCCTGCACCCTAGATTCTGCATCCCTGTTAACCCTTCACCCCAAAACCCTGCAACACAAAATCCTGCAGCACCAAATCCTGCAACCCTAATTTCGGCCCTACCAAACTCTGCACCCCTAAACCCTACAAGCGAAATCTTGCACCCCCTAAACCTGCCCTCCCAAATCCTAAACCCCCAACAATGCACCCCCAAACCCTGCACCCCAAATCCTGCCCCCCCCAACTTGCACTCTGCACCCCCAAACCGTGCACTCCCAATCCCTGAACACCCAAGTCCTGCACCCCCACGTCCTTAGCGCCCAAAATGTGCACCCCAGATCCTCCCCACCCAGTCCTGCACCCCTAATATTCCACCCTCTAATAATGCACCCCTAAGCCTCGCACCCTGAAAGCTGCACCCCCAGGTCCTGAGTCCCCAAACCCTGCACCCCCACATCCCGCGCCCTTAAATCCTGTCCTCCTAAAACCCAGGACCCCCATAATTTGCCTCCTCAAACCCTGCTCCCCAAAACCCTGCACTCCCAAACACAGCACCCCCAGGTCCTGAACACCCAAACCCTGCACCCCAAAACCCTGCACCCCCAAAAGCAGCACCCCCAGGTCCTGAACTCTGCACCCCAAACCCTGCAATCCCAAACCCTGCACCCATAATTCTGCCTCCCAAACCCTGATCCCTGAAACACTCCACCTCCAAACCCGGCACCCCCAAATCGTTCCCCAACACCCTGCACCCCCTAACCCTGAACCCCAAATACCAAAAACCCTGCACCCCAACATCCTGCAAGGTTTGGTAACCTTGCACCCTCAAATATTGCACTCCCCAAACCTGCATCCCGAAAGCATTCCTGCCCAAATTCTGGACCCTAAGATCCTGCACCCTAAAACCCTGCACCCCTAAAATCCTTCTCCCCAACCCTGCACCCCCAAAAACTCCGCCTCCACAACCTGAGCCCCCAAACCCTGTACTAAAACCTGCAACCACAGACCTGGCACGCCCAAACTCTGCACCCCAAATCCTCCCTCCCCAAAACCTGCACCCCAAAACCGTACATGCCCAGATCTTGCACCCCTAAATCTCTGCACTCCACAACCCTGCACCCTCAAATCCTGCACCCCTATATCCTGCCCCCCAAAACCCTGGCACCTCCAAACCCTTGACCCCCAAATCCTGCAACCCTAAACTAGTCACCCCCAAACCCTTCCCCACCAAACCCTGCACCCCCAATTCCTCCATCCCCACGTCATGAGCCCCCAAACCCTGCTGCCTAAAACTCTGCACCCCCAAATCCTGAATTCCCAGGCCCTGCACCCCAAACTTAGCTGTCAAAACTGTGCACCCAAAATTCTGCCCCCACCGAACCCTAACCCTGGCTCCCCAAACCCTGCCCCCCAAACCCTGCTTCCCGTTATCCTCCAACCCCACAGCCCAAATCCCCAGAACCAGCAACCCCAAAACCCTGTACCCCCATCCCTGCACCCCAAATCATTTTCCTTCAAATCCTACCTGCAAAACTTGTACACCCCAAGATCCTGCACCCCCAAACCCTGTGCCCCAAACACTGCACCCCCAAACCCTGCCCTTCTAGATCCTGCACCCCAATACCCTGCCCCCCCACGTTCTGAACCCCCAAAACCTGCTCCCCAAACCCTACCCCCCCCTAAACTGTCCACCCCCAAACTCTGCCCTACCGAGCCCTCCACCCCAAACCCCTGCACACCAAGATCCTGCTGCCCTAAACCCTGCACCCCCTTATCATCCTTCCCTAAACCCTGCACCCCAAACCCTGCACCCCAAACCACTGCATCCCAAACCTGACACCCCAGAACGCTGCAACACCACATCCTGCCCCCTTAAACTGCACACCCCAGAATTCTGCACTCTAAAGTCCTGCACCCCAAAGCGTGCCCTACCAAAACTTTGTACCCCAACCCCTGCAGCCCCAACCCCTGCACCTCCAACCCTGCATCCCCAAACCCTGCACCCCAAATCCTGCACTCCAAAATCATACACCCTGAAACACTGAAACCCCAAATCCTACCCCTCAAACACTGCACCCCAAATCCTTCCTCCAGAACACTGCAGCCCTAAACCCTGCACCCTAAATCCCTGCAGCCCCAAATCCCGTCTAACCTTGGACCCCCAAAACCTGCACCCCTAGATCCTTCCCCCCAAGTGAATGCACCCCCAAAACCTGAACCCCAAACCCTGTACCCCAAAACTCTACATCAACAAATCCTGAACCCTTAAACCCTGCACCCCCAGATCCTCCCTCCCCAAATGATTGCACCCCCAAATAAAAGCACCCCCAGATCCTGCTGCCCCATACCCAGCACCCCAAACTCTGCACCCAAAAATCCTGCACTCTCATAACCCTGCACCTCAAATAATTCCCTCGACCCTGCACCCCCAAAACCTGTAACCCCAAACGCTGCACCCCCAGATCCTGTCCCCAAACTCTGCACTGCCAGATCCTGCCCCCCATAACCCTTAAAGCCCAAATATTGCACCCCCAGATCCTTCCTCAACACCCTGTACCCCCAAATTCCCCACCGAAAACCTGCAGCCCCAAACCCTGCACCCCCAAATCCCTGCACCCCCAAACCCTGACCCCCCAGATAATGCCCCCAAAACCCTGCATCCCCAATTCTTCACCCCTAAACTCTGCACCCTCAAAACGTGCACCCCTAAATTCTGCACCCCCAAATCCTTCCTCCCAAGCCATGGACCCCCAAAACCTGTAATACCAAACTCTACAACCCCGAATCCTGCACCCCAAAACCCTGAACCCCAAAATACTGCACCCCTAAATTCTGCACCCCAAACCCTGCAGGCCAACCCCGGCACCCCGACGCCCTGCACCCCCAGTTCCTGAACACAGAAAACCTGCCAATGGGAACCCCAAAACCTTGCACCACAAATCACTTTCCTTCCAATCCCACACCCAAAACTCATACACCCCAAGATGCTGCACCCCAAAACCCTGCCCCCTAAACTTTGTACCCCAAACCCTACACCCCAAAACCTGCAGTCCCAGACCCTGCACCTGAAAACTCTACACCCCCAAATCCTTCACCCCAAAATCCTGCCCTACCAAGCCCTGCACCCTCAGATCCTGCACCCCAAAACCTTCACCCCAAAACCATCACCCCAAACCCTTCACCTGGCAACTCTGCCCCCCAAACCCTTCACCCCCCAACCCTACACCCCCAAATCCTCCACCCCAAAACCCTGTACCCCAAAACCCTTTACCCTAAAAGCTGCACCAGCAGATCCTTCCCTCAACTCCCTGCACCCCCAATTCCTGCCCCACCAGACCCTGCACCCCCAACCCTGCTCCTCTGTTCCTGCTCTCCACAAGCCTGCACCCCCAAATCTGTCCCCCAAAACTCTGAACCCCAACAGCATGCACGCTCGAATCCTCCACCCCTCATCCTGACCCCCAAACCCCTCACCCCAAAACCCTGCACCCCAGTACCCCAGACCACCAAATCTTGCACCTGCAAATCCTGTCCCCTTCAAACCCCTGTACCCCGAAATCTTGAACCCAAGCCCTGTACCGTGAAATCCTGCACCCAAGCCCTGTACCCCCAAATCCTTGACACCCACATCCTGAATCTTCAAAAACTGCAACCCCAAACCCTGCGCCCCCAAACCCTGCACCCCTGAACCCTGCACCCCAGATCCTGCACCACTGAACCCTGCATCCCCCAATCCCTTAACTCCCAAAACCTGCACCCCCAGACCCTGTAGCATCAAATCTGCCCCCCAAAACCCTGCAGCCCTGAACTATGCACCCCCAAATAATTTTCCTTCAAATCTCACACCCAAAGCTCGTAGACCCCAAGCTCATGCACCCCCAAACCTGCACCCCAAACCCTGTACCCCAGATCCTGCACCCCTGAACCCTGCATCCCCAATTCCTGCCCACCAAACCCTGCACCCCCTAACCCTGAACCCCAAATCCCTCACCCAAACACCCTGCACCCCCAAATCCTGCACCCCAAATCCTTCCCCAACACCCTGCTGCCCCAAATCCTGCACTCCCTAACCCTGAACCTGAAATCCCTCACCCAAAATCCTGCACCCCAGAACCCTGTACCCCAAAATCCTGCCCTACCCAACCCTTCACCTCGAAATTCTGTCCCCCAACCCTACACCCCTAAATCCCACACCCCCAGATCCTGCCGCCCAAATCCTGAAACCCCAAATCATGCACACCCGATTCTTCTCTCACAAGCCCTGCAACCCCATCCCTGCAACACCAAATCCTGTGCCCCAAAACCCAGCACCCCAGAATCCTGCACCCCAAATCCTGCCCTACCAAACCTTTCACTGCAAACCCCTGCACCCCAAGATTGTGCTGCCCTAAACAATGAACCCCCAAATCCTGCAGCCCCAGGTCCTTGCCTCCCAAAACTCTGCACCCCCAAATGCTGCACCTCCAATCTCTCACCCCCAAATCCTTCCGCACAGAGTCCCAGGATGTCAGGGGTTGGAAGGGACCTGGAAAGCTCATCCGGTGCAATCCCCCCATGGAGCAGGAACACCCAGCTGAGGTGACACAGGAAGGCGTGTACCCCACCACCCTGCACCCCCAAATCCTTCACCCCCAAACCCTGCCCCCCAAAACTCCACCCCTCCACATCCTGAACCCTGAAACCCCGCACCCCCAAATCCTCTGCCCCAATGCTCTGCACCCTTAACACTCTGCAACCTTAAACTTTCCCCCAAACCCTGGACTCTGAAACTCTGCACCCCAAAACCCTGATCCCCCAAATTCTTTCCCAAACCCTGCACCCTTGATTCCTGCACCCCCAGTTCCTGAACTCATGAAACCTGCACCCCCAAACCCCTGCACCCCCAAACCCTGCACTCTTAGACCTGACTTCTAAACCCTGCACCCCGAAACGGTGCACCCCCAAATCCTGAAGCCCCAGATCCTTCCCTCCCATACCCTGCAGCCCAAATCCTGAACCCCCAAATCCTGAACTCCAGGATCTTGCACCCCCAGACCCTGTACCCCCAAATCAGGCCCCAAAAACCCTGCACTCCCAACCCTGCACCCCCAAATCCTGCACCTCTAATCCTCCACCCCCTTAACACTGCACCCCCAAAACCTGCACCACCATATCTTGCACCCTCAAAACCTGAACCACCAAACCTTGCACCTCCAAAACCTCCCTCCTCCAAACCCTGGCCTTCAAAATGCTGCACCCCGAATCCTTCTCCCCAACACCCTGCACCCCCAGATCCTGACCCCAAAACCCTGCACCCCAAATCCTGTACCCCAAAGCCCTGCACTCTCAAATCATACATGCCCAGAACGTGCACCCTAAACCGTGCACCCCAAAATCCTAAACCCCTTAACCCTGCACCCCCAAATCCTCCAGACCCATGTGCCGAACCCAGCACCCCAAAATCTACCCCCCAAAACCTACATCCCCAAATCCTGCACCCCCAGGTCCTGAACACCCAAAATCCGCACCCCCAAACCCTTAACTCCCAAAACCTGCACCCCCAATTCTGCTTCCCCAGGATCTACAACCCAATCCGTGCTCCACTAAATCCTGCACCCACAAACCCTGCACCCCCAATCCCCTGTACCCCAAATCCTGCCCCCACAAGTGGCACCCTAAAAACCTGCACCCCAAATCCTGTCCTACCCAACCCTTCACCCCAAACCCCTTCACCCCAAGATCCTGCTGCCCTAAACCCTGCACCCCCAAATCATCCCTCCCAGTCCTGCCCCCCAAACCCTGACCCCCTAAAGCCTGACCCCGAAACCCTGCTCCCCAAAACCCTGGTACCCCAAACCTTGTACCCTCAGATCCTACACCCAATATCCTGCAATCCCAAACAATGCACCCCGATATTCTGATCCCTACAGCCTGCACCCCCAGCTCCTGCACCCCCAAAACCTGTACCCCTAAATCCTGCACCCTTCAACCCTGCAGCCCACAACGCTGCACCCCCAACCTCTGCAGCCCCAGTTCCTTAACGTGTGAAACCTGCGCCCCCAAGTCCTGCACCCCAAAACCTTACACCCGGAATCCTGCCCCCCAAACCATGCACCCCAAAATCAAGGCCCCTCAAACTTGCACTCAAAAGTCCGCACCACAAAATCCTGCCCCCCCAGTTCCTAAAGACATGGAACCTGCACCCCCAAAGCCTCACCCTAAAGCCCTGCAGCCCCAAATCCGGCCCTACCAAACCCTTCAGCCCCGCACCCCACGATCCTCCTACCCTAAACCCCAAGAGCCTGCACCCATAAATCCTGGAGCCCCAGATCCTGCACCCGACACCCTGCACCCCAGAACTCTGCACCTCCAGATCTAAACCCTTCAACCCTGCACCCCAAATCCTCCCCAAAACACTCCACCCCCAAAGCCTACAGCCCTGAATCCTGCCCCACAAACCCTGCACCCCCAGATCTGTCCCCGAAACTCTGTGCCCCAACAGCATGCACGCTCAAATCCTCCACCCCACATCCTGACCCCCAAATCCCTCACCCCAAAACCCTGCACCCCAATACCCCAGACCACCAAATCTTGCACCTCCAAATCCTGCCCCCTTTAGACCTGCACTTCAAACACTGCACCCCAAATCCTGCAACCAAACATTGTACCCCCAAATCCTTGACCTCCACATCCCGAATCTCCAAATGCAGCAACCCCAAAACCCTACACCCCCAAACCCTGCACCCCCAAATCATTGTCCTTCAAATCCCACACCCAACGCTCGTACACCCCCAGATCTTGCACCCCCACACACTGCACCCCAAATCCTACACCCCCAAATCCTCCAGCCCTACGTCCCAAACCCCCAAACCCTGCACCCCCAGTTCCTGAACATGCGAACCCTGCACCCCCAAACCCGAAGCCCGAAGCCCTGCACCCCCAAATCCTGTCCTACCCAACCCTTCACCCCAAACCACTTCACCCCAAGATCCTGCTGCCCTAAACCCTGCACCCCAAAATCATCCCTCCCAACCCTGCCCCCCAAACCCTGTCCCCGTAAAGCCTGACCCCGAAACCCTGCTACCCCCAATCTTGCACCCCCCAACTCTGCACCCCCAGATCCTACTGCTCCAAACCCTGCACCCCAAATCCTCCAGCCCCACGTACCGATCTCCCAAACCCTGCACCCCAGAACCCTGCACCCCACAACCCCTTCACCCCCAAATCCTGCACCCCCAGCCCTACCCCCTAAACCTTCCACCCGCAAACCCTGCCCTACCAAGCCCTCCACCCCAAACCCCTGCACCCCAAGATCCTGCACCCTAAACCCTGCACCTCCATATCCTCCTTCCCCAAACCCTGCACCCCAAAACACTGCACTCCAAACCACTGCACCCCTAAATCCTGCAACCCCAAATCCTGGCCCCCAAACCCGGCACCCCAAACTCCTGCACCCAAAGATCCTACTGCCCTAAACCCTGAACCCCCAAATCCTGCAACCCTGGAACCTGCAACCCCAGACCCTGTAGCCCCAAATCAGGCCCCGCAAAATCCTGCTCCCCCAGCCTTGCACCCTCAAATCCTGCACCACCTAATCCTCCAACCCCCTAACACAACCCCCTAACCCCTTGTCCCCAGGGCCCATTGTGACATCCCAGGACCACCCATTGTCCCCAGGGCCCATTGTGACATCCTGGGGACCCCTCTTTGTCCCCAGGGCCCATTGTGATGTCCCAGGACCCCCCATTGTGCCCAGAGCCCATTGTGACAGCCTAGGGAGCCCCTTTGTCCCCAGGGCCCATTGTGACACCATGGGGACCCCCCTTGTTCCCAGGGCCTATTGTGACATCCCAGGACCCTCCATTGTCCCCAGGGCCCATTGTGACATCCTGGGGACCCCCCTTCGTCCCCAGGGCCGATTGTGCGACTGTGGGGACTCCCTTTGTCCACAGGGCCCATTGTGATGTCCCAGGACCCCTCATTGTCCCCAGGACCCATCATGGCACCGTGGGGACCCCCTTGTCACTGGGGACCCATTGTGACACCATGGGGACCTCCCACTGTCCTCAGGGCCCATTGAGACATCCTGGGGACCCCCTTTGTCACTGGGGACCCATTGTGACATCCTGGGGACCCCTCTTTATCCCCAGGGCCCATTGTGACACCGTGGGGACCCCATTAGTCCCCAGGGCCCAGTGTGACATCCTGGGGACCTCCCTTTGTCCCCGGGGCTCATTGTGGCACCATGGGAAAGCCCTTTGTCACTGGGGCACATTGTGATATCCCAGGACCCCACTTTGTCCCCAGGGCCCATTGTGACATCCCAGGACCTCCTATTGTCCCCTGGGCCCATTGTGACACCATGGGGACCTCCCTTTGTCCCTGGGGCCCATTGTGACACCATAGAGACCGCCCCTTGTCCCCCGGGCCCGTTGTGACACCATGAGGACACCCCCTTGTCCTCAGAACTCATTGTGACATCCTGGGCACCCCCATTGTCCCCAGGGTCCACTGCGCCATCATGGGGACCACCTTTGTCCCCAGGGCGCATTGTGACATCCTGGGGAAACCCCTGTCCCCAGGGTCCATTGTGACGTTCAGAGGACCCCTATTTGTCCCCAGGGCCCATTGTGACATCCTGGGGACCTCCCCTTGTCCCCAGTGCCCATTGTGGCGTCCCAGGACCCCCCATTGTCCCCAGGGCCCATTGTGGCACCATGGGGACCCACCTTTGTCCCCAGGGTCTATTGTGAGACCATGGGGACCCCCCCGTGTCACTGGGGACCCATTGTGACACCATGGAGACCCCCCTTGTACTCAGGAGCCATTCTGACATCCTGGGTACCCCACATTGTTCCAAGGGCCCATTGTGACATCCTCGGGACCCCACTTTGTCCCCAGAGCCCATTGTGACATCCCAGGACCCCACTTTGTCCCCAGTGCCCATTGTGACACCATGTGACACCATGGAGACCCCTCTGGTCCGCAGGGCCCATTGTGACATTCAGGGGACCCCCTTTGTCACTGGGGCCCATTGTAACATCCCAAGCCCCACTTTGTCCCCAGTGACCATTGTGACACCGTGGGGACACCTCTTGTCCCCAGGGGCCATTGTGACATCCTGGGGACCCCCCATTGTCCCCAGGGTTTTGTGACACCATGGGGACCCCCTTTGTCCCCAAGGCCCATTGTGATGTCTCAGGATCCCCCGTTGTCCCCAGGGCCCATTGTTGCACCATGGGGACCCCCTTTGTCACTGGGGCCCATTGTGACATCCCAGGACCCCAATTTGTCCCCAGGACCCATTGTGACACCGTGGGTATCGCTCTGTGTCCCCAGGGCCCCTTGTGACACCATGGGGACCCCCATTGTCCCCAGGGCCCATAGTGGCACCGTGGGGATCCCCCTTTTCACTGGAAACCCATTCTGACACCGCAGGACCCCCCTTGTCCCCAGGGCCCATTGCGACATCCCAGGAACTCCCTTTGTCCCCAGGGTACTTTGTGGCACCATGGGGACCCCCTTTGTCACTGGGGCCCATTGTGACATCCCAGGACACCCCTGGTCCCCAGGGCCCATTGTGACATCCTCGGGACCCCCTTTGTCCCCAGAGCCCATTGTGACATTCTGGGAAGCCCCCATTGTCCCCAGGGCCCATTGTGAACATCCTGGAGACGCCCTTTGTGCTCAGGGCCCATTGTGACACTGTGGGGACCCCCTTTGTCCCCAGAGCCCATTGTGGCATCCCAGGATTCCCCTTTGTCCCCAGGGCCAGTTGTGACATCCTGCTGACCCCTCTTTGTCCCCAGGGCCCACTGTGACACCGTGGGGACCCACCTAGTTCTCAGGGCCCATTATGACATTCAGGGGACCCCTCTTTGTCTCCAGGGCCTATTGTGACATCGTGGGGAACCCCCGTTGTCTCCAGGGCCCATTGTGACGTCCCAGGACCCCCTATTGTCCCCAGGACCCATTGTGACATCCTGGGGACTCCCTTTGGAATCAGGGCTCATTGTGACATCCCAAGACCCCCCAGTGTCCCCAGGACCCATTGTGACATCCTGGGGTCCCCCATTGTCCTCAGGGTCCATTGTAACATCCTTGGGATGCCTCTTGTCCCCAGAGCCCATTGTGACATCCTGGGGACGCCACTTTGTCCCCAGGGTTCATTGTGAAACCGTGGGGACCCCGCTTGTCCTCAGGGCCCATTGTGACATCCCAGGACCCCCCATTGTCCCCAGGGCCCATAGTGAACATCCTGGGGACCCCCCTTTATCCCCAGGGCCCATTGTGACATCCTGGGGACCCCCTTTGTCCCCAGGGCCCATTGTGACATCCTGGTTACCCCCTTTGTCCCCAGTGCCCTTTGTGACATGGTGGGGACCCCCTTGTCCCCAGGGCCCATTGTGATGTCCCAGGACCCTCCATTGTCCCCAGGGCCCATTGTGACATCCTGGGGAACCCTCTTTGTACCCAGGGGCCATTGTGACATCCCAGGACCCCCCATTGTCCCCAGGGCCCATTGTGACATCCTGCGGACCCTCTTGTCCCCCGGGCCCATCGTAGCACTGTGGGGACCCCCCCCTTTGTCTCCAGTGCCCATTGTGATATCCTTGGGACCCCCCTTGTCCCCAGAGCCCATTGTGACATCCCGGGCACCCCCCCTTGTCTCCAGGGCCCATTGTGACGTCCCAGGACCCCCTTTGCCCCAGGCCCCATTTTGACATCCTGGGGACTCCCTTTGGACTCAGGGCCCATTGTGACATCCCAGGATCCTCCAGTGTCCCCAGGGCACATTGTGACATCCTGGGGACCCCCTTTGTCCCCAGAGCCCATTGTGACATCTTGGGGACCCCCCTTTGTCCCCAGGGTTCTTTGTGACACCGTGGGGACACCGCTTGTCCTCAGGACCCATTGTGATATCCGAGGACCCCCCATTATCCCCAGGGCCCATAGTGAACATCTTGGGGACCCTCCTTTATCCCCAGGGCCCATTGTGACATCCTGGGGACCCCCTTTGTCCCCAGGGCCCATTGTGACATCCTGGGGACCCCCTTGTCCCCAGGGCCTATCGTGATACCGTGGGTTTCCCATATATTCTCAGGGCCCATTGTGACAGGGTGGGACACCTCTTGGCCCCAGGGCCCATTGTGACATCCTGGGGACCCCTTTGTCACCGGAGCCCATTGTGGTATCCTGGGGAGCCCCCTTTGTCCCCAGGGCCCATTGTGACATCCCAGGACCCCCTCGTTGTCCCCAGGGTTCATTGTGAGACCGTGGGAACCCCCCTTGTCTGCAGGGCCCATTGTGATATCCCAGGACCCCACTTTGTCCCTACGTCCCATTTTGACACCGTGGGGACCCCGCTTGTCCTCAAGGACCATTGTGAACATTCAGGGGACCCCCAGTGTCCCCAGGGCCTATTGTGACATCCTGGGGACCCCCTTGTCTGCAGGACCCATTGTGACATCCCAGGACCCCAACCAGCACTGAGTCCCTGTGGGACCCTCCCTGCCCCCCAGCCTCTTGCCACACGGCCCCATCCCAGGGCACGCTTTGAGCCTTTGGGCCCGTTTCAAATCAAAGCTGGGATTGCTTTGGCACTTTGGGCCACTTTTGAGCTAAATCTGGGCACATTTGTGCCCTTTGGGATCGTTTCTGCCTATATCTGGGAGTTCTTTGGCTTTCCATTTTTTCCCAAAATGGGCCCTGGGGACAAGGGGCGTCCCCAGGATGTTACAGTGGGCCCTGGGGACAACTGGGGGTCCTGGACGTCACAATGGGATCTGGAGACAAGGGGGGGTCCCCAAGATGTCACAATAGGTCCTGGGTACAAAGAGGGGTCCCCTGAATATCACAATGGGCCCTGGGGACAACGGGGGGTCCTTGACGTCACAAAGGGCCCTAGGGACAAAGGGGGGTCCCTAAAATGCCACAATGAGCACTGGGGACAAGGGGGGATCCTGGGACGTCAGAATGGGCCCTGGGTACAAAGGGGGTCCCCACGGTGTCACAATTGGCCCCAGGGACAAAGTGGGGTCTCTAAGATGTCACAATGGGCTTTGGGGACAAGGAGGGTCCCCAGGATGTCACAATGGACACTGGAGACAAAACGGGGGTCCCTACGGTGCCACGGTGGGCCCTGGGGACAAGGGGGTCCCCAGGATGTCACAGCAGACTGTGAGGACAATAGGAGTCCCCAGGATGTCACAATGGGCCGTGGGGACAAGGGGGGTCCCCAGGATTTCACAATGGGCCCTGGGGACAAAGGGCGTGCCCAGAATGTCACAATGCACCCTGGGGACAAAGGGGGTCCTGGGATGTCACAATGGGCCCTGGGGACAAAGGGGGGTCCCAAGGATGTCACAATGGGCCCTGGGAACAATGGGGGGTCCTGAGATGTCACAATGGGCCCTGGGGACAAAGGGCGTGCCCAGAATGTCACAATGCACCCTGGGGACAAAGGGGGTCCTGGGATGTCACAATGGGCTTTGGGGACAAGGAGGGTCCCCAGGATGTCACAATGGACACTGGAGACAAAACTGGGGTCCATACGGTGCCACGGTGGGCCCTGGGGACAAGGGGGTCCCCAGGATGTCACAACAGACTGTGAGGACAATAGGAGTCCCCAGGATGTCACAATGGGCCGTGGGGACAAGAGGGGTCCCCAGGATTTCACAATGGGCCCTGGGGACAAGAGGGGGTCCCCTGAATGTCACAATGGGCCCTGGGTACAAAGTGGGGTCCTGGGATGTCACAATGGTCCCCTGTGACAAAGGGGGTCCCCATGGAGCCAAAATGGGCCCTGGGGACAAGGGGCGTCCCCAGGATGTTACAGTGGGCCCTGGGGACAACTGGGGGTCCTGGACGTCACAATGGGCTCTGGAGACAAGGGGGGGTCCCCAAGATGTCACAATAGGTCCTGGGCACAAAGAGGGGTCCCCTGAATATCACAATGGGCCCTGGGGACAACGGGGGGTCCTGGACGTCACAAAGGGCCCTAGGGACAAAGGGGGGTCCCTAAAATGCCACAATGAGCACTGGGGACAAGGGGGGATCCTGGGACGTCAGAATGGGCCCTGGGTACAAAGGGGGTCCCCACGGTGTCACAATTGGCCCCAGGGACAAAGTGGGGTCTCTAAGATGTCACAATGGGCTTTGGGGACAAGGAGGGTCCCCAGGATGTCACAATGGACACTGGAGACAAAACGGGGGTCCCTACGGTGCCACGGTGGGCCCTGGGGACAAGGGGGTCCCCAGGATGTCACAGCAGACTGTGAGGACAATAGGAGTCCCCAGGATGTCACAATGGGCCGTGGGGACAAGGGGGGTCCCCAGGATTTCACAATGGGCCCTGGGGACAAAGGGCGTGCCCAGAATGTCACAATGCACCCTGGGGACAAAGGGGGTCCTGGGATGTCACAATGGGCCCTGGGGACAAAGAGGGGTCCCCAGGATGTCACAATGGGCCCTGGGAACAATGGGGGGTCCTGAGATGTCACAATGGGCCCTGGGGACAAAGGGCGTGCCCAGAATGTCACAATGCACCCTGGGGACAAAGGGGGTCCTGGGATGTCACAATGGGCCCTGGGGACAAAGAGGGGTCCCCTGAATGTCACAATGGTCCCTGGGGACAAGGGTGGTCCAAACAGTGTCACAATGGGCCCTGGGAACAAGGGGGCTCCCCAGGATGTTACAATGGGCACTGGAGACAAAGGGGGGGTCCCCATTGTGTCACAGTGCGTCCCCAGTGACAAGGTGGGTCCCCACGGTGTCACAATGACCCTGGGGACAATTGGGGTCCTGGGATGTCACAATGGGCCCTGGGGAGAAAGACGGTCCCCAGGATGTCACAATGGGCACTGGGGACAAAAGGGCTCCTCATGGTGTCACAATGGGCCCTGGGGACAAACGGGGTCCCAAGGATGTCACAATGGGCCCTGGGGACTTGGGGGTCCCCAGGATGTCACAATGGGCTCTGGGGACAATGCGGGGTCCTGGGACGTCACAATGGGCCCTGGGGACAAAGGGGGTACCCACGGTGCCACGATGAGCCCTGGGCACAAGAGGGTGTACAGGATGTCACAATGGACTCTGGGGACGCTGTGGGGTGCCCAGGATATCACAAGGGGCCTTAAGGACAAGGAGGGGTCCCAGGATGTGACAATGGGCCCTGGGGACAAAGAGGGGTCCACTGAATGTCACAATGGGTCCTGGGGACAGTTGGGGGTCCCCTGAATGTCACAATGGGCCCTGGGGACAATGGGGGGTCCTGGGACGACACAATGGGCCCTGCGGACAACAGGAGGGCCCCAGGATGTCACAATGGGCCCTGGGGGCGAAGGGTGTCCCCAGGATGTCACAATGGGCTCTGGGGACAATGGGGGGTCCTGGGATGTCACAATGGGCCCTGGAGACAATGGGGAGTCCTGGGATGTCACAATGGGCTCTGGGGACAATGGGGGGTCCTGGGATGTCACAATGGGCCCTGGGGACAATGTGGGGTACTGGGATGTCACAATGGGCCCCAGTGACAAAGGGGGTCCCCATAGTGCCACAATGGGCCCTGGGGACAAAGGGGGCTCCCCAGGATGTCACAATGGGCCTTGGGAACAATGGGGGGTCCTCAGATGTCACAATGGGCCCCATAGACAAATGGGGTCCCAATGGTGTCACAATGGGCCGTGGGGACAAAGTGGGTCCCCTGAATGTCACAATGGGTCCTGGGGACTAGGGGTTCCCCACGGTGTCACAATGGGCCCTTGGGACAAAGTGAGATCCTGGGTTGTCACAATGGGCCCCAGTGACAAAGGGGGTCCCCATGGTGCCCCAATGGGCCGTGGGGACAAAGGGAGTCCCCAGGATGTCACAATGGGCCCTGGTGACAAAGGGGGTGTCCCCATGATGTCACAATGGACCCTGGGGACAATGGGGGTTACTGTGACGTCACAATGGGCCCTGTAGACAAGGGGACTTCTCCAGGATGTCACAATGGGCCCTGGGATGTCACAATGGGCCCTAAGGACAAAGGGGGTCCCCATGGTGCCACAATGGGCCCTGGGGACAAACGGGGTCCCCAGGATGCCATAATGGGCCCTCGGGACAAAGAGGGTCCCCACGGTATCACAATGGGTCCTAGGGATGAAGAGGGGTCCCCTGAATGTCACAATGGTCTCTGGGCACAAAGGGGGTCCCCAGGGTGTCACAATGAGCCCTGGGGACAAAGGGGGCCCCCACGGTGCCACGATGGGCCCTGGGGACAATGGGGGGTCTTGAGATGTCACAATGGGTCCTGGGGACAAAGGGGGTCCCCAGGATGTCACAATGGCCCTGGGGACAAGGAGGGGTCCTGAGATGTCACAATGGGCCCTGGAGACAAGGGGGGGTCCCCAGGATGTCACAATAGGCTCTGAGGGCAATGGGGGGTCCTGGCATGGCACAATGGCCCCTGGGGGCAAAGAAAGGTCCCCAGGATGTCACAGTGTGCCCTAGGGGACAATGGGGGGTCCTGCGATGTCACAATGGGCCCTGGGGACAAAGGGAGTCAGAGGATGGCACAATGGGCCCTGGGGAAAAAGGGGGTCCCCAGGATGTCACAATAGACCCTGGGGACAGCGGGGGCTCCTTGGCCGTCACAATGGACCCTGGGGACAAAGGGGGCTCCCCAGGATAGCACAATGGGCTCTGGTGACAAAGGGGTCCCCAGGATGTCACAATGGGCCCTGGGGACAATGGGGGTCCTGCGATGTCACAATGGGTCCTGGGGACAAGAGGGGGTCCCCAGGATGTGAGAATGGGTCCTGGGGACAAAGGGGGTCTCCCAGATGTCACAATGGGCCTTGGGGATAATGGGGGGTCCTGTGATGTCACAATGGGCTGTGGGGACAAAGGGGGCTCCCAGGGATGTGACAATGGGTTCTGGGGACAAACGGGAATCTGCGATGTCACAATAGGCCCTGGGGGCAAAGGGGGTCCCCATAGTGTCACAATGGCCCCTGGGGACAATGGCGGGTGCCCAGGATGTCACAATGGGCTTGGGGACAAAGTGGGTTCCCTAGGATGTAACAATGGGCCCTGAGGACAATGAGTTGTCCTGGGATGTCACAATGGGCCCTGGGGACAAAGGGGGCTCCCCAGGATGTCACAATGGACTCTGGGGACAAAGGGGGTTCCCCAGGATGTAACAATGGGCCCTGAGGACAATGGGGGGTCACCAGGATGTCACAATGGCCCTGGGGACAAAGGGGGTCCCCAGGATCTCACAATGGGCTCTGGGGACAATGGGGAGTCCTGGGATGTCACAATAGACCCCAGTGACAAAGAGGATCCCCATGGTGTCACAATGGGCCCTGGGTACAAAGGGAGTTCCCCAAGATGTCTCAATGGGCCCTGGGGACAAAGGGGGTCGCCACGATGTCACAATGTGCTCTGCAGACAATGGGGTGTTCTGGGGCTTCAAAATGGACCCTGGGGACAAAGGGAGTCCCCAGGATCTCACAATAGGCCCTGGGGACAAAGAGGGGTCCCCTGAATGTCAAAATGGGCCCTGGGGACAAGGGGGGACCCCACGGTGTCACAATGGGCCCTGGGGACAAAGTGGGCTCCTGGGATGTCACAATGGGCACTGGGGACAACAGGGGGTCCTGGGACGTAACAATGGGCCCTGGGGAAAAGTGGGGGGGGCCCAGGATGCAACAATGGGCCCTGGGGACAAAGAGGGGTCCCCTGAATGTCACAATGGGCCCTGGGGATAACGGGGGTCCTGGGATGTCACAATAGGCTCCAGTGACAAAGGGGGTCCCCGCGGTGTCACAATGGACCCTGGGGACAAAGGGGGTTCCTGCGACGTCACAATGGGCCCTGGGGACAAAGAGGGTCCCCAGGATGTCACAACGGGCCCTGGAGACAATGTGGGGTCCCCATGCTGTCACAATGCGTCCCCAGTGACAAGGGAGGTCCCCATGGTGTCACAATAGGCCCTGGGGACAAGGCGGGGGCTCCAGGGTGTTCCCCGTGGGAACAAATGGGGGGTCCTGAGATGTCACAATGGGCCCTGGGGACAAAGTGGGGTCCTGGGATGTCACAATGGGGCCCAGTGACAAAGGGGTTCCCATTGTGCCACAATGGGCCCTGGGGACAAACGGGGTTCCCAGGATGTCACAATGGACCCTGGAGACAACGAGGGGTCCCTTCAATGTCACAATGGGACTTGGGCACAACGGGGGGTCCGGGAATTTCACAGTGGGCCATGGGGACAAAGGGGGTCCCGAGGATGTCACAATGGGCACTGGGGACAAGGGGGTCCCCAGTGTGTCACGATGGGCCCTGAAGATAACAGGTGGTCATGGGACGTCACAATGGGCCCTGGGGACAAGGGGGGTCCCCACGGTGTCATAATGGGCCTTGGGTACAAAGTTGGGTCCTGAGATGTCACATTGGACCACAGTGACAAAAGGGGGCCCCATGGTGCCACAATTGGCCCTGGGGACCAAGAGGGGTCCCCTGAATGTCACGATGGGCTCTGGGGATCAAGGGGGGTCCCCACGGTGTCACAATGGGCGCTGGGGACAAGGGGGGTCCCCATGGTGTAACAATGGGCCCAAGTGACAAGGAGGGTTCCCACGGTGCGACGATAAGCCCTGGAGACATGGGGGTCCCCCGGATGTCACAATGGGCCCTGGGGACAAAGGGGGTCCCCAGGATGTCACAATGGGCCCTGGGGACAATGGGGGGTCCTGGGATGTCACGATGGGCCCTGGGGACAAAGAGAGTCCTCAGTATGTCACAATGGGCCCTGGGGACCAGGGGGTCCCCAGGATGTCACAATGGGCCCTGGGGACAAAGGGGGTCCTCAGGATGTCACAATGGGCCCTGGGGACAAAGGGGGCTCCCCAGGATGTCACAATGGACCCTGGGGACAAAGGGGGTCCTCAGGATGTCACAATGGGCCCTGGGGACAAGGGGGTCCCCAGGATGTCACAATGGACCCTGGGGACAAAGAGAGTCCTCAGGATGTCACAATGGGCCCTGGGGACAAAGGGGGTCCCCACAGTGTCACAATGGGCCCAGGGGACAACAGGGGGTCCTGGGATGTCACAATGGGCCCTGGGGACAAAGAGAGTCCTCAGGATGTCACAATGGGCCCTGGGGACAAGGGGGTCCTCAGGATGTCACAATGGGCCCTGGGGACAAAGGGGGCTCCCCAGGATGTCACAGTGGGCCCTGGGGACAAAGGGGGGTCCAGGGACATCACAATGGTCCCTGGGGACAAAGAGGGTTTACCAGGATGTAACAACGGGCTCTGGGGACAAGGGGTGGTCCTGAGATGTCACAATGGGCCCTGGCCACATAGTGGGTCCCCAGGATGTCACAATGGGCACTGGGGACAAAGGGGGCATCCCTATGGCATTACAGTGGGCCCAAGCAACAAGAGGGGTCCTCACGATGCCACTATGGACCCTGGGGACAATGGGGTCCCCCGGATGTCACAATGGGTCCTTCGGACAAACGGGGTCCCAGGATATCACAATAGGTCCTGGGGACAAGGGGGGTCCCCAGGATGTCACAATGGGCCTGGAGACAAAAAGGGTACCCATAGTGCCAAAATGGGCCCTGGGGGCAAAAGGGGGTCCCCAGTATGTCACAATGGGCCCTCAGGAAAAAGGGGGGTCCTTCGATATCACAATGGGCCCTGGGCACAAAGAGGGTCCCCAGGATGTCACGATGGGCACTGGGGACAAAGAGGGCGTCCCCATGGTGTCACAATGGGTCCCCAGTGACAAGGGCGGTCCCCAGGATGCCACAATGGGCCCCGAGGAAAAAGGGGGGTCCTTGGATATCACAATGGGCCCTGGGGACAACAGGGGGTCCTGGGATGTCACAATGGGCCCTGGGGACAAAGAGAGTCCTCAGGATGTCACAATGGGCCCTGGGGACAAGGGGGTCCTCAGGATGTCACAATGGGCCCTGGGGACAAAGGGGGGTCCTTGGATATCACAATGGGCCCTGGGGACAACAGGGGGTCCTGGGATGTCACAATGGGCCCTGGGGACAAAGAGAGTCCTCAGGATGTCACAATGGGCCCTGGGGACAAGGGGGTCCTCAGGATGTCACAATGGGCCCTGGGGACAAAGGGGGCTCCCCAGGATGTCACAGTGGGCCCTGGGGACAAAGGGGGGTCCAGGGACATCACAATGGTCCCTGGGGACAAAGAGGGTTTACCAGGATGTAACAACGGGCTCTGGGGACAAGGGGTGGTCCTGAGATGTCACAATGGGCCCTGGCCACATAGTGGGTCCCCAGGATGTCACAATGGGCACTGGGGACAAAGGGGGCATCCCTATGGCATTACAGTGGGCCCAAGCAACAAGAGGGGTCCTCACGATGCCACTATGGACCCTGGGGACAATGGGGTCCCCCGGATGTCACAATGGGTCCTTCGGACAAACGGGGTCCCAGGATATCACAATAGGTCCTGGGGACAAGGGGGGTCCCCAGGATGTCACAATGGGCCTGGAGACAAAAAGGGTACCCATAGTGCCAAAATGGGCCCTGGGGGCAAAAGGGGGTCCCCAGTATGTCACAATGGGCCCTCAGGAAAAAGGGGGGTCCTTCGATATCACAATGGGCCCTGGGCACAAAGAGGGTCCCCAGGATGTCACGATGGGCACTGGGGACAAAGAGGGCGTCCCCATGGTGTCACAATGGGTCCCCAGTGACAAGGGCGGTCCCCAGGATGCCACAATGGGCCCCGAGGAAAAAGGGGGGTCCTTGGATATCACAATGGGCCCTGGGGACAAGGGTCGTCCCCACCGTGACACAGTGGGCCATGGGGACAAAGGAGGTCACCCAGGATTTCACAATGGGCCCCACTGACAAAGGGAGTCCCCACGGTGTCACAACGGGCCCTGGGGACAATGGGGGGGTCCCCATGGTGTCACAATGGGTCCCCAGTGACAATGGGGGTCCACACAGTGCCATGATGGGCCATAGGGACAAGGGGGTCCCCAGGATTTCACAATGGGCCCTGGGGACAATGAGGGGTACCCAGGATGTCACAATGGGCCCTGGGGACCAGGTGGGGCTCTCCAGAATGTCACAATGGGCCCTGGGGACAAAGAGGGGTCCCCTGAATGTCACAATGGGCCCTGGGGACAAGGGGGGTCCTGGGATGTCACAATGGGCCCCAGTGACAAAGGGGGTCCCCATGGTGTCAAAATGGGTCCCGCGTGATAAGGGGGTTCCCCACAGTGCCACGATGGACCAGAGGGAAAAGGGGGGGTCCCCATGGTGTTAAAATGGGTTACCAGTGACAGGAAGGGTCCACATGGTGTCACGATGGGCCCTGGGGACAATGGGAGGTCCTGGGATGTCACAATGAGCCCTGGGGACAAACGGGGGTCCCTATGGTGTCACAATGGGTCCCCAGTGACAAGTGGGGTCCTGAGATGTCGCAGTGGGCCCTTGGGACAGTGGGGGATCCTGGGATGTCACAATGGGCCCTGGAGACATGGAGGGGTCCCCAGGATATCACAATGGGCCCTGAGGACAAGGGGGGGTTCTGGGACGTCACAATGGACCCTAGGGGACAATGGGGGGTGCACAGGATGTCACAATGGCCCCTGAGGACAAGGGGGCGTCCCCATGGTGTCACAATGTGTCCCCAGTGACAAGGGGGGTACCCATGGTGTAACAATGGGCCATGGGCAAAATGGGTGGGTCCTGGGAGGTGTACAATGGGCCCTGGGGACAACGGGGAGTCCTGGGACGTCCAATGGATCCTCTGGACAAAGGGGGTCCCCAGGATGTCACAATGGGCCCTGGGGACAAAGGGGAGTCCCCACGCAGTCACAATGGGCCCTGGGGACAAAGTGGAATCATGGAATGTCACAATGGGCCCCAGTGACAAAGGGGGTCCCCATGGTGCCACAATGGGCCCTGAGGAAAAAGGGGGTCCCCAGGATGTCACAATGGGCCCTGGGGACAAAGGGGGGGTCCCCATGTTGTCACAATGGGTCCCCAGTGACAAGGGCGGTCCTGGGATGTCACAATGGGCCCTGGGGACAAGGAGGGGTCCTGGGATCTCACAATGGGCCCCAGTGACAAAGGTAGTCCCCATGGTGCCACAATGGGACCTGGGAACAAAGGGGGTCCCCAGGATGTCAGAATATGCCCTGGGGATAATGGGGTGTCCCCATGGTGTTACAATGGGCCCTGGGGACAAGAGGGGGTGCCCAGGAAGTCACAATGGATACTGAGGAGATGAGGGGGTCCCCATGGTGTTACAATGGGTCCCCAGTGATAAGGGGGGGTCCCCATGGTGTCACAATGGGCCCTGGGGACAAAGTGGACCCCTGGGATGTCACAATGGGCCCTGGGGACAAGGTGGGGTCCTCCTTGTGTCACAATGGGTCCCCCGTGACAAGGCAGGTCCCCATGGTGTCACAATGGGCTCTGGGGACAAAGGGGGTCCCCAGGATGTCACAGTGGGCCCTGAAGACAAAGGTGGATCCCCTGAACGTCACAATGGGCCCTGGCGACAGTGGGGGATCCTGGGATGTCACAATGGGCACTGGGGACAAGGGGAGCTTTTGGGACATCACAATGGGCCCTGGGGACAAAGGGGCTCCCCAGGATGTCACAATGGGCCCTGGGAACAAGGGGGTTCCCAGGATGTCACAATGGGCCCTGAGGACAACGAGTGGTCCCCATAGTGTCACAATGGGTCCTGGGGAAAATGGCTGGTCCTGGGACGTCACAATGGGCCCTGGGGACAAGGGGGATCCCCACCCTGTCACAATGGGCCCTGGGGACAAAGGGGGTCCCCACGGCGTCACAATGTGCCCTTGGGAGAAAGGGAGGTCCCCAGGATGTCACAATGGGCCCTGAGGACAAGGGGAGGTCCCCATGGTGTCACAATGGGTCCCCAGTGACAAGGGGGTCCCCCATGGTATCACAATGAGCCCTGCGGACAATGGGGGGTCCTGGGGACAAGGGGTTTAGGGGGTTGTGTTAGGGGGTTGGAGGATTAGGTGGTGCAGGATTTGGGGGTGCAAGGCCGGGGGAGCAGGATTTTGCGGGGCCTGATTTGAGGCTACAGGGTCTGGGGTTGCAGGTTCCAGGGGTGCAGGATTTGGGGTTGCAGGATTTAGGGGTGCAGTGGTTTGGAGTGCAGTGGTTTGGGGTGCAGGGTTTGGGGAAGGAGGATATAGGGGTGCAGGGTTCAGGGTGCAGGATCTTGGGGTGCAGGGGTTTGGGGTGGAGGGCTTGGTAGGGCAGGACTGGGGGTGGAAAGTTTAGGGGGTAGGGCTGGGGGTGCAGGATTTGGGGGTGAAGGGGTTGTGGGGTGCAGGGTTCTGGGGTGCAGGGTTTGGGAGATCGGTACGTGGGGCTGGAGGATTTGGGGGTGCAGGGTTTGGAGCAGCAGGATCTGGGGGTGCAAGATTGGGGGTAGCAGGGTTTTGGGGGAGCAGGGTTTAGGGGTCAGGCTTTAGGGGGACAGGGTTTGGGGGGCAGGGTTGGGAGGGATGATTTTGGGGTGTAGGGTTTAGGGCAGCAGGATCTTGGGGTGAAGGGGTTTGGTGTGAAGTGTTGGGTAGGACAGGATTTGGGGTGCAGGTTTTTAGGGTGCAACTTGTGGGGGTCAGGATTTGGGGTACAGGGTTTGGGGGTGCAGGGTTTAGTGGTGCAGGGTTTGGGGGTTCAGGTCTTGGGGAGGCAGAATTGGGGGTGCAGGTTTTTGGAGTTCAGGGATTTGGGGGTGCAGATTTTGGGTGTTCAGGACCTGGGGGTGCAGGATTTGGGGATGTAGGTTTGGGGTGCAGGGCTTAGGGTTTCAGTATCTTGGGTTGAAGAGGTTTGGGGTGAAGGGTTGTGTACGGCAGGATTTGGGGGTGCAGGGCTTTGGGCTGAATGTTTGGGGGTGCAGGGTTCGCATGTTCAGGAACTGGGGGTGCAGGATTTGGGTTTGCAGGTTTGGGGAATTTTGCGGTAAAGGATTTGGGGTGCAGGGTTGGGGACGCAGGATCTGAGGGTGCAGCGTTTGGGGTGCAGAGTTAGGGGCTGCAGGATCTGGGGTGCAGGGTTTGGGGGGCACTGTTTTGGGGGGAAGGATTTGCAAGATGCAGGGTTTAAGGGTTTAGAATTTGGAGGTGTCGAATTTTGGGGTGCAGGAGGTATGGGGTTTGGGGTTGCAGGATTGGGCGGAGAATGGTTTGGGGGTGCAAGACTTGAGGGTGCAGGGTTTGGGGGTTTGGGACGTGGGGCTGGAGGATTTGGGGGTGCAGGATTTGGGGTGCAGTGTGTGGGGGTGCAAGATCTTGGGGTGTACGAGCTTTGGGTGTGGGATTTGAAGGACAATGATTTGGGGGTGCAGGGATTGGGGGTGTAGGGTTTTGGGCTTGCTGCGTTTGGAGATTCGGGATGTGGAGGTCAAGGATTTGGGGGTACAAGGGTTGGTTGCAGGATTTGGGGGTACAGGGTTTGGTTGCAGGATTTGGGGTGCAGGGTTTGAAGTGCAGGGCTAAAGGGGGCAGGATTTGGAGGTGCAAGATTTGGTGGTCTGAGGTACTGGGGTGCAGGGTTTTGGGGTGCGGGATTTGGGGGTGCAGGTTCCATGTCTTTAGGAACTGGGGGGGCAGGATTTTGTGGTGCGGACTTTTGAGTGCAAGTTTGAGGGGCCTTGATTTTGGGGTGCACGGTTTGGGGGGCAGGATTCCGGGTGTAAGGTTTTGGGGTGCAGGACTTGGGGGCGCAGGTTTCACACGTTAAGGAACTGGGGCTGCAGAGGTTGGGGGTGCAGCGTTGTGGGCTGCAGGGTTGAAGGGTGCAGTATTTAGGGGTACAGGTTTTGGGGGTGCAGGAGCTGGGGGTGCAGGCTGTAGGGATCAGAATATGGGGGTGCAGGGTTCTGGGGTGCAGGATCTGGGTGAGCAGGCTGTTGGGGTACAGAACCTTGTAGTTCAGCGTTTAGAGGCAGGATTTGGGGGTGCAGGGATTTGGGGGTGCAGGGCTTTGGGGTGCAAATTATGGGGTAGAAGGTTTTGGGGTGCAGGGTTTTGGGGGTGCAGGGTTTAGCGCCAGAATTGAGGGTGCAGGGTTTGGGATTGCAGGGTGTTGGGGTAAAGGATCTAGGGGTACAAGATTGGGGGTAGCAGGGTTTTGGGGAGCAGAGTTTCAGGGTCAGGCTTTAGGGGGACAGGGTTTGGGGGGCAGGGCTGGGAGGGATGATTTGGGGGTGCAGGGTTTAGGGCAGCAGGATCTTGGGGTGAAGGGGTTTGGGGTGAAGGGTGGGTAGGACAGGATTTGGGGTGCAGGATTTTAGGGTGCAACTTGTGGGGGCAGGATTTGGGGTACAGGAGGTTGGGGGTGCAGGGTTTGGGGGTGTAGGATTTAGTGGAGCAGGGACTGGGGGTGAAGGTCTTGTGGAGGCAGAATTGGGGGTGCAGGTCTTGGGGAGGCAGAATTGGGGGTGCAGATTTTGGGTGTTCAGGACCTGGGGGTGCAGGATTTGGGGATGTAGGTTTTGGGGGGTAGATTTTGGGGTGCTGGGTTCGGCACATGGGTCTGGAGGATTTGGGGGTGCAGGGTTAAGGGGTTTAGGATTTTGGGGTGCACAGTTTAGGGTGCACGTTCTGGGCATGTATGATTTGAGAGTGCAGGGCTTTGGGGTACAGGATTTGGGGTGCAGGGTTTTGGAGTTAGGATCTGGGGGTGCAGGGTGTTGGGGAGAAGGATTTGGGGGTGCAGCATTTTGAAGGGCAGGGTTTGGAGGAGGGAGGTTTTGGGGGTGAAGGATTTGGTGGTTCAGGTTTTGGGGGTGCAGTGTTAAGAGGGTGGAGGATTAGGGGTGCAGGATTTGGGGGTTCAGGATGTGGGGGTGCACGGTATGGGAGGGAAGGATCTGGGGCTTCAGGATTTGGGGGTGCACTGTTTGGGGGTGCAGGGTTTAGAAGTCAGGTCTAAGAGTGCAGCGTTTGGGGTGCAGAGTGTGGGGTGCATAGGACTGGGGCACAGGATTTGGGGGTGCGGGGTTTCAGGGATCAGGATTTGGAGGTGTGGAGTTTTGGGGTGCAGGGGATGGGGTTGAAGGATCTGAGGGTGTAGGGTGGTGGGGGAAGGATTTGGGGGTGAGAGATTTGGGTGCAGGATTTGGGGGTTCAGTGTTTAGGGCAGCACAATCTTGGGGTGCAGGGGTTTGCAGTGAAAGGTTTGGTAGGCAGGCTTTGGGGTGCAGGATTCTGGGGGGCTGGGTTTGGGGTACAGGATTTGGTGTTGCAGGGATGGGGTTGAAGAGCTTGGGTTTCCAGGCCTTTGAGGTGCAGGATTTGGAGGGGCAGGGTTTGGGAGGGAATTCTTTGGGGTGCAGGGTTTGGGGGCAGGGTTTAGGGGTGTAGGGTATAGGACGGAAGGATTTGGGAATGCAGGGTTTGGGGTGCAGGTTTCGGGGTTCAGGAAGGTAGGGAGGGCAGGATTAGGGGGTGCAAGGTTTCAGTTTTAGGGTTTAGGGGTGCAGAGTTTGGTAGGGCCGAATTTGGGGGTGCAGGATCTGGGGTGCAGGGTTTGGGAAGACAGGATCGGGGGTGGAGGATTTGGGGGTGCAGGATTGAGGGGCAGGGTTTTGGTGCAGGGCTTGGGGTCAGGATCTGGGGTGCAGGTTTGGGAAGAGTATTTGGGGGTGCATGATTGAGGGGCAGGGTTTTGGTGCAGGGCTTGGGGTCAGGATCTGGGGTGCAGGTTTGGGAAGAGTATTTTGGGGTGCAGGATTTTGGGTGCCGTGTCTGCGGGGCAGGTTTGGGGTGATCACTGCTGATCTGCACACACTCGCTCTCTCTGGTATTCACCTCCACTCCTGCTCCTCCACCTCCCCACTGTTCTCTCCATCTCCTCTCTTCTCGTTCCCACCCCCCCACCCCAGTTCCTGGTGCTGAGTGCGGAGCTCAGCGCACACAGAGCTGCCCAGGGTGAGCAGTGCAGGTGCGGTTCGAGCTGGGAGGAAAGGCTGTGGGTGTGTTCAGCGTTCTGGGCCATGATGGGTATGAACCCCTACCATGTTTAACACACCCGTGCTGTTTAACGGGGGCGTGTGGGGCGGAGCGAATCCCCCGCGCTGCTTTGCTTTTGCTCTGATGAACGGGAGTTTAAGGAATACAAGTGAGGAATTGGATTGAAATAAATAACTTACGCTTTTGCTATGGATAAAAACGTTTAAGCCAATAATTCACAAACAAATTTCGTAACTTTTTACATAGAACTTAAGCACCTTTTCCTTTCTCCAGGTGCAGAGCCCGTGCCTCACTTGGTTCCGTCAGCAAACAGCGCCCATCCCAGCTCGAATCCCCCTGCCCCTCTCACCCTGTGCAGCTCTTTGTGCGCTGAGCTCCGCACTCAGCACCAGCGGGTGCGGCTCCTCCTGAGGGGCTGGGGGGAGGGGGCGGGGCCAAGGGCTGGTTTGAGGGGGCGGGGCTGAGGCGGCGAGCTGCGATTGGCCGGCTGGGCCGCAGCGGCCGTTCCCGCCTGAGCCTTGGGGCGGAGCCAGAGTGGGAGTGCGGGGGGCGGCCGGGCCAGGAGCCGCCCGCAGAGCGCCCGGAGAGCAGGCTTCGGGGACTCTGCCCGGGAACGAGCGGCAGGAGGAGAGGAGACGGCCCCAGCGGTACCGGGTGAGCTTCTGGCTGGAGCCTGGGAGCTGTTCCTCCCAGCGAGGGCTGTCGGGCACTGAACGGGCTGCCCAGGGCAGGGCTGGAGCCACCATCCCTGGAGGGGTTTCCACAGGAGCTCCTGAGGGCCGTGGGCAGTGCCGGGGGGTTGTGCTTGGACTCCAGCACCTTCAAGGTGTTTGACACCCAAAGGGATTCTGTGGCACACTCCATTTTCACATTGCCATGGAGCCCGAAGGTCCCAGCGGGGTTTGGATCAGCGTGTTCTGGAACATTCTCAGTGGTCGGGTCTGTGTGCAGAGTGTGGTGGGAACGAGAAGAGAGGAGATGGAGAGAACAGTGGGGAGGTGGAGGAGCAGGAGTGGAGGTGAATACCAGAGAGAGCGAGTGTGTGCTGATCAGCAGTGATCACCCCAAACCTGCCCCGCAGACACGGCACCCAAAATCCTGCACCCCAAAATACTCTTCCCAAACCTGCACCCCAGATCCTGACCCCAAGCCCTGCACCAAAACCCTGCCCCTCAATCCTGCACCCCCAAATCCTCCACCCCTGATCCTGTCTTCCCAAACCCTGCACCCCAAATCCTGCACCCCCAAATTCGGCCCTACCAAACTCTGCACCCCTAAACCCTACAACTGAAACCTTGCACCCCCTAATCCTGCCCTCCCTACCTTCCTGAACCCCAAAACCTGCATCCCAAACCCTGCATTCCCAAATCTTTCCGTCCTATACCCTGCACCCCTAAACCCTGCCCCCAAACCCTGCACCCCAAAGAATTCCCTCCCAAACCTTGCACCTCCAAATCCTGCACCTCAAAGGCCTGGAAACCCAAGCCCTTCAACCCCATCCCTGCAACACCAAATCCTGTACCCCAAACCCAGCCCCCCAGAATCCTGCACCCCAAATCCTGCCTACCAAACCTTTCACTGCAAACCCCTGCACCCCAAGATTGTGCTGCCCTAAACACTGAACCCCCAAATCCTGCAGCCCCGGATCCTTGCCTGCCAAAACTCTGCACCCCCAAATCCTGCACCCCAAATCTCTCACCCCCACCACCCTGCACTCCCAACCCCTGCACCCCAAAACTCCACACCTCCAAATCCTGAACCCTGAAACCTCGCACCCCCAAATCCTGTGCCCCAGTCCTGTGCACCCCACACTCTGCAACCTTAAATTTCCCCCCAAGCCCCTGCACCCCAAACGCTGCACTCTTAGACCTGACTTCTAAACCCTGCACCCCCAAACAGTGCACCCCCAAATCCTGAAGCCCCAGATCCTTCCCTCCCATACTGTGCACCCCCAAATCCTGAACCCCCAGATCCTGAATTCCAGGATCTTGCACCCCCAGACCCTGCACCCCCAAATCAGACACACGAAAACTCTGCACCCCCAAATCTTGCACCTCTAAGCCTCCACCCCTTAACACTGCGTCCCCAAATCTTTCACCCCAAAACCTCAACCCAGAACCCTGTACCCCAAAACCCTACACCTCCAAATCCTGAACCCTTAAACCCTGCACCCCCAGATCCTCCCCCCAAATGAATGAACCCCCAAAACCTACACCCCCAGATGCTGCTGCCCCATACCCCGCACCCCAAACTCTGCACCCAGAAATCCTGCACTCTCATAACCCTGCACCTCAAACAATTCCCTCGACCCTGCACCCCCAGAACCTGTAACCCCAATCGCTGCACCCCCAGGTCCTGTCCCCAAACTCTGCACTGCCAGATCCTGCCCCCCTAAACCCTTAAAGCCCAAATATTGTACCCTCAGATCCTTCCTCAACACCCTGCACCCCCAAATTCCCCACCGAAAACCTGCACCCCCAGATCCTGCACCACCAAGTTCTGTACCCTGAAACCCTGCACTGAAAATCCTGCCCCCTAACTCTGCACCCCCAAATCCTGCACCCCCAAATCCTGCATCCCGAAATCCTGCACCCCCAAATCCTTCAACCCCCAAAGGCAATGCACTGCCAAACCCTGGACCCCCAGATACTGCACCCCAGAACCCTGCACGTTGAAATCCTGCACCCCAAACCCTGCAGCCCAGAACCCTATACCCGATATCCTGCCGCCCCACAACTTGCACCCCCCAAACCTGCAACCCCAAATACTGCACCCCAAATCCTGCATCTTGAAACCCTGCACCCCTAAATCCTTCCTCCCAAGCCATGAATCCCCAAAACCTGTAATACCAAATCCTACACCCCCAAATCCTGCACCCCAAAATCGTTGCCCCAAACCATTCGCCCCCGAATCTTTTATGTCCAAACCTGTCCCCCAAAACCTTGCACCCCTGAACTCTGCTCCCCCAAAGCCGGCCTGCGAAACCTTGTCAACCAATTCCATCACCCCCAGATCCTGCTCCCCAAACCCTGCACCCAAAATCCTGCCCCACAAACCCTGCGCCCTCAGATCCTTCCTTACCCAACCCTGCACCCCCAAATCCTCCAACCCCCAAATCCTCCATCCCCCAAGTCCTGAACCCTGCACCCCCAACTCCTCACCCCAAAGCCCTGCACCCCCAAATCCTGCCTCTAAACCCTGAACAACAAGGTTCTGCACCCCAAACCCTGCTCCCCCATATCCTGCTCCCCAGATCCTGCACCCCAGAATCCTGCACCCCCATACTGTGATCCCTGCACCCTGCACCCCCAGATCCTTCCCTCCCAAAACCCATAGCCCCATAACCCTGCACCCCAAAACGCTGCACCTCCAGATCGTGAACCTTTAAACCCTGCACCCCAAATCCTTCCTCCCCAAAACCTGCACCCCAAAACCCTACAATCCCAGATCTTGCACCTGCAAATCTCTGCACTCCACAACCCTGCACCCTCAAATCCTGCACCTGTATATCCTGCCCCCCAAAACCCTGGCACCTCCAAACCCTTGACCCCCAAATCCTGCAACCCTAAACCAGGCACCCCAAACCCTTCCCCACCAAACCCTGCACCCCTCAGACCCTGAAGCCCAAATCCCTCTCCCAAAGCCCCTGCACCCCTTAAATCCTGCACCCCTGAAATCCTGTTCCCTAAGACCCTGCACCCCAAAATACTGCACCCCAATCCCTGCAGGCCAACCCCGGCACCCCAGAGCCCTTCAACGCAAAATCCTGCACCCCCAGTTCTGAACATGCAAAACCTGCCCCCTAAACCCTGCACCCCAAAACCTGCCCCCTAACACTGCACCCCAAAATCCTTCCCCCCCAGTTTCTAAAGACATGAAACCTGCACCCCGATAACCTCACCCTAAAGCCCTGCACCCCCAAATCCTGCCCTACCAAAGCCTTCAGCCCTGCACCCCAAGATCCTCCTACCCTAAACCCCCAACACCCTGCACCCATAAATCCTGGAACCAAACCTTGCACTACAAACCCCTACACCCCCAAATCCTTCCCCCCTAACCCTGCACCCTGAAACCCTTCAACCCCAGATCATACACCCCCAAACCCTGCACCCCGAAAGCATTCACCCCCTAACACTGCACCCCCAAATCCTGGAACCCCGAATCTTGAAATCTCAAACCCTGCACTGCAACACCTTGTGCTTCCAAACCCTGCACCCCCAAACCTTGCACCCCCAGATTCTGCACCCCAAAACCCGGCACCCCAGACCCCTGCACACCTAAATTCTGCACCTCCAGGCTCTACACGTGTGGACCCTGTACCCCCAAACCCTGCATACACAAAACCTGACCTTGGAAATCCTGCACCCCCAAATCCTCCAGCCCCATGTCCTGAACTCCCAAACCCTGTACCCCTAAAACCTGCAACCACAAACCTGGCACCTCCAAACTCTGCACCCCAAATCTTCCCTCCCCAAAACCTGCACCCCAAAACCATACAAGCCCATATCTTGCACCCCTAAATCTCTGCACTTCACAACCCTGCACCCTCAAATCCTGCACCCCTATATCCTGCCCCCCAAAACCCTGCACCTCCAAACCCTTGACCCCCAAATCCTGCAACCCTAAACCAGGCACCCCAAACCCTTCCCCACCAAACCCTGCACCCCCAGTTCCTCCATCCCCACGTCATGAACCCCCAAACCCTGCTCCCCAAAACTCTTCACCCCCAAAGCCTGAATTCCCAACCCCTGCACCCCAAACTTAGCTGTCAAAACTGTGCTTCCCAAAATTCTGCCTCCTCAAGCCTGGCCCCACAGAACCCTGACCCTCACCCTGGCTCCCCAAACCCTGCACCCCAAACCCTGCACCCCCAAATCATTTTCCTTCAAATCCTGCATCCAAAACTCGTACACCCCAAGATCATGCACCCCCAAGTCCTGAAACTTCAAACCCTGCACCCTCAGATCCTTCCTTACCCAACCCTGCACCCCCAAACACTGCACCCTAAATCCGGCTTCCCCAAACCGTGCACCCCAAAATCAAGGCCCCTCAAACTTGATTCAAAAATCTGCACCACAAAACCCTGCCCCCCCAGTTCCTAAAGACATGGAACCTGCACCCCCAAAGCCTCACCCTAAAGCCCTGCACCCCCAAATCCGGCCCTACCAAACCCTTCAGCCCTGCACCCCAAGATCCTCCTACCCTAAGCCCCCAACACCATACACCCATAAATCCTGGAACCCCAGATCCTGCACCCCAAAACTCTGCAGCTCCAGATCCTAAACCCTTCAACCCTGCACCCCAAATCCTCCCCAAACACTCTACCCCCAAAGCCTACAGCCCTGAATCCTGCCCCACAAACCCTGCACCCCCAGATCTGTCCCCGAAACTCTGCCCCAACAGCACGCATGCTCAAATCCTCCACCCCCAAATCCCTGACCCCGAAACCCTGCACCCCCAAATCATTGTCCTTCAAATCCCACACCCAAAGCTCGTACACCCCAAGATCTTGCACCCCCACACAATGCACCCCAAATCCTGCACCCCCAAATCCTCCAGCCCCACGTCCCAAACCCCCAAACCCTGCACCCTCAAGTCTTGCACCCCCAAACCATTCTCCCCCAAATCCTGCAACCCCAAACCCCACACCTCCTGCACCCCAAAATTCGACACCTCCAAATTCTAAACTCTTAAACCCTGCATCTCGCAAATCCTTCCCCCCAAAACAGTGCCCCCCAAACCCTGCACCCCAGATCCTGCAGCCCCTAACTCTGCACCCCAAACGCTGCACCCTCAGATCCTGCGTCCCCCAACCCTGCACCCCAAATCCTTTACCGCAAAATTCCCCAAACCTGCAAACCCAAATCCTGCACCCCCAGTTCCTGAACATGTGAACCCTGCACCCCCAAACCTTCAGCCCGAAGCCCTGCACCCCCAAATCCTGCCGTACACAACCCTTCACCCCAAACCTCTTCAACCCAAGATACTGAAACCCTAAGCCCTGCACCCCAAACCTACATCCCCAAATCCTGCACCCCCAGGTCCTGAAGACCCAAAATCTGCACCCCCAAATCCCTTAACTCCAAAAACCTGTACCCCCAATTCTGCCTTCCCAAGACCTGCACCCCCAAACCCTGCACCACTAAACCCTGCACCCCAAATCCTGACCCCCACAAGTTGCACCCTAAAAACCTGCACCCCAAATCCTGTCCTACCCAACCCTTCACCCCAAATCCCTTCACCCCAAGATTGTGCTGACCTAAACCCTGCACCCCAAAATCATCCCTCCCAACCCTGCCCCCTAAACCCTGTCCCCCTAAAGCCTGACCCCTAAACCCTGCTCCCCAAAACCCTGCTACCCCCAATCTTGCACCCCCAGATCCTGCTGCTCCAAACCCTGTACCCCCAAATCCTCCAGCCCCACGTACCGATCTCCCAAACCCTGCACCCCAGAACCCTGCATCTCACAACCCCTTCACCCCCAAATCCTGCACCCCCAGCCCTACCCCCTAAACTTTCCACCCCCAGTCCTGCCCTACCAAGCCCTCCACCCCAAACCCCTGCACCCCAAGATCCTGCACCCTGAACCCTGCACCCCTATATCCTCCTTCCCCAAACCCTGCACCCCAAACCACTGCACTCCAAACCACTGCACCCCTAAACCCTGAACCTCCAAATCCTGCACCCCTGGAACCTGCAACCACAGACCCTGTAGCCCCAAATCAGGCCCCGCAAAATCCTGCTCCCTTGGCCTTGCACCCCCAAATCCTGCACCACCTAATCCTCCAAACCCCTAACACAACGCCCTAAACCCCTTGTCCCCAGGGCCCACTGTGACATCCCAGGACCCCCCATTGTCCCCAGGGCTCATTGTGACACCATGGAGGACCCCCTTGTCGCTGGGGACCCATTGTAACACCATGGGGACCTCCCCTTGTCCTCAGGCCCCATTGTGATATCCTGGGGAGCCCCCTTTGTCACTGGGGCCCATTGTGACATCCCAGGACCCCACATTGTCCCCAGGGCCCATTGTGACATCCTGGGGACCCCTCTTTGTCCCCAGGACCCATTGTGACGTCCCAGGACCCCCCATTGTCCCCAGAGCGCATTGTGACATCCTGGAGACCCTTTTTGTCCGTAGGGCCCATTGTGACGTCCCAGGACTCCCCATTGTCCCCAGGGTCCATTGTTACATCCTGGGGACCCCCTTGTCCCCAGGACCCATCGTGACACCATGGGCACCCTCCTTGTTACTGGGGACCCATTGTGACACCATGGGGAGCCCCCCTTGTCCTCAGGGCCCATTGTGACATCCTGGGCACCCTCCTTTGTCCCCCGGGACCATTGTAACACCGTAGGGACCCCCTTTGTCCCCAGGGCCCATTGTGACACTGTGGGGAACACCCTTGTCCCCAGGGCCTATTGTTATGTACCAGGACCCCCCTTTGTCCCCAGGGCCCATTGTGACACCTTGGGAACCCCCTTGTCACTGGGGACCCATTGTGACACCATGGGGAACACCCCTTGTCCTCAGGGCCTATTGTGAACATCCTGGGGAACCTCCAATGTCCTCAGAGCCCAGTGTGAGATTCTGGGGACCCCCTCTGTTCCCCGGGCTCATTGTGACTTTCAGGGGACCCCCCCTTTGTCCCCAGGGCCAATTGTGAGGTCCTAGGGCCCCTCTGTGTCCCCAGGGCTCATCGTGACACCATGGGGACCCTCCTTGTCACTGGGGACCCATTGTGACATCCCAGGACTCCACATTGTCCCCAGGGCCCATTGTGACATCCTGGGGACCCCTCTTTGTCCCCAGGACCCATTGTGACGTCCCAGGACCCCCCATTGTCCCCAGGGTCCATTGTTACATCCTGGGGACCCCCTTGTCCCCAGGACCCATCGTAACACCATGGGGACCCTCCTTGTCACTGGGGACCCATTGTGACACCATGGGGAGCCCCCCTTTTCCTCAGGGCCCACTGTGACATCCTGGGGACCCCACTTTGTCCCCCGGGACCATTGTAACACCGTGGGGACCCCCTTTGTCCCCAGGGCCCATTGTGACACTGTGGGGACCCCTCTTCTCCCCAGGGCCTATTGTTATGTTCCAGGACCCCCCATTTTCCCCAGGGCCCATTGTGAATCCTTGGGGACCCCCTTGTCACTGGGGACCCATTGTGACACCATGGGGACCACCCCTTGTCCTCAGGGCCTATTGTGAACATCCTGGGGAACCTCTATTTTCCCCAGAGTCCATTGAGAGATCCTGGGGACCCCCTTGTCCCCAGGTCCCATTGTGACATCCTGGGGAACCTCCATTGTACCCAGAGCCCATTGTGAGTTCCTGGGGACCCCCTTGTCCCCAGGTCACATTGTGACATCCTGGGGAGCCTCTTTGTCCCCACAGCCCATTGTGACATCCTGGGGACCCCCTTTGTCCCCAGGGCCCATTGTGACATCCTGGGGACCTCCTTGTCCCCAGGACCCATCCTGGCACCGTGGGGACCTCCCTTGTCACTGGGGACCCTTTGTGACACCATGGGGACCTCCCATTGTCCTCAGGGCCCATTGAGACATCCTGGGGACCCCCTTTGTCACTGGGGACCCGTTGTGACATCCCAGGAACCCCATTGTCCCAAGGGCCCATTGTGACATCCTAGGGACCTCCCTTTGTTCCCAGGGCTCATTGTGGCACCATGGGGACCCCCTTTGTCACTGTGTCACATTGTGATATCCAAGAATCCCACGTTGTCCCCAAGGCCCATTTTCACATCCTGGGGACCCCCTTTCTCCCCAGGGCCCATTGTGACATTCAGGGGACCCCTCTTTCTCCCCAGGGCCCATTGTGACATCCTGGGGACCCCCCCTTGTCACTGGGGCCCATTGTGACGTCCCAGGACCCCCCACTGTCCCCAGGGCCCATTGTGGCATCCTGGGGATCCCTGCTTGGCCCCAGGGCCCATTGTGACGTCTTAGGACACCCCATTGTCCCCCGGACCCATTGTGACATTCAGGGCACCCCCTTGTCCCCAGGGCCCATTGTGACATTCAGGGCACCCCCTTGTCCCCAGGGCCCATTGTGACATTCAGGGGATGCCTCTTTGTACCCAGGGCACATTGTGACATCCTGGGGACCCCCCCTTGTCCCCAGGGCCCATTGTGACGTCCCAGAACCCCCTATTGTCCCCAGGGCCCATTGTGACATCCTGGGGATCCCTCCTTGTCCCCGGGGCCCATTGTGACATCCCAGGACCCCACATTGTCCCCAGGACCCATTGTGACATCCTGGGGACCCCACTTGTCCCCAGGACCCATTGTGACACTATGGGGACCCCCCCTTGTTCCCAGGGTCCATTGTGACACCGTGGGTACCACCCTTGTCCACAGGGCTCATTGTGACATCCCAGGACCCCCCTTTGTCCCCAGGGCCCATTGTGACATCCAGGGGATCCCCTTTGTCCCCAGGGCCCATTGTGACATCGCAGGACCCCCCCTGGTCCGCAGGGACCATTGTGACATCCTGGGGACTCCTTTTGTCCCCACGGCCCATTGTGGCACCATGGGGACCCCCTTTGTCACCGGGGCCCATTGTGACATCCCAGGACTCCACTTTGTCCCAAGGGCTTATTGTGACACCATGGGGACCTCCCTTGTTCCCAGGGCCCATTGTGACATCCCATGACCCCCCTTTGTCCCCAGTGCTATTGTGAAATCCTGGGGACCCCCTTTGTGCCCAGGGCCCATTGTGGCACCATGGGGAACCCCTTTGTCACTGGGGGCCATTGTGACATTCCAGGACTCCACTTTGTCCCCAGGGCTCGTTTTGACGCCTTGGGGATCCCCCTTTGTCCCCAGGGTCCATTGTGACATCCTGGGCAACCCCATTGTCCCCAGGGCCCATTGTGACATCTGGGGGACCCCCTTGTCCCCAGGAGCCATCGTGGCACTGTGGGGACCCTACTTGTCACTTGGGGCCATTGTGACACCATGGGGACCCCCCCTTTGTCCCCAGTGCCCATTGTGACATCCTGCGGACCCCCCTTTGTCCCCAGGGCCCATTTTGACATTCAGGGGACTCACCATTGTCCCCAGGGCCCATTGTGACCTTCAAGGGACCCCCATTGTTCCCAGGGCCCATTGTGACTTTCAGGGGACCCCACCTTGTCCCCAGGGCTGATTGTGACGTCCTAGGGCCCCTCTGTGTCCCCAGGGCCCATTGTGACACTTTAGAGACCCCTCTTTGTCCCCAGGGCCCATTGTGACATCTTGGGGACCCCCCCTTGTCCCCAGGGCCCATTGTGACGTCCCAGGACCCCCCATTGTCCCCAGGGCCCATTGTGACATCCTCGGCACCCCCTTGTCCCCAGGGCCCATTGTGACATCCCAGGACCCCCCATTTTCCCCAGGGCCCAGTGTGACATTCAGGGGACCCCCTTTGTCACTGGGGTCCATTGTGACATCCCAGGACCCCACATTGTCCCCAGGGCCCATTGTGACATTCAGGGGTCCCCCCCTTGTCCCCAGGGCCCATTGTGATGTCCCAGGACCCCTCAGTGTCCCCACGGCCCATTGTGACATCCTGGGGACCCCCCTTTGTCACTGGGGCTCATTGAGACATCGTGGGGACCAACTTTGTCCCCAGGGCCCATTGTGACGTCCCAGGACCTCCCGTTGTCCCCAGTGTCCATTGTGACATGCGAGGAGCCCACTTTGTCCCCAGGACCCATTTTGATATTGAGGGGAGCCACGTTTCTCCCCAGGGCCCATTGTGACACCATGGGGACCCCCCCTTGTCACTGGGGGCCCATTGTGACACCATGGGGACCCCCCCTTGTCACTGGGCACCCATTGTGACACCATGGGGACCCCCCCTTGTCCTCAGGACTCATTCTCACATCCTGGGCACTCTCCATTGTCCCCAGGGCCCACTGTGACATCCTGGGGACCCTCAATGTCCCCAGGGCCCATTGTGACATCCCAGAACCTCCTATTTTCCCCAGGGCCCATTGTGACATCCTGGGGACCCCCATTGTCCCCAGGGCCGATTGTGACATTCCAGGACCCCCCATTGTCCGCAGGGCCCATTGTGACATCCACTGCACCCCCTTGTCCCCAGGGCCCATTGTGACATTCAGGGGACCCCTCTTTGTCCCCAGGACTCATTGTGACATCCTGGGGACCCCGCCTTGTCACTGGGGCCCATTGTGGCGTCCCAGGACCCCCCATTGTCCCCAGGGCCCATTGTGACATCCTGGGGATCCCTGCTTGACCCCAGGGCCCATTGTGATGTCCCAGGACCCCCCATTGTCCCCAGGGCCCATTGTGACATTCAGGGCACCCCCTTGTCCCCAGGGCCCATTGTGACATTCAGGGGATGCCTCTTTCTACCCAGGGCACATTGTGACATCCTGGGGACCCCCCCTTGTCCCCAGGGCCCATTGTGACGTCCCAGGACCCCCTATTGTCCCCAGGGCCCATTGTGACATCCTGGGGATCCCTCCTTGTCCCCAGGGCCCATTGTAACGTCCCAGGACCCCCCATTGTCCACCAGGACCTATTGTGACATCCCAGGACCCCACATTGTCCCCAGGACCCATTGTGACATCCTGGGGACCCTCATTGTCCCCAGGGCCCATTGTGACATCCCAGAACCTCCTATTGTCCCCAGGGCCCATTGTGACATCCTGGGGACCCCCATTGTCCCCAGGGCTGATTGTACACATTCCAGGACCCCCCATTGTCCCCAGGGCCCATTGTGACATCCACTGCACCTCCTTGTCCCCAGGGCCCATTGTGACATTCAGGGGACCCCTCTTTGTCCCCAGGGCCCATTGTGACATCCTGGGGACCCCCCCTTGTCACTGGGGCCCATTGTGACGTCCCGAGACCCCCCATTGTCCCCAGGGCCCATTGTGACATTCAGGGGACCCCCTTTGTCACTGGGGCCCATTGTGACATCCCAGGACCCCACATTGTCCACAGGGCCCATTGTGACACCGTGGGGATCCCCTTTGTCCGCAGGGCTCATTGTTACATCCCAGGACCCCCCTTTGTCCCCAGGGCCCATTCTGATACCGTGGGGATCCCCTTTGTCCCCAGAGCCCATTGTGATATCCAGGGGACCCCCTTTGTCCCCAGGGCCCATTGTGACATCGCAGGACCCACCGTGGTCCCCAGTGCCCATTGTGACATCCTGGGGACCCCTTTTGTCCCCACGGCCCATTGTGGCACCATGGGGACCCCCTTTGTCACTGGGGCCCATTGTGACATTCCAGGACCCCAGTTTGTCCCCAGGGCTTATTGTGACACCATGGGGACCTCCCTTTTCCCCAGGGCCCATTGTGACATCCCATGACCCCCCTTTGTCCCCAGTGCTATTGTGAAATCCTGGGGACCTCCTTTGTGCCCAGGGCCCATTGTGGCACCATGGGGAACGCCTTTGTCACTGGGGGCCATTGTGACATTCCAGGATTCCACTTTGTCCCCAGGGCTCGTTCTGACACCTTGGGGACTCCCATTGTCCCCAGGGCCCATTGTGATATCCTGGGGATCCCCCTTTGTCCCCAGGGTCCATTGTGACATCCTGGGCAACCCCATTGTCCGCAGGGCCCATTGTGACATCTGGGGGACCCCCTTGTCCCCAGGACCCATCGTGGCACCGTGGGGCCCTCTTTGTCACTTGGGCCCATTGTGACACCATGGGGACGCCCCCTTTGTCCCCAGTGCCCATTGTGACATCCTGCGGACCCCCCTTTGTCCCCAGGGCCCATTTTGACATTCAGGGAACCCACCATTGTCCCCAGGGCCCATTGTGACCTTCAAGGGACCCCCATTGTTCCCAGGGCCCATTGTGACGTCCTGGGGAGCCCCCTCTGTTCCCAGGGCTCATTGTGACTTTCAGGGGATCCCCCCTTGTCCCCAGGGCTGATTGTGACGTCCTAGGGCCCCTCTTTGTCCCCAGGGCCCATTGTGACATCCTGGGGACCCCCCCTTGTCCCCAGAGCCCATTGTGACGTCCCAGGACCCCCCATTGTCTCCAGGGCCCATTGTGACATCCTGGGGATCCCTCCTTGTCCCCAGGGCCCATTGTGACGTCCCAGGACCCCCCATTGTCCCCAGGGCCCATTGTGACATCCTCGGCACCCCCTTGTCCCCAGGGCCCATTGTGACATTCAGGGGACCCCTCTTTGTCCCCAGGGTCCATTGTGACATCCTGGGGACCCCCTCTTGTCCCCAGGGCCCATTGTGACGTCCCAGGACCCCCCATTGTCCCCAAGGCCCATTGTGACATTCAGGGGACCCCTCTTTGTCCCCAGGGCCTATTGTGACATCCTGGGGACCCTCTCTTGTCCCCAGGGCCCATTGTGAGGTCCCAGGAACCCCCATTGTCCCCAGGGCCCATTGTGACATCTTGGGGATCCCTCCTTGTCCCCAGGGCCCATTGTGACGTCCCAGGAACCCCCCATTGTCCCCAGGACACATTGTGACATTCAGGGGACCCCCTTTGTCACTGGGGCCCCTTGTGACATCCTTGGGATCCCTCCTTGTCCCCAGGGCCTATTGTGATGTCCCAGGAACCCCCATTGTCCCCAGGGCCCATTGTGACATTCAGGGGACCCCCTTTTTCACTGGGGCCCATTGTGACATCCCAGGACCCCACATTGTCCCCAGGGCCCATTGTGACATTCAGGGAACCCCCTTTGTCACCGGGGCCCATTGTGACGTCCGAGGATCCCCCATTGTCCCAAGGGTCCATTGTTACATCCTGGGGACCCCCTTGTCCCCAGGACCCATCGTGACACCATGGGGACCCTCCTTGTCACTGGGGACCTGTTGTGACACCATGGGGACCCCCCCTTGTCCTCAGGGCCCATTGTGACATCCTGGGCATCCCCCTTTGTCCCCTGGGACCATTGTAACACTATGGGGACCCCCTTTGTCCCCAGGGCACATTGTGACACTGTGGGGAACCCCCTTGTCCTCAGGGCCTATTGTTACGTCCCAGGACCCCCCATTGTCCCCAGGGCCCATTGTGACACCTTGGGGACCCCCTTGTCACTGGAGACCCATTGTGACAGCATGGGGACCACCCCTTGTCCTCAGGGCCTATTGTGAACATCCTGGGGAACCTCCATTGTCCCCAGAGCCCATTGTGAGTTCCTGGAGACCCCCTTGTCCCCAGGTCCCATTGTGACATCCTGGGGAGCCTCTTTGTCCCCAGGGCCCATTGTGACATACTGGGGACCTCCTTTGTCACTGGGGACCCATTGTGACACCATGGGGACCTCCCATTGTCTTCAGGGCCCATTGAGACATCCTGGGGACCCCCTTTGTCACTGAGGACCCATTGTGACATCCCAGGATCCCCATTGTCCCAAGGGCCCATCGTGACATCCTGGGGACCCCCCTTTGTCTCCAGGACATATTGTGACACCGTGGGGACCTCATTAGTCCCCAGGGCCCATTGTGACATCCTAGGGATCCCCTCTTGTACCCAGGGCCCATGGTGACGTCCCAGGACCCCCCCTTGTCCCCAGGGCCCATTGTGACATTCACGGGACTCCCCTTTGTCCCCAGGGCCCATTCTGATATGGTGGGGACCCCCTTTGTACCCAGGGCCAATTGTGACATCCTGGGGACGCCCTTTGTACCCAGGGCCCATTTTGACACCGTCAACACCCCCCTTTGTCCCCAGGGCCCATTGTGACATCCTGGGGACCCTCCCTGTCCCCAGAGCCCATTGTGACATCCAGGGGACCCCCTTTGTCCCCAGGGCCCATTGTGGCACCATGGGGACCCCCTTTGTCACTGGGGCCCATTGTGACATCCCAGGACCCCCCTTTGTCCCCAGGGCCCATTGTGGCACCATGGGGACCCCCTTTGTCACTGGGGCCCATTGTGACATCCTGGGGACCCCCCTTTGTCCCCAGGGCCCATTGTGACATCCTGGGGTCCCCCCTTTGTCCCCAGGGCCCATTGAAATGTCCCAGGACCACCGTTTGTCCCCAGGGTTCATTGTGACATCCTGGGGACCCCATTTGTCCCCATGGCCCATTGTGGCACCATGGGGACCCCCTTTGTCACCGGGGCCCATTGTGACATCTCAGGACCCCACTTTGTCCCCAGGGCTTATTGTGACACCATGGGGATCTCCCTTGTCCCCAGGGCCCATTGTGACATCCCATGACCCCCCTTTATCCCCAGTGCTATTGTGAAATCCTGGGGACCCCTTTTGTCCCCAGGGCCCATTGTGGCACCATGGGGACCCCCTTTGTCACTGGGGCCCATTGTGACATCCTGGGGACCCCCCTTTGTCCCCAGGGCCCATTGTGACATCCTGGGGTCCCCCCTTTGTCCCCAGGGCCCATTGAAATGTCCCAGGACCACCCTTTGTCCCCAGGGTTCATTGTGACATCCTGGGGACCCCATTTGTCCCCATGGCCCATTGTGGCACCATGGGGACCCCCTTTGTCACCGGGGCCCATTGTGACATCTCAGGACCCCACTTTGTCCCCAGGGCTTATTGTGACACCATGGGGATCTCCCTTGTCCCCAGGGCCCATTGTGACATCCCATGACCCCCCTTTATCCCCAGTGCTATTGTGAAATCCTGGGGACCCCTTTTGTCCCCAGGGCCCATTGTGGCACCATGGGGACCCCCTTTGTCACTGGGGCCCATTGTGACATCCTGGGGACCCCCCTTTGTCCCCAGGGCCCATTGTGACATCCTGGGGTCCCCCCTTTGTCCCCAGGGCCCATTGAAATGTCCCAGGACCACCCTTTGTCCCCAGGGTTCATTGTGACATCCTGGGGACCCCATTTGTCCCCATGGCCCATTGTGGCACCATGGGGACCCCCTTTGTCACCGGGGCCCATTGTGACATCTCAGGACCCCACTTTGTCCCCAGGGCTTATTGTAGACACCATGGGGATCTCCCTTGTCCCCAGGGCCCATTGTGACATCCCATGACCCCCCTTTATCCCCAGTGCTATTGTGAAATCCTGGGGACCCCTTTTCTCCCCAGGGCCCATTGTGGCACCATGGGGAACCCCTTTGTCACTGGGGGCCATTGTGACATTCCAGGATTCCACTTTGTCCCCAGGGCTCGTTCTGACACCTTGGGGACTCCCATTGTCCCCAGGGCCCATTGTGACATCCTGGGCAACCCCATTGTCCCCAGGGCCCATTGTGACATCTGGGGGATGCCCTTGTCCCCAGGACCCATCCTGGCACCGTGGGGACCCTCCTTGTCACTTGGGCCCATTGTGACACCATGGGGACCCCCTCTTTGTCTCCAGTACCTATTGTGACATCCTGGGGATCCCTCCTTGTCCCCAGGGCCCATTGTGACGTCCCAGGACCCGCCATTGTCCCCAGGGCCCATTGTGACATTCAGGGGACCCCCTTTGTCACTGGGGCCCATTGTGAAATCCCAGGACTCCACATTGTCCCCAGGGCCCATTGTGACATCCTGGGGAACCCACTTGTCCCCAGGACCCATTGTGACACTATGGGGAACCCCCTTGTCCCCAGAGCCCACTGTGACACTGTGGGTACCACCCTTGTCCGCAGGGCTCATTGTGACATCCCAGGACCCCCCATTGTCCCCAGGGCCCATTGTGACATTCTAGGACCCCACTTTGTCCCCAGGTCCTATTGTGACACCATGGGGACCCCTCCTTGTCACTGGGGACCCATTGTGACACCGTGGGGACCCCCCCTTGTCCTCAGGACTCATTCTCACATCCTGGGCACCCCCCATTGTCCCCAGGGCCCATTGTGACATCCTGGGGACCCCCATTGTCCCCAGGGCCCATTGTAACATTCCAGGACACCCCATTGTCCCCAGGGCCCATTGTGACATCCTCGGCACCCCCTTGTCCCCAGGGCCCATAGTGACATCCTGGGGACACCCCCATGTCCCCAGGGCCCATTGTGACATCCCAGGACCCCCCATTGTCCCCAGGGCCCATTGTGACATCCTGGGGATCCCTCCTTGTCCCCAGGGCCCATTGTTACGTCCCAGGACCCCCCATTGTCCCCAGGACCTATTGTGACACCATGGGGACCCCCTTTGTCACTGGGGCCCATTGTGACACCATGGAGACCCCCGCTTGTCTTCAGGGTCCATTGTGACATCCTGGGCAGCCCCCATTTTCCCCAGGACCCATTGTGACATCCTGGCCACCCCCTTGCTCCCAGGGCCCGTTGTGGCACCATGGGGACACCCCCTTTGTCCCCACGGCCCATTGTGACATCCCAGGACCCCCCTTTGTCCCCAGGGCCCATTGTAGCACCATGGGGACCCCCTTTGACCCCAGGGCCCATTGTGGCACCATGGCAACCCCTTTTGTCCCCAGGGCCCATTGTGACATTCTTGGACCCCACTTTGTCCCCAGGGCCTATTGTAACACCATGGGGACCCCTCCTTGTCACTGGGGACCCATTGTGACACCATGGGGACCCCCCCTTGTCCTCAGGACTCATTCTCACATCCTGGGCACCCCCCATTGTCCCCAGGGCCCATTGTGACATCCACTGCACCCCCTTGTCCCCAGGGCCCATTGTGACATTCAGGGGAAACCTCTTTGTCCCCAGGGCCCATTGTGACATCCTGGGGACCCCCCTTGTCCCCAGGGCCCATTGTGACGTCCCAGGACCCCCCATTGTCCCCAGGGCCCATTGTGACACCGTGGGTACCACCCTTGTCCCCAGGGCTCATTGTGATATCCCAGGACCCCCCATTGTCCCCAGGGCCCATTGTGACATTCAGGGCCCCCCACTTTGTCCCCAGGGCCCATTCTTATACCGTGGGGACCCCCTTTGTCCCCAGGGCCCATTGTGACATGCTGGGGACGCTCTTTGTCCCCAGGGCCCATTGTGACATCCTGGGGACCGTCCTTGTCCCCAGAGCCCATTGTGACATCCAGGGGACCCCCTTTGTCCCCAGGGCCCATTGTGGCACCATGAGGACCCTCTTTGTCACTGGGGCCCATTGTGACAGCCCAGGACCCCCCTTTGTCCCCAGGGCCCATTGTGACATCCTGGGGATCCCTCCTTGTCCCCAGGGCCCATTGTGACATCCTGGGGATCCCTCCTTGTTCCCAGGGCCCATTGTGACGTCCCAGGACCCCCCATTGTCCCCAGGGCCCATTGTGACATTCAGGGGACCCCCTTTGTCACTGGGGCCCATTGTGACATCCCAGGACCCCACATTGTCCCCAGGGCCCATTGTGACATTCAGGGGTCCCCCCCTTGTCCCCAGGACCCATTGTGATGTCCCAGGACCCCTCATTGTCCCCACGGCCCATTGTGACATCCTGGGTACCCCCCTTTGTCACTGGGGCTCATTGAGACATCGTGGGGACCAACTTTGTCCCCAGGGCCCATTGTGACGTCCCAGGACCTCCCGTTGTCCCCAGTGTCCATTGTGACATTCAGGGGAAACCTCTTTGTCCCCAAGACCCATTGTGACATCCTGGGGACCCCCTTGCTCCCAGGGCCCATTGTGGCACCATGGGGACATCCGCTTTGTCCCCAGGGCACATTGTGACATCCCAGAACCTCCTATTGTCCCCAGGGCCCATTGTGACATCCTGGGAACCCCCATTGTCCCCAGGGCCCATTGTGACGTCTTAGGACCCCCCATTGTCCCCAGGGCCCATTGTGACATTCAGGGCACGCCGTTGTCCCCAGGGCCCATTGTGACATTCACGGGACCCCCCTTTGTCCCCAGGGCCCATTCTGATATGGTGGGGAACCCCTTTGTCCCCAGGGCCAATTGTGACATCCTGGGGACGCCCTTTGTCCCCAGGGCTCATTTTGACACTGTCGACACCCTCCTTTGTCCCCAGGGCCCATTGTGACATCCTGGGGACCCTCCTTGTCCCCAGAGCCCATTGTGACATCCAGGGGACCCCCTTTGTCCCCAGGGCCCATTGTGGCACCATGGGGACCCCCTTTGTCACTGGGGCCCATTGTGACATCCCAGGAGCCCCCTTTGTCCCCAGGGCCCATTGTGACATCCTGGGGACCCCCATTGTCCCCACGGCCCATTGTGACATTCCAGGACCCCCCATTGTCCCCAGGACCTATTGTGACACCATGGGGACCCCCTTTGTCACTGGGGCCCATTGTGACACCATGGAGACCCCCGCTTGTCTTCAGGGTCCATTGTGACATCCTGGGCAGCCCCCATTTTCCCCAGGACCCATTGTGACATCCTGGCCACCCCCTTGCTCCCAGGGCCCGTTGTGGCACCATGGGGACACCCCCTTTGTCCCCACGGCCCATTGTGACATCCCAGGACCCCCCTTTGTCCCCAGGGCCCATTGTAGCACCATGGGGACCCCCTTTGACCCCAGGGCCCATTGTGGCACCATGGCAACCCCTTTTGTCCCCAGGGCCCATTGTGACATTCTTGGACCCCACTTTGTCCCCAGGGCCTATTGTAACACCATGGGGACCCCTCCTTGTCACTGGGGACCCATTGTGACACCATGGGGACCCCCCCTTGTCCTCAGGACTCATTCTCACATCCTGGGCACCCCCCATTGTCCCCAGGGCCCATTGTGACATCCACTGCACCCCCTTGTCCCCAGGGCCCATTGTGACATTCAGGGGAAACCTCTTTGTCCCCAGGGCCCATTGTGACATCCTGGGGACCCCCCCTTGTCCCCAGGGCCCATTGTGACGTCCCAGGACCCCCCATTGTCCCCAGGGCCCATTGTGACACCGTGGGTACCACCCTTGTCCCCAGGGCTCATTGTGATATCCCAGGACCCCCCATTGTCCCCAGGGCCCATTGTGACATTCAGGGCCCCCCACTTTGTCCCCAGGGCCCATTCTTATACCGTGGGGACCCCCTTTGTCCCCAGGGCCCATTGTGACATGCTGGGGACGCTCTTTGTCCCCAGGGCCCATTGTGACATCCTGGGGACCGTCCTTGTCCCCAGAGCCCATTGTGACATCCAGGGGACCCCCTTTGTCCCCAGGGCCCATTGTGGCACCATGAGGACCCTCTTTGTCACTGGGGCCCATTGTGACAGCCCAGGACCCCCCTTTGTCCCCAGGGCCCATTGTGACATCCTGGGGATCCCTCCTTGTCCCCAGGGCCCATTGTGACATCCTGGGGATCCCTCCTTGTTCCCAGGGCCCATTGTGACGTCCCAGGACCCCCCATTGTCCCCAGGGCCCATTGTGACATTCACGGGACTCCCCTTTGTCCCCAGGGCCCATTCTGATATGGTGGGGACCCCCTTTGTACCCAGGGCCAATTGTGACATCCTGGGGACGCCCTTTGTACCCAGGGCCCATTTTGACACCGTCAACACCCCCCTTTGTCCCCAGGGCCCATTGTGACATCCTGGGGACCCTCCCTGTCCCCAGAGCCCATTGTGACATCCAGGGGACCCCCTTTGTCCCCAGGGCCCATTGTGGCACCATGGGGACCCCCTTTGTCACTGGGGCCCATTGTGACATCCCAGGACCCCCCTTTGTCCCCAGGGCCCATTGTGGCACCATGGGGACCCCCTTTGTCACTGGGGCCCATTGTGACATCCTGGGGACCCCCCTTTGTCCCCAGGGCCCATTGTGACATCCTGGGGTCCCCCCTTTGTCCCCAGGGCCCATTGAAATGTCCCAGGACCACCGTTTGTCCCCAGGGTTCATTGTGACATCCTGGGGACCCCATTTGTCCCCATGGCCCATTGTGGCACCATGGGGACCCCCTTTGTCACCGGGGCCCATTGTGACATCTCAGGACCCCACTTTGTCCCCAGGGCTTATTGTGACACCATGGGGATCTCCCTTGTCCCCAGGGCCCATTGTGACATCCCATGACCCCCCTTTATCCCCAGTGCTATTGTGAAATCCTGGGGACCCCTTTTGTCCCCAGGGCCCATTGTGGCACCATGGGGACCCCCTTTGTCACTGGGGCCCATTGTGACATCCTGGGGACCCCCCTTTGTCCCCAGGGCCCATTGTGACATCCTGGGGTCCCCCCTTTGTCCCCAGGGCCCATTGAAATGTCCCAGGACCACCCTTTGTCCCCAGGGTTCATTGTGACATCCTGGGGACCCCATTTGTCCCCATGGCCCATTGTGGCACCATGGGGACCCCCTTTGTCACCGGGGCCCATTGTGACATCTCAGGACCCCACTTTGTCCCCAGGGCTTATTGTGACACCATGGGGATCTCCCTTGTCCCCAGGGCCCATTGTGACATCCCATGACCCCCCTTTATCCCCAGTGCTATTGTGAAATCCTGGGGACCCCTTTTGTCCCCAGGGCCCATTGTGGCACCATGGGGACCCCCTTTGTCACTGGGGCCCATTGTGACATCCTGGGGACCCCCCTTTGTCCCCAGGGCCCATTGTGACATCCTGGGGTCCCCCCTTTGTCCCCAGGGCCCATTGAAATGTCCCAGGACCACCCTTTGTCCCCAGGGTTCATTGTGACATCCTGGGGACCCCATTTGTCCCCATGGCCCATTGTGGCACCATGGGGACCCCCTTTGTCACCGGGGCCCATTGTGACATCTCAGGACCCCACTTTGTCCCCAGGGCTTATTGTAGACACCATGGGGATCTCCCTTGTCCCCAGGGCCCATTGTGACATCCCATGACCCCCCTTTATCCCCAGTGCTATTGTGAAATCCTGGGGACCCCTTTTCTCCCCAGGGCCCATTGTGGCACCATGGGGAACCCCTTTGTCACTGGGGGCCATTGTGACATTCCAGGATTCCACTTTGTCCCCAGGGCTCGTTCTGACACCTTGGGGACTCCCATTGTCCCCAGGGCCCATTGTGACATCCTGGGCAACCCCATTGTCCCCAGGGCCCATTGTGACATCTGGGGGATGCCCTTGTCCCCAGGACCCATCCTGGCACCGTGGGGACCCTCCTTGTCACTTGGGCCCATTGTGACACCATGGGGACCCCCTCTTTGTCTCCAGTACCTATTGTGACATCCTGGGGATCCCTCCTTGTCCCCAGGGCCCATTGTGACGTCCCAGGACCCGCCATTGTCCCCAGGGCCCATTGTGACATTCAGGGGACCCCCTTTGTCACTGGGGCCCATTGTGAAATCCCAGGACTCCACATTGTCCCCAGGGCCCATTGTGACATCCTGGGGAACCCACTTGTCCCCAGGACCCATTGTGACACTATGGGGAACCCCCTTGTCCCCAGAGCCCACTGTGACACTGTGGGTACCACCCTTGTCCGCAGGGCTCATTGTGACATCCCAGGACCCCCCATTGTCCCCAGGGCCCATTGTGACATTCTAGGACCCCACTTTGTCCCCAGGTCCTATTGTGACACCATGGGGACCCCTCCTTGTCACTGGGGACCCATTGTGACACCGTGGGGACCCCCCCTTGTCCTCAGGACTCATTCTCACATCCTGGGCACCCCCCATTGTCCCCAGGGCCCATTGTGACATCCTGGGGACCCCCATTGTCCCCAGGGCCCATTGTAACATTCCAGGACACCCCATTGTCCCCAGGGCCCATTGTGACATCCTCGGCACCCCCTTGTCCCCAGGGCCCATAGTGACATCCTGGGGACACCCCCATGTCCCCAGGGCCCATTGTGACATCCCAGGACCCCCCATTGTCCCCAGGGCCCATTGTGACATCCTGGGGATCCCTCCTTGTCCCCAGGGCCCATTGTTACGTCCCAGGACCCCCCATTGTCCCCAGGACCTATTGTGACACCATGGGGACCCCCTTTGTCACTGGGGCCCATTGTGACACCATGGAGACCCCCGCTTGTCTTCAGGGTCCATTGTGACATCCTGGGCAGCCCCCATTTTCCCCAGGACCCATTGTGACATCCTGGCCACCCCCTTGCTCCCAGGGCCCGTTGTGGCACCATGGGGACACCCCCTTTGTCCCCACGGCCCATTGTGACATCCCAGGACCCCCCTTTGTCCCCAGGGCCCATTGTAGCACCATGGGGACCCCCTTTGACCCCAGGGCCCATTGTGGCACCATGGCAACCCCTTTTGTCCCCAGGGCCCATTGTGACATTCTTGGACCCCACTTTGTCCCCAGGGCCTATTGTAACACCATGGGGACCCCTCCTTGTCACTGGGGACCCATTGTGACACCATGGGGACCCCCCCTTGTCCTCAGGACTCATTCTCACATCCTGGGCACCCCCCATTGTCCCCAGGGCCCATTGTGACATCCACTGCACCCCCTTGTCCCCAGGGCCCATTGTGACATTCAGGGGAAACCTCTTTGTCCCCAGGGCCCATTGTGACATCCTGGGGACCCCCCTTGTCCCCAGGGCCCATTGTGACGTCCCAGGACCCCCCATTGTCCCCAGGGCCCATTGTGACACCGTGGGTACCACCCTTGTCCCCAGGGCTCATTGTGATATCCCAGGACCCCCCATTGTCCCCAGGGCCCATTGTGACATTCAGGGCCCCCCACTTTGTCCCCAGGGCCCATTCTTATACCGTGGGGACCCCCTTTGTCCCCAGGGCCCATTGTGACATGCTGGGGACGCTCTTTGTCCCCAGGGCCCATTGTGACATCCTGGGGACCGTCCTTGTCCCCAGAGCCCATTGTGACATCCAGGGGACCCCCTTTGTCCCCAGGGCCCATTGTGGCACCATGAGGACCCTCTTTGTCACTGGGGCCCATTGTGACAGCCCAGGACCCCCCTTTGTCCCCAGGGCCCATTGTGACATCCTGGGGATCCCTCCTTGTCCCCAGGGCCCATTGTGACATCCTGGGGATCCCTCCTTGTTCCCAGGGCCCATTGTGACGTCCCAGGACCCCCCATTGTCCCCAGGGCCCATTGTGACATTCAGGGGACCCCCTTTGTCACTGGGGCCCATTGTGACATCCCAGGACCCCACATTGTCCCCAGGGCCCATTGTGACATTCAGGGGTCCCCCCCTTGTCCCCAGGACCCATTGTGATGTCCCAGGACCCCTCATTGTCCCCACGGCCCATTGTGACATCCTGGGTACCCCCCTTTGTCACTGGGGCTCATTGAGACATCGTGGGGACCAACTTTGTCCCCAGGGCCCATTGTGACGTCCCAGGACCTCCCGTTGTCCCCAGTGTCCATTGTGACATTCAGGGGAAACCTCTTTGTCCCCAAGACCCATTGTGACATCCTGGGGACCCCCTTGCTCCCAGGGCCCATTGTGGCACCATGGGGACATCCGCTTTGTCCCCAGGGCACATTGTGACATCCCAGAACCTCCTATTGTCCCCAGGGCCCATTGTGACATCCTGGGAACCCCCATTGTCCCCAGGGCCCATTGTGACGTCTTAGGACCCCCCATTGTCCCCAGGGCCCATTGTGACATTCAGGGCACGCCGTTGTCCCCAGGGCCCATTGTGACATTCACGGGACCCCCCTTTGTCCCCAGGGCCCATTCTGATATGGTGGGGAACCCCTTTGTCCCCAGGGCCAATTGTGACATCCTGGGGACGCCCTTTGTCCCCAGGGCTCATTTTGACACTGTCGACACCCTCCTTTGTCCCCAGGGCCCATTGTGACATCCTGGGGACCCTCCTTGTCCCCAGAGCCCATTGTGACATCCAGGGGACCCCCTTTGTCCCCAGGGCCCATTGTGGCACCATGGGGACCCCCTTTGTCACTGGGGCCCATTGTGACATCCCAGGAGCCCCCTTTGTCCCCAGGGCCCATTGTGACATCCTGGGGACCCCCATTGTCCCCACGGCCCATTGTGACATTCCAGGACCCCCCATTGTCCCCAGGACCTATTGTGACACCATGGGGACCCCCTTTGTCACTGGGGCCCATTGTGACACCATGGAGACCCCCGCTTGTCTTCAGGGTCCATTGTGACATCCTGGGCAGCCCCCATTTTCCCCAGGACCCATTGTGACATCCTGGCCACCCCCTTGCTCCCAGGGCCCGTTGTGGCACCATGGGGACACCCCCTTTGTCCCCACGGCCCATTGTGACATCCCAGGACCCCCCTTTGTCCCCAGGGCCCATTGTAGCACCATGGGGACCCCCTTTGACCCCAGGGCCCATTGTGGCACCATGGCAACCCCTTTTGTCCCCAGGGCCCATTGTGACATTCTTGGACCCCACTTTGTCCCCAGGGCCTATTGTAACACCATGGGGACCCCTCCTTGTCACTGGGGACCCATTGTGACACCATGGGGACCCCCCCTTGTCCTCAGGACTCATTCTCACATCCTGGGCACCCCCCATTGTCCCCAGGGCCCATTGTGACATCCACTGCACCCCCTTGTCCCCAGGGCCCATTGTGACATTCAGGGGAAACCTCTTTGTCCCCAGGGCCCATTGTGACATCCTGGGGACCCCCCCTTGTCCCCAGGGCCCATTGTGACGTCCCAGGACCCCCCATTGTCCCCAGGGCCCATTGTGACACCGTGGGTACCACCCTTGTCCCCAGGGCTCATTGTGATATCCCAGGACCCCCCATTGTCCCCAGGGCCCATTGTGACATTCAGGGCCCCCCACTTTGTCCCCAGGGCCCATTCTTATACCGTGGGGACCCCCTTTGTCCCCAGGGCCCATTGTGACATGCTGGGGACGCTCTTTGTCCCCAGGGCCCATTGTGACATCCTGGGGACCGTCCTTGTCCCCAGAGCCCATTGTGACATCCAGGGGACCCCCTTTGTCCCCAGGGCCCATTGTGGCACCATGAGGACCCTCTTTGTCACTGGGGCCCATTGTGACAGCCCAGGACCCCCCTTTGTCCCCAGGGCCCATTGTGACATCCTGGGGATCCCTCCTTGTCCCCAGGGCCCATTGTGACATCCTGGGGATCCCTCCTTGTTCCCAGGGCCCATTGTGACGTCCCAGGACCCCCCATTGTCCCCAGGGCCCATTGTGACATTCAGGGGACCCCCTTTGTCACTGGGGCCCATTGTGACATCCCAGGACCCCACATTGTCCCCAGGGCCCATTGTGACATTCAGGGGTCCCCCCCTTGTCCCCAGGACCCATTGTGATGTCCCAGGACCCCTCATTGTCCCCACGGCCCATTGTGACATCCTGGGTACCCCCCTTTGTCACTGGGGCTCATTGAGACATCGTGGGGACCAACTTTGTCCCCAGGGCCCATTGTGACGTCCCAGGACCTCCCGTTGTCCCCAGTGTCCATTGTGACATTCAGGGGAAACCTCTTTGTCCCCAAGACCCATTGTGACATCCTGGGGACCCCCTTGCTCCCAGGGCCCATTGTGGCACCATGGGGACATCCCCTTTGTCCCCAGGGCACATTGTGACATCCCAGAACCTCCTATTGTCCCCAGGGCCCATTGTGACATCCTGGGGACCCCCATTGTCCCCAGGGCCCATTGTGACGTCTTAGGACCCCCCATTGTCCCCAGGGCCCATTGTGACATTCAGGGCACGCCGTTGTCCCCAGGGCCCATTGTGACATTCACGGGACCCCCCTTTGTCCCCAGGGCCCATTCTGATATGGTGGGGAACCCCTTTGTCCCCAGGGCCAATTGTGACATCCTGGGGACGCCCTTTGTCCCCAGGGCTCATTTTGACACTGTCGACACCCTCCTTTGTCCCCAGGGCCCATTGTGACATCCTGGGGACCCTCCTTGTCCCCAGAGCCCATTGTGACATCCAGGGGACCCCCTTTGTCCCCAGGGCCCATTGTGGCACCATGGGGACCCCCTTTGTCACTGGGGCCCATTGTGACATCCCAGGAGCCCCCTTTGTCCCCAGGGCCCATTGTGACATCCTGGGGACCCCCATTGTCCCCACGGCCAATTGTGACATTCTAGGACCCCCCATTGTCCCCAGGGCCCATTGTGACATCCACTGCACCCCCTTGTCCACAGGGCCCATTGTGACATTCAGGGGACCCCTCTTTGTCCCCAGGTCCCATTGTGACATCCTGGGGCCCCCCCTTGTCCCCAGGGCCCATTGTGACGTCTTAGGACCCCCCATTGTCCCCAGGGCCCATTGTGACATTCAGGGCACCCCCATTGTCCCCAGGGCCCATTGTGACATTCCGGGGACGCCTCTTTGTCCCCAGGACCCATTGTGACATTCAGGGGACCCCTTTGTCACTGGGTCCCATTGTGACATCCCAGGACCCCACATTGTCCCCAGGACACATTGTGACATCCTGGGGACCCCACTTGTCCCCAGGACCCATTGTGACACTATGGGGACCCCCCCTTGTTCCCAGGGCCCATTGTGACACCGTGGGTACCACTCTTGTCCGCAGGGCTCATTGTGACCTCCCAAGACCCCCCTTTGTCCCCAGGGCCCATTCTGATACCGTGGGGATCCCCTTTGTCCCCAGAGCCCATTGTGACATCCAGGGGACCCCCTTTGTCCCCAGGGCCCATTGTGACATCGCAGGACCCCCCTGGTCGCCAGGGCCCATTGTGACATCCTGGGGATGCCCCCTTGTCACCAGGACCCATTGTGACGTCCCAGGACCCCCCATTCTCCCCAGGGCCCATTGTGACATCCTGGGGATCCCTGCTTGGCCCCAGGGCCCATTGTGACGTCTGAGGACCCCCCATTGTCCCCAGGGCCCATTGTGACATTCAGGGGACGCCTCTTTGTACCCAGGGCACATTGTGACATCCTGGGGACCCCTTTTGTCCCCACGGCCCATTGTGGCACCATGGGGACCCCCTTTGTCACTGGGGCCCATTGTGACATCCCAGGACCCCACTTTGTCCCCAGGGCTTATTGTGACACCATGGGGACCTCCCTTGTCCCCAGGGCCCATTGTGACATCCCATGACCCCCCTTTGTCCCCAGTACTATTGTGAAATCCTGGGGACCCCCTTTGTGCCCAGGGCCCATTGTGGCACCATGGGGAACCCCTTTGTCACTGGGGGCCATTGTGACATTCCAGGATTCCACTTTGTCCCCAGGGCTCGTTCTGACACCTTGGGGACTCCCATTGTCCCAAGGGCCCATTGTGACATCCTGGGGATCCCCCTTTGTCCCCAGGGTCCATTGTGACATCCTGGGCAACCTCATTGTCCCCAGGGCCCATTGTGACATCTGGGGGACCCCCTTGTTTCCAGGACCCATCGTGGCACCGTGGGGACCCTCCTTGTCACTTGGGCCCATTGTGACACCATGGGCACCCCCTCTTTGTCCCCAGTGCCCATTGTGACAACCTGCGGACCCCGCTTTGGCCCCAGGGCCCATTTTGACATTCAGGGGACCCACCATTGTCCTCAGGACCCATTGTGAGGTCCCAGGACCCCCCATTGTCCCCAGGGCCCATTGTGACATCCTGGGGCACCTCCTTGTCCCCAGGGCCGATTGTGACCTTCAAGGGACCCCCATTGTTCCCAGGGCCCATTGTGATGTCCTGGGGAGCCCCCTATGTTCCCAGGGCTCATTGTGACTTTCAGGGGACCCCCCTTGTCCCTAGGGCTGATTGTGACGTCCTAGGGCCCGTCTGTGTCCCCAGGGCCCATTGTGACACTTTAGAGACCCCTCTTTGTCCCCAGGGCCCATTGTGACATCCTGGAGACCCCCCCTTGTCCCCAGGGCCCATTGTGACGTCCCAGGACCCCCCATTGTTCCCAGGGCCCATTGTGACGTCCTGGGGAGCCCCCTCTGTCCCCAGGGCCCATTGTGACATCCTGGAACCCCCCCCTTGTCCCCAGGGCCCATTGTGACGTCCCAGGACCCTCCATTGTCCCCAGGGCCCATTGTGACATCCTCGGCACCCCCTTGTCCCCAGGGCCCATTGTGACATCCTGGGGACCCCCTCTTGTCCCCAGGGTCCATTGTGACGTCCCAGGACCCCCCATTGTCCCCAGGGCCCATTGTGACATCCTGGGGAACCCTCCTTGTCCCCAGGGCCCATTGTGATGTCCCAGGACCCCCCATTGTCCCAAGGGCCCATTGTGACATTCAGGGGACCCCCTTTTTCACTGGGGCCCATTGTGACATCCCAGGACCCCCCCTTGTCCCCAGAGCCCATTGTGACATCCTGGAGACCCCCTTTGTCTCCAGGGCCCATTGTGACGTCCGAGGACCCCCCATTGTCCCCAGGGTCCATTGTTACATCCTGGGGACCCCCTTGTCCCCAGGACCCATCGTGACACCATGGGGACCCTCCTTGTCACTGGGGACCCATTGTGACACCATGGGGACCCTGCCTTGTCCTCATGGCTCATTGTGACATCCTGTGCATCCCCCTTTGTCCCCCGGGACCATTGTAACACCGTGCGGACCCCCTTTGTCCCCAGGGCCCATTGTGACACTGTGGGGAAGCCCCTTGTCCCCAGGGCCTATTGTTACATCCCAGGACCCCCCATTGTCCCCAGGGCCCATTGTGACACCTTGGGGACCCCCTTGTCACTGGAGACCCATTGTGACAGCATGGGGACCACCCCTTGTCCTCAGGGCCTATTGTGAACATCCTGGGGAACCTCCATTATCCCCAGAGCCCATTGTGAGTTCCAGGAGACCCCCTTGTCCCCAGGTCCCATTGTGACATCCTGGGGAGCCTCTTTGTCCCCAGGGCCCACTGAGACATCCTAAGGACCCCCTTTGTCACTGGGGACCCATTGTGACATCCCAGGAACCCCATTGTCCCCAGGGCCCATTGTGACATCCCAGGACCCCCCATTGTCCCCAGGGCCCATTGTGACCTCCTCGGCACCCCCTTGTCCCTAGGGCCCATTGTGACATTCACGGGACCCCCTTTGTCCCCAGGGCCCATTGTGACATCCTGGGGACGCCCTTTGTCCCCAGGGCCCATTTTGACACCGTCGACACCCCCCTTTGTCCCCAGGGCCCATTGTGACATCCTGGGCACCCTCCTTCTCCCCAGAGCCCATTGTGACATCCAGGGGACCCCCTTTGTCCCCAGGGCCCATTGTGACATCCTGGGGTCCCCCCTTTGTCCCCAGGGCCCATTGAAATGTCCCAGGACCACCGTTTGTCCCCAGGGTTCATTGTGACATCCTGGGGACCCCATTTGTCCCCACGGCCCATTGTGGCACCATGGGGACCCCGTTTGTCACTGGGGCCCATTGTGACATCCCAGGACCCCACTTTGTCCCCAGGGCTTATTGTGACACCATGGGGATCTCCCTTGTCCCAAGGGCCCATTGTGGCATCCCATGACCTTCCTTTATCCCCAGTGCTATTGTGAAATCCTGGGGACCCCTTTTGACCCAGGGCCCATTGTGGCACCATGGGGAACCCCTTTGTCACTGGGGGCCATTGTGACATTCCAGGATTCCACTTTGTCCCCAGGGCTCGTTCTGACACCTTGGGGACTCCCATTGTCCCCAGGGCCCATTGTGACATCCTGGGCAACCCCATTGTCCCCAGGGCCCATTGTGACATCTGGGGAACGCCCTTGTCCCCAGGACCCATCGTGGCACCGTGGGGACCCTCCTTGTCACTTGGGCCCATTGTGACACCATGGAGACCCCCCCTTTGTCTCCAGTACCCATTTTGACATCCTGGGGATCCCTCCTTGTCCCCAGGACCCATTGTGACATTCAGGGGACCCTCTTTGTCACTGGGGCCCATTGTGAAATCCCAGGACTCCACATTGTCCCCAGGGCCCATTGTGACATCCTGGGGACCCCACTTGTCCCCAGGACCCATTGTGACACTATGGAGACCCCCCCTTGTGCCCAGAGCCCACTGTGACACTGTGGGTACCACCCTTGTCCGCAGGGCTCATTGTGACATCCCAGGACCCCCCATTATCCCCGGGGCCCATTGTGACATTCTAGGACCCCACTTTGTCCCCAGGGCCTATTGTGATATCATGGGGACCCCTCCTTGTCACTGGGGACCCATTGTGACACCATGGGGACCAACCCTTTGTCCCCAGTGCCCATTGTGACATCCTGCGCACCCCCCTTTGTCCCCAGGGTCCATTGTGACATCCTGGGCAACCCCATTGTCCCCAGGGCCCATTGTGACATCTGGGGGACGCCCTTGTCCCCAGGACCCATCGTGGCACCGTGGGGACCCCCATTGTCCCCAGGGCCCATTGTGACATCCTCGGCACCCCCTTGTCCCCAGGGCCCATTGTGACATCCTGGGCAACCCCCCTTGTCCCCAGGGCCCATTGTGACGTCCCAGGACCCCCCCTTCTCCCCAGGGCCCATTGTGACATTCAGGGGACCCCCCTTATCCCCAGGGCCCATTGTGACATCCCAGGACCCCCCATTGTCCCCAGGGCCCATTGTGACATCCTGGGGATCGCTCCTTGTCCCCAGGGCCCATTTTGACGTCCCAGGACCCCCCATTGTCCCCAGGACCCATTGTGACATTCAGGGGACCCCCTTTGTCACTGGGGCCCATTGTGACATCCCAGGACCCCACATTGTCCCCAGGGCCCATTGTGACATCCTGGGGACCCCACTTGTCCCCAGGACCCATTGTGACACCATGGGGACCCCCATTTGTGCCCAGGGCCCATTGTGGCACTGTGGGTACCACCCTTGTCCGCAGGGCTCATTGTGACATCCCAGGACCCCCCATTGTCCCCAGGGCCCATTGTGACGTTCAGGGGACCCCCCTTTGTCCCCAGGGCCTATTCTGATACCGTGGGGACCCCCTTTGTCCCCAGGGCCCATTGTGACATCCTGGGGGCGCTCTTTGTCCCCAGGGCCCATTGTGACATCTTGGGGACCGTCCTTGTCCCCAGAGCCCATTGTGACATCCAGGGGACCCCCTTTGTCCCCAGGGCCCATTGTGGCACCATAGGGACCCACTTTGTCACTAGGGCCCATTGTGACATCCCAGGACCCGCCCTGGTTCCCAGGGCCCATTGTGATATCCATGGGACCCCCATTGTCCCAAGACTTCATTGTGACATCCTGGGGACCCCCCTTGTCCTCAGGGTCCATTGTGACAGCCCAGGACCTTACTTTGTCCCCAGGGCCCATTGTGATATCTGGGGGACCCCCTTGTTCCCAGGGCCCATTGTGACATCCTGGAGACACCCCCTTGTCCCCAGGGCCCATTGTGACGTCCCAGGACCCCCCATTGTCTCCAGGGCCCATTGTGACATCCTGGGGATCCCTCCTTGTCCCCAGGGCCCATTGTGACATCCGGCGGACCCCCCTTTGTCCCCAGGGCCCATTGTGACATCCTAGGGACCCGTTTCTCCCCAGGGCCCATTGTGGAACCATGGGGACCCCCCCTTGTCACTGGGGGCCCATTGTGACACCATGGAGACCCCTGCTTGTCCTCAGGGTCCATTGTGACATCCTGGGCACCCCCCATTTTCCCCAGGACCCATTGTGACATCCTGGCCACCCCCTTGCTCCCAGGGCCCATTGTGGCACCATGGGGATACCCCCTTGTCCCCAGGGCCCATTGTGACATCCCAGGACCCCCCTTTGTCCCCAGGACCCATTGTAGCACCATGGGGACCCCTTTTGTCCCCAGGGCCCATTGTGACATTCTTGGACCCCACTTTGTCCCCAGGGCCTATTGTGACACCATGGGGAAACCTCCTTGTCACTGGGGACCCATTGTGACACCATGGGGACCCCTCCTTGTCCTCAGGACTCATTCTCACCTCCTGGGTACCCCCCATTGTCCCCAGGGCCCATTGTGACATCGTGGGGACCCTCATTGTCCCCAGGGCCCATTGTGACATCGTGGGGACCCCCATTGTCCCCAGGGCCCATTGTGACATACTCGGCACCCCCTTGTCCCCAGGGCCCATTGTGACATCCTGGGCACCCCCCCTTGTCCCCAGGGCCCATTGTGACGTTCCAGGACCCCCCCTTGTCCCCAGGGCCCATTGTGACATTCAGGGGACCCCTCTTTGTCCCCAGGGCCCATTGTGACATCCTGGGGACCCCCCCTTATCCCCAGGGATCATTGTGACGTCCCAGGACCCCCCATTGTCCTTAGGGCCCATTGTGACATCCTGGGGATCGCTCCTTGTCCCCAGGGCCCATTGTGACGTCCCAGAACCCCCCATTGTCCCCAGGACCCATTGTGACATTCAGGGGACCCCTGTCGAGGGTTAGGATTGCGGGGTGACAATCAAACCCTGGCAGATGTATTGTTAACCTCCTCTCCCCCCCACTTCTCCCTTTTGCCCCTGCCTCTCCCCCCTTCACACTCAGGACAGGCGATCGGGAGGGAAAGAAGGACAGAGAGAGAAGAGTTGGAAAAGTTAAAGATGTTTTACTAATGCTACTAATAAGAATAGAGAAAATAATAAAAAATATACAAAACCAATCTTGTAAGTCTCAGCAACTGCAGAGCCAGCACCCAAAGTCCTGGATTAGACTCTGCAGCCAACCGGAGCTGGATTCAGTCTCTCACTAGGCCTCAGTTCGCAGGGACGACCAGCAAGGTCCTCTCCTAATGTCAGCCATGAGGAAAAAGGGAAAAAAGCAAAGGGCCGACATCCTCGTGATCTCCCACTTTTATATGAAGTATTCACGTGAATGGAATGTTATACACCGTTGGTCAGTCTCTCGGACATCAGTTTTCTCGTTGCCCCTCTCGCGAGATGTCCATCCGTGCTTATCAATAAGTTTTCATTCCATTGCTAGGTTTAACCAAAACATGTGTTGGGTTCTCCAGGAAAATGCAGCTAACATGAAGGCTTTAGCTGACAGGCAAATTCACTAAAAAAGAAACTTGTTTTTAACAAAACCAGGACATTCCACCCCTTATAATATGACATTCACTGAATACTTAAACCTTATCAATACAATATATCAATACAATCTAATTAATCACTACTACTATATATATATATACATATGTACATATATACACAGGAGTAATTAATCAGTGGGCCATCCTTTGAAAAGTTAATTAAGTTCATTTTGTCACCACAGTCTCCCAGGGCAGGAAAAATGGTACAAGTGCATCTCATGACCACTGTTTGTGGGTTAAGGACACCAACTTCGAAGAAGGTGTCGGGCGCCACTCGAAGAAGCCAGCGCTGGTTTCATCACCATTGTCTTGATCTGAAAGACACTTATTAAACATTGTTAGTGCGGCAATTCACATCATACAGTTCAGCATTGCCTATTTTCACCTAAAATCAAATCCCCTTGAGGTACACACCGAACTTCTCCATCCTTAAGCATCACCCACTAGGTGCTGCCAGGTCCCTGGGCAAAAACAATCCCACGAATAGGTTTGCCTGTGCCTGAGGCAGGAGTAACCCATACTGCCTTTCCTAAGATATTTTTCATGTGTACTACAGGGACTTTATCTCCTTCTACAGTCCGTAGAATTTCTGATTGGGCAGGCCCGGCTCGATTGGTTGATCCCCTAGTGTTGACCAACCAAGTGGCTTTTGCTAAATGTGAATCCCAGTTTTTAAAGGTTCCGCCACCAAGTGCCTTTAGTGTAGTTTTTAACAAACCATTGTACCTTTCAATTTTCCCAGAGGCTGGTGCATGATATGGAATATGATATACCCACTCAATACCATGTTCTTTGGCCCAATTGTCTATAATACTGTTTTTGAAATGAGTACCGTTGTCTGATTCAATTCTTTCTGGCGTACCGTGCCGCCAAAGGACTTGCTTCTCAAGGCCCAAGATAGTATTTCGGGCTGTAGCATGAGGTACGGCATATGTTTCCAACCATCCAGTGGTTGCTTCTACCATTGTAAGTACATAACGCTTACCTTGACGTGTTTGTGGAAGTGTAATATAATCAATCTGCCAAGCTTCTCCATACTTATACTTTAACCATCGCCCCCCATACCATACAGGTTTTAACCGTTTTGCTTGTTTGATTTCGGCGCAAGTTTCACATTCATGAATAACCTGTGAAATAGTGTCCATAGTTAAATCCACCCCTCGATCACGAGCCCATTTGTATGTTGCATCTCTGCCTTGATGCCCTGAAGCATCATGGGCCCACCGAGCTAGGAAAAGTTCACCTTTATGTTGCCAGTCCAAGTCCACCTCAGCTACTTTAATCTTAGCAGCTTGATCCGCTTGTTGGTTGTTTAGATGTTCCTCGGTGGCTCGACTTTTAGGCACATGAGCATCTACATGACGAACTTTCACAGGCAGGCTCTCTAGCCGAGCAGCTATGTCTTGCCACAGTGTGGCAGCCCAAATGGGTTTACCTCTGCGCTGCCAGTTGCTTTTCTTCCATTGCTGTAGCCACCCCCACAAGGCATTTGCTACCATCCATGAGTCAGTATAGAGATAAAGTATTGGCCACTTCTCTCGTTCAGCAATGTCCAAAGCCAGCTGGATGGCTTTCACTTCTGCAAACTGACTGGATTCACCTTGTCCTTCAGTGGCTTCTGTAACTTGTTGTGTGGGACTCCACACAGCAGCTTTCACCTTCGATGTTTTCCTACAAGACGACAGGATCCATCTGTGAACAGTGCATACTGCTTATCAGTCTCTGAAAGCGTATTATATGGTGGTGCTTCTTCAGCACGTTTTACTTCCTCCTCATCTGGAGACATCCCAAAGTCTTTGCTTTCTGGCCAGTCTGTAATCACTTCTAATATCCCTGGACAGTTGGGACTTCCAATTCGAGCTCGTTGTGTGATCAGTGCAATCCATTTACTCCATGTAACTTCGGTTGCATGATGTGGAGAGGGAACCGTCCCTTTGAACATCCAGCTCAGCACCGGCAGTCGAGGTGCCAGGAGGAGCTGTGCTTCAGTGCCCATCACTTCTGAAGCAGCTCGAACTCCTTCATATGCTGCTAGTATCTCCTTTTCAGTTGGAGTACAGCTGGCCTCAGATCCTTTGTATCCTCGACTCCAAAAACCTAGGGGTCGACCTCGGGTTTCTCCTGGTGCTTTCTGCCAGAGGCTCCAGGTAAGTCCATTATCTCCGGCTGCGGTGTAGAGCACATTTTTAACATCTAGTCCAGTTCGGACTGGTCCAAGGGCCACTGCATGAGTTATCTCACGCTTAATTTGTTCAAAGGCTTGTCGTTGTTCAGGGCCCCACTCAAATTGGTTCTTTTTATGAGTCACTCGATAGAGAGGGCTCACAATGTGGCTGTAGTCAGGAATGTGCATTCTCCAAAAACCTACAACGCCCAAGAAAGTCTGTGTCTCCTTCTTATTAGTAGGTGGAGACATTGCTGCAATTTTGTTGATCACATCCATTGGGATCTGACGACGGCCATCTTGCCATTTTATTCCTAAAAACTGGATCTCTCATGCAGGTCCCTTGACCTTGCTTCGTTTTATGGCAAAACCAGCATCCAAAAGAATCTGAATTATTCTCTCACCTTTCTCGAAGACTTCTTTTGCTGTGTCACCCCATACAATGATGTCATCAATATATTGCAAGTGTTCTGGAGCTTCACCTTGCTCCAGCGTGGTCTGGATCAGTCCATGGCAGATGGTAGGACTGTGTTTCCACCCCTGGGGCAAGCGATTCCATGTATACTGGATGCCCCTCCAGGTGAAAGCAAACTGCGGCCTGCACTCTGCTGCTACAGGAATAGAGAAAAATGCATTAGCAATGTCAATTGTAGCATACCACTTGGCTGCCTTTGACTCCAGTTCAAATTGCAGTTCTAGCATGTCAGGCACAGCAGCACTCAGTGGTGGTGTAACTTCATTCAGGCCACGATAGTCTACAGTTAGTCTCCACTCGTCACTAGACTAACGCACTGGCCAGATTGGGCTGTTAAAAGGTGAGCGAGTCTTACTGATCACACCCTGGCTTTCCAATTGACGGATCAGCTTCTGGATAGGAATCAAAGAGTCTCGATTGGTGCGATATTGCCGGCGATGCACCGTCGTGGTAGCAATTGGCACCTGCTGATCGTCAACCCTCAGCCGTCCTACAACAGAAGGGTCATCTGAAAGACCAGGCAAATCAGACAGCTGTTCAATTTTCTCAGTGTCCACAGCTGCTATACCAAATGCCCACCTATACCCTTTTGGGTCCTTAAAATACCCTCTCCTGAGGTAGTCTATACCAAGGATGCACGGAGCATCTGGACCAGTCACAATGGGATGCTTTTGCCAGTTTTTTCCAGTTAGGTTCATTTCAGCCTCTACAACAGTCAGTTCCTGGGATCCCCCAGTCACTCCAACAATATTGATGGATTGCATTCCTTTATAATTAGAAGGAATTATTGTGCACTGAGCACCAGTGTCCACCAAAGCTTTGTACTCCTGGGGTTGTGTTGTACCAGGCCATAATATTTGTACAGTCCAATAAACTCTGTTATCCCTTTCCTCCACCTGGTTGGAGGCAGGGCACCTGTAATTCCTGTTTTGCACAGTCTCTGGGTGTGAATTAGAGGTTCCTTCAAAAGCATCAGAATCTCTTCTGCTCCTTTTGTAAACTGGAGCAGCCACCTTCCTAGGAGTTTTTCCTTTTATCTCACGTACTCGTTCTTGAAGTTCTGAGGTAGGCCTTCCATGCCACTTATTCATATTTTCTCCCTGCTCATGTAGGAAGAACCACAGTGAACCTCTTTTTGTGGGCTGTCTCTGCCCTCTCTCTCGAGATTGGAAACGCCTTCTCCTAACAGCTGAAACATAGGTTTGTGCAGGTCGTGAACGGTACGAGTCTTCTCTGAGCTCTTTGATTTCTTGCAACAGCTTTTCAAACCGGTCATCAGATTTTTCACACAGTTTCTCCACAGCGGAGACACAAGCCCGTAGAGAACCAGCAAGGCTGTCCTCAAAGTACCGGAGCTGCTCAATCACTTCATTAATTTCTTGTACACCTCTAGCTGACCAGACCATTCCTGCCAATGACTTAGCATATGCAGGTGGTGCACTTTGTACAAATCTGCGCCACATAGATTTTGTACAATTGATTCTATCTGGGTCTGTCCCCTCTTGGCTGTTTGGTCCTAGATAGATGATCTCTCGCACAGCTAATTCTCTCAGGAACTGGATACCTCTCTCCATAGTATTCCATTTCCCTAACGTGGATATACAATCTTCCTTGTAGGGAAAACTGACTTTCATAGCTGCCAGGAGTCGGGTCCAGAGAGTAGCGGCATTAGACTCTCTTGAAATTGCCCTATCAATGGTGGAATCTTTTGACAGAGATCCCAGCTGCCTAGCTTCACCACCTTCTAATTCAATTGTTTCTGCCCCATTGTCCCAGCATCGCAGCAGCCAGGTTAAAATATTCTCGCCTTCACGACGACTAAAGTCTTCTCGCAGATCTCTCAGCTCACCTGGAGAAAAGGACCGAGTGGTGGTCACTTCATCTCCACCCTGTCCTGATGATGATGCCTCTTGGGTTGATGTTGGCCCTGTGCCATCACCTGCTGTACGGGTAGTCTTTCTAGTGACTTTCTTACAACCAGCAACTGATGCTGATATGGGTTCACCATCATCTGATTCATTTCCAGAATCTGAATGACTGTCACAGTGATTGCTGTGGTTACAGCAGCAACAGTGCCCAGTGTGTGAAGACGGGGGGGCTGCCTTGTTAGCCTTTGAGGCTGGAGAAGTAACGTTATCTGCAGCGACCTTGGCAGAGGAGCTCTGCGGAGGAGCTGTAGCTTCAGCCTGTAAAGCCGCGGTTGGGGGGACAGTGGCTGCAGCAGCAGCTTTGGCTGTTTTACCTTTTCTCGAGCGGCTAGGAGTGCTTTTTGCTAAAGCTTCCGAAGACACACCGCAAATCTCAGGACTAAGAAGAGACGCAAACCTCCTATTGAACCTCATTTCTCTTAACAGTAACACAAACTGACACACATTCAGCAAACCAGATAACACCATCACAGTTCTATCAAAGCTCCAAGGGTATTCAAAGTTCTCTAAAACATTTGCAAACTGTCCTAGCGAAAACACAAAAGTATTGTTAGTCAGCCTTTCTAAAGATTCGCTTGACCAATTAGCAAATATAGAGCCATTCTGCTCTTTAATCTCTCCTGGAGGTTTTTCAAGGTAAAGCAAAAGCGAGTAGAAATTCATTAGCGGCTGCAATATAATGAAATAAACCAGTGCCATACCACACAGCATCATCATGACCGCTGTCCAGTTTCTTGTTGTTATATAATGAATACTTCGATTCAGAAAGAAACACCAACAAAGATATGGGATCAGCGAGCACAATGTAGAAAATAGCTGATATAACTTATGCCACAACATCTTTAAATCAATGTAATTCACTTTGCCTTAATACCACTAAATAATATCCAAAGCAAACAGACACACGAGTATCACAACTCTATGAGTTGGCACCGTGCCAAGAAAATTGAAAGGTACGTCAGAGCAGTAGAAAAGCCAAAAATCTCCAAATTTACCCCTTTCTCGTGCCCCACGTTGGGCGTCAATTATCTGTCGAGGGTTAAGATTGCGGGGTGACAATCAAACCCTGGCAGATGTATTGTTAACCTCCTCTCCCCCCCACTTCCCACTTTTGCCCCTGCCTCTCCCCCCTTCCCACTCAGGACAGGCGATCGGGAGGGAAAGAAGGACAGAGAGAAGAGAGTTGGAAAAGTTAGAGATGTTTTACTAACGCTACTAATAAGAATAGAGAAAATAATACAAAATATACAAAACCAATCTTGTAAGTCTCAGCAACTGCAGAGCCAGCACCCGAAGTCCTGGATTAGACTCTGTAGCCAACCGGAGCTGGATTCAGTCTCTCACTAGGCCTCAGTTCGCAGGGACGACCAGCAAGGTCCTCTCCTAATGTCAGCCATGAGGAAAAAAGGGAAAGAGGGCAAAGGGGCGAGATCCTCGTGATCTCCCACTTTCATATGAAGTATTCACGTGAATGGAATGTTATACACCATTGGTCAGTCTCTCGATCACCAGTTTCTCGTCGCCCCTCTCGTGAGATGTCCATCCATGCTTATCAATAAGTTTGCATTCCATTGCTAGGTTTAACCAAAACATGTGTCAGGTTCTCCAGGAAAATGCAGCTAATATGAAGGCTTTAGCTGACAGGTAAAAATTCGCTAAAAGAGAAACTTGTTTTTAACAAAACCAGGACATAAGCCTAAACCGCAAAGATCTCTCCATAAAGATGGTTTTTATACTGTACTTCCACAATCTTCTGGCAGTACAAAAGAACAAGCGGCAGATGTACTTAGGCTGAGTCATGCTGGTTTGGTGCAGAGACCATGCATATCATGGGAATAGTTCAGCATTTCTGCTCTGGTTTTCATTGTATTACACCAAAACACCCACCTGATGACATCATTTCAAGAGCAAAAGCAGCAATTTGCAGAATTCAGCTTCTTTGGGGAACTGAGCAATTGCTGAGCTGACACCAAGTCCTGCTGGGTCCCTGTCACCTGCAGAGTGCCCGCATCCTCACCACGGTAGCGGGCATTGCGACAAAGGTTCTATGTCAACTGGGTGTGGCAGCCGAGCGCCCCCTAGGAGACGGTGAGCCTGTCAGCCCCGGGCCTGTCACTGCCTGCTGTCCCCCCTGTCACCAGCAAGGCCTCTGAAAAGTTTCCAAAACATCCCCAGACTTGGGTCCAAAGTGGTCAAAAGTCTCCAAGAGACAAGTCGGGAAGAAGATATAGAACAGAGGGAGAAAGGCAAGGGAGCAGGCCAAAGGGAGGCAAGAGGAAAAAGTAGTGCTGGGCTGCACGACTGAAATGGAGGAATTGAAAGAGGAAAGCCAGGAAGCAGGAGAGTTTGAGAAAAGGAGAGAGGAAAGAAGAGACATGCAGCCAGACGAGGGCTTAGTGAGAGAGGCTGGGACAGAGAACAGGATGAGAAGGAAATAAGGCAAGGCAAGGCAAGGCTAGGCCAAAGGACGTTTCTTTGATTTATATTTTCTACCACATTCATCTTGAGATGAGGAGGAAAGCCATCAAACCTTATGGATTAGGCCCAAACAAAAGCCCCGGCTACTTGAGACACTTAGACTAACCCTAAACCACAAAGATCTCTCCATAAAGATGGTTTTTATACTGTACTTCCACAATCTGCTGGCAGTACAGAAGAACAAGCGGCAGATGTACTTAGGCTGAGTCATGGTGGTTTGGTGCAGAGACCATGCATATCATGGGAATATTTCAGCATTTCTGCTCTGGTTTTCAGTGTATTACACCAAAACCCCCACCTGATGACATCATTTCAAGAGCAAAAGCAGCAATTTGCAGAATTCAGCTTCTTTGGGGAACTGAGCAATTGCTGAGCTGACACCAAGTCCTGCTGGGTCCCTGTCACCTGCAGAGTGCCCGCATCCTCACCACGGTCGCGGGCATTGTGACAAAGGTTCTATGTCAGCTGGGTGTGGCAGCCGAGCGCCCCCTAGGAGACGGTGAGCCTGTCAGCCCCGGGCCTGTCACTGCCTGCTGTCCCCCCTGTCACCAGCAAGGCCTCTGAAAAGTTTCCAAAACATCCCCAGACTTGGGTCCAAAGTGGTCAAAAGTCTCCAAGAGACAAGTCGGGAAGAAGATATGGAACAGAGGGAGAAAGGCAAGGGAGCAGGCCAAAGGGAGGCAAGAGGAAAAAGTAGTGCTGGGCTGCACGACTGAAATGGAGGAATTGAAAGAGGAAAGCCAGGAAGCAGGAGAGTTTGAGAAAAGGAGAGAGGAAAGAAGAGACATGCAGCCAGACGAGGGCTTAGTGAGAGAGGCTGGGACAGAGAACAGGATGAGAAGGAAATAAGGCAAGGCAAGGCAAGGCTAGGCCAAAGGACGTTTCTTTGATTTATATTTTCTACCACATTCATCTTGAGATGAGGAGGAAAGCCATCAGACCTTATGGATTAGGCCCAAACAAAAGCCCCGGCTACTTGAGACACTTAGACTAAGCCTAAACCACAAAGATCTCTCCATAAAGATGGTTTTTATACTGTACTTCCACAATCTGCTGGCAGTACAGAAGAACAAGCGGCAGATGTACTTAGGCTGAGTCATGGTGGTTTGGTGCAGAGACCATGCATATCATGGGAATATTTCAGCATTTCTGCTCTGGTTTTCAGTGTATTACACAAAAACCCCCACCTGATGACATCATTTCAAGAGCAAAAGCAGCAATTTGCAGAATTCAGCTTCTTTGGGGAACTGAGCAATTGCTGAGCTGACACCAAGTCCTGCTGGGTCCCTGTCACCTGCAGAGTGCCCGCATCCTCACCACGGTCGCGGGCATTGTGACAAAGGTTCTATGTCAGCTGGGTGTGGCAGCCGAGTGCCCGCTGGGGGAGGGTGAGCCTGTCAGCCCCAGGCCTGTCACTGCCTGCTGTCCCCCCTGTCACCAGCGAGGCCTCTGAAAAGTTTCCAAAACATCCCCAGACTTGGCTCCAAAGTGGCCGAAAGTCTCCAAGAGACAAGTCAGGAAGAAGGATATGGAACAGAGGGAGAAAGGCAAGGGAGCAGGCCAAAGGGAGGCAAGAGGAAAAAGTAGTGCCGGGCTGCAGGACTGAAATGGAGGAATTGAAAGACGAAAGCCAGGAAGCAGGAGAGTTTGAGAAAAGGAGAGAGGAAAGAAGAGACATGCAGCCAGACGATGGGTTAGTCAGAGAGGCTGGGACAGAGAACAGGATGAGAAGGAAATAAGGCAAGGCAAGGCAAGGCAAGGCTAGGCCAAAGGACGTTTCTTTGATTTATATTTTCTACCACATTCATCTTGAGATGAGGAGGAAAGCCATCAGACCTTATGGATTAGGCCCAAACAAAAGCCCCGGCTACTTGAGACACTTAGACTAAGCCTAAACCACAAAGATCTCTCCATAAAGATGGTTTTTATACTGTACTTCCACAATCTGCTGGCAGTACAAAAGAACAAGCGGCAGATGTACTTAGGCTGAGTCATGGTGGTTTGGTGCAGAGACCATGCATATCATGGGAATATTTCAGCATTTCTGCTCTGGTTTTCAGTGTATTACACCAAAACCCCCACCTGATGACATCATTTCAAGAGCAAAAGCAGCAATTTGCAGAATTCAGCTTCTTTGGGGAACTGAGCAATTGCTGAGCTGACACCAAGTCCTGCTGGGTCCCTGTCACCTGCAGAGTGCCCGCATCCTCACCACGGTCGCGGGCATTGTGACAAAGGTTCTATGTCAGCTGGGTGTGGCAGCCGAGTGCCCGCTGGGGGAGGGTGAGCCTGTCAGCCCCGGGCCTGTCACTGCCTGCTGTCCTCCCTGTCACCAGCGAGGCCTCTGAAAAGTTTCCAAAACATCCCCAGACTTGGCACCAAAGTGGCCGAAAGTCTCCAAGAGACAAGTCAGGAAGAAGGATATGGAACAGAGGGAGAAAGGCAAGGGAGCACGCCAAAGGGAGGCAAGAGGAAAAAGTAGTGCCGGGCTGCAGGACTGAAATGGAGGAATTGAAAGAGGAAAGCCAGGAAGCAGGAGAGTTTGAGAAAAGGAGAGAGGAAAAAGAGACATGCAGCCAGACGAGGGGTTAGTGAGAGAGGCTGGGACAGAGAACAGGATGAGAAGGAAATAAGGCAAGGCAAGGCAAGGCTAGGCAAAAGGACGTTTCTTTGATTTATATTTTCTACCACATTCATCTTGAGATGAGGAGGAAAGCCATCAGACCTTATGGATTAGGCCCAAACAAAAGCCCCGGCTACTTGAGACACTTAGACTAAGCCTAAACCACAAAGATCTCTCCATAAAGATGGTTTTTATACTGTACTTCCACAATCTGCTGGCAGTACAGAAGAACAAGCGGCAGATGTACTTAGGCTGAGTCATGGTGGTTTGGTGCAGAGACCATGCATATCATGGGAATATTTCAGCATTTCTGCTCTGGTTTTCAGTGTATTACACCAAAACCCCCACCTGATGACAGCATTTCAAGAGCAAAAGCAGCAATTTGCAGAATTCAGCTTCTTTGGGGAACTGAGCAATTGCTGAGCTGACACCAAGTCCTGCTGGGTCCCTGTCACCTGCAGAGTGCCCGCATCCTCACCACGGTCGCGGGCATTGTGACAAAGGTTCTATGTCAGCTGGGTGTGGCAGCCGAGCGCCCGCTAGGGGAGGGGGAGGCTGTCAGCCCCGGGCCTGTCACTGCATTCTGTAACCCCTGTCACCAGCGAGCCCTCTGAAAAGTTTCCAAAACATCCCCAGACTTGGCTCCAAAGTGGCCAAAAGTCTCCAAGAGACAAGTTGGGAAGAAGGATATGGAACAGAGGGAGAAAGGCAAGGGAGCAGGCCAAAGGGAGGCAAGAGGAAAAAGTAGTGCCGGGCTGCAGGACTGAAATGGAGGAATTGAAAGAGGAAAGCCAGGAAGCAGGAGAGTTTGAGAAAAGGAGTGAGGAAAGAAGAGACATGCAGCCAGACGAGGGGTTAGTGAGAGAGGCTGGGACAGAGAACAGGATGAGAAGGAAATAAGGCAAGGCAAGGCAAGGCTAGGCCAAAGGACGTTTCTTTGATTTATATTTTCTACCACATTCATCTTGAGATGAGGAGGAAAGCCATCAGACCTTAGGGATTAGGCCCAAACAAAAGCCCCGGCTACTTGAGACACTTAGACTAAGCCTAAACCACAAAGATCTCTCCATAAAGATGGTTTTTATACTGTACTTCCACAATCTGCTGGCAGTACAGAAGAACAAGCGGCAGATGTACTTAGGCTGAGTCATGGTGGTTTGGTGCAGAGACCATGCATATCATGGGAATATTTCAGCATTTCTGCTCTGGTTTTCATTGTATTACACCAAAACACCCACCTGATGACATCATTTCAAGAGCAAAAGCAGCAATTTGCAGAATTCAGCTTCTTTGGGGAACTGAGCAATTGCTGAGCTGACACCAAGTCCTGCTGGGTCCCTGTCACCTGCAGAGTGCCCGCATCCTCACCACGGTAGCGGGCATTGCGACAAAGGTTCTATGTCAGCTGGGTGTGGCAGCCAAGCGCCCGCTAGGGGAGGGTGAGCCTGTCAGCCCCGGGCCTGTCACTGCCTGCTGTCCCCCCTGTCACCAGCGATGCCTCTGAAAAGTTTCCAAAAAATCCCCAGACTGGGGTCCAAAGTGGCCAAAAGTCTCCAAGAGACAAGTCGGGAAGAAGGATATGGAACAGAGGGAGAAAGGCAAGGGAGCAGGCCAAAGGGAGGCAGGAGGAAAAAGTAGTGCCGGGCTGCAGGACTGAAATGGAGGAATTGAAAGACGAAAGCCAGGAAGCAGGAGAGTTTGAGAAAAGGAGAGAGGATAGAAGAGACATGCAGCCAGACGAGGGCTTAGTGAGAGAGGCTGGGACAGAGAACAGGATGAGAAGGAAATAAGGCAAGGCAAGGCAAGGCAAGGCTAGGCCAAAGGACGTTTCTTTGATTTATATTTTCTACCACATTCATCTTGAGATGAGGAGGAAAGCCATCAGACCTTATGGATTAGGCCCAAACAAAAGCCCCGGCTACTTGAGACACTTAGACTAACCCTAAACCACAAATATCTCTCCATAAAGATGGTTTTTATAGTGTACTTCCACAATCAGCTGGCAGTACAAAAGAACAAGCGGCAGATGTACTTAGGCTGAGTCATGGTGGTTTGGTGCAGAGACCATGCATATCATGGGAATATTTCAGCATTTCTGCTCTGGTTTTCAGTGTATTACACCAAAACCCCCACCTGATGACATCATTTCAAGAGCAAAAGCAGTAATTTGCAGAATTCAGCTTCTTTGGGGAACTGAGCAATTGCTGAGCTGACAGAAGTCCTGCTGGGTCCCTGTCACCTGCAGAGTGCCTGCATCTTCACCACGGTCGCGGGCATTGCGACAAAGGTTCTATGTCAGCTGGGTGTGGAGCCGAGTGCCCGCTGGGGGAGGGTGAGCCTGTCAGCCCCAGGCCTGTCACTGCCTGCTGTCCCCCCTGTCACCAGCGAGGCCTCTGAAAAGTTTCCAAAACATCCCCAGACTTGGCTCCAAAGTGGCCAAAAGTCTCCAAGAGACAAGTCAGGAAGAAGGATATGGAACAGAGGGAGAAAGGCAAGGGAGCAGGCCAAAGGGAGGCAGGAGGAAAAGTAGTGCCGGGCTGCAGGACTGAAATGGAGGAATTGAAAGAGGAAAGCCAGGAAGCAGGAGAGTTTGAGAAAATGAGAGAGGAAAGAAGATACATGCAGCCAGACGAGGGCTTAGTGAGAGAGGCTGGGACAGAGAACAGGATGAGAAGGAAATAAGGCAAGGCAAGGCAAGGCAAGGCTAGGCCAAAGGACGTTTCTTTGATTTATATTTTCTACCACATTCATCTTGAGATGAGGAGGAAAGCCATCAGACCTTATGGATTAGGCCCAAACAAAAGCCCCGGCTACTTGAGACACTTAGACTAAGCCTAAACCACAAAGATCTCTCCATAAAGATGGTTTTTATAGTGTACTTCCACAATCTGCTGGCAGTACAGAAGAACAAGCGGCAGATGTACTTAGGCTGAGTCATGGTGGTTTGGTGCAGAGACCATGCATATCATGGGAATATTTCAGCATTTCTGCTCTGCTTTTCAGTGTATTACACCAAAACACCCACCTGATGACATCATTTCAAGAGCAAAAGCAGCAATTTGCAGAATTCAGCTTCTTTGGGGTACTGAGCAATTGCTGAGCTGACACCAAGTCCTGCTGGGTCCCTGTCACCTGCAGAGTGTCCGCATCCTCACCACGGTAGCGGGCATTGTGACAAAGGTTCTATGTCAGCTGGGTGTGGCAGTCGAGTGCCCCCTAGGAGACGGTGAGCCTGTCAGCCCCGGGCCTGTCACTGCCTGCTGTCCCCCCTGTCACCAGCGAGGCCTCTGAAAAGTTTCCAAAACATCCCCAGACTTGGCTCCAAAGTGGCCAAATGTCTCCAAGAGACAAGTCGGGAAGAAGGATATGGAACAGAGGGAGAAAGGCAAGGGAGCAGGCCAAAGGGAGGCAGGAGGAAAAAGCAGTGCCGGGCTGCAGGACTGAAATGCAGGAATTGAAAGACGAAAGCCAGGAAGCAGGAGAGTTTGAGAAAAGGAGAGAGGATAGAAGAGACATGCAGCCAGACGAGGGCTTAGTGAGAGAGGCTGGGACAGAGAACAGGATGAGAAGGAAATAAGGCAAGGCAAGGCAAGGCTAGGCCAAAGGACGTTTCCTTGATTTATATTTTCTACCACATTCATCTTGAGATGAGGAGGAAAGCCATCAGACCTTATATATTAGGCCCAAACAAAAGCCCCGGCTACTTGAGACACTTAGACTAAGCCTAAACCACAAAGATCTCTCCATAAAGATGGTTTTTATACTGTACTTCCACAATCAGCTGGCAGTACAAAAGAACAAGCGGCAGATGTACTTAGGCTGAGTCATGGTGGTTTGGTGCAGAGACCATGCATATCATGGGAATATTTCAGCATTTCTGCTCTGGTTTTCATTGTATTACACCAAAACACCCACCTGATGACATCATTTCAAGAGCAAAAGCAGCAATTTGCAGAATTCAGCTTCTTTGGGGAACTGAGCAATTGCTGAGCTGACACCAAGTCCTGCTGGGTCCCTGTCACCTGCAGAGTGCCCGCATCCTCACCACGGTCGCGGGCATTGTGACAAAGGTTCTATGTCAGCTGGGTGTGGCAGCCGAGTGCCCGCTGGGGGAGGGTGAGCCTGTCAGCCCCAGGCCTGTCACTGCCTGCTGTCCCCCCTGTCACCAGCGAGGCCTCTGAAAAGTTTCCAAAACATCCCCAGACTTGGCTCCAAAGTGGCCGAAAGTCTCCAAGAGACAAGTCAGGAAGAAGGATATGGAACAGAGGGAGAAAGGCAAGGGAGCAGGCCAAAGGGAGGCAAGAGGAAAAAGTAGTGCCGGGCTGCAGGACTGAAATGGAGGAATTGAAAGACGAAAGCCAGGAAGCAGGAGAGTTTGAGAAAAGGAGAGAGGAAAGAAGAGACATGCAGCCAGACGATGGGTTAGTCAGAGAGGCTGGGACAGAGAACAGGATGAGAAGGAAATAAGGCAAGGCAAGGCAAGGCAAGGCTAGGCCAAAGGACGTTTCTTTGATTTATATTTTCTACCACATTCATCTTGAGATGAGGAGGAAAGCCATCAGACCTTATGGATTAGGCCCAAACAAAAGCCCCGGCTACTTGAGACACTTAGACTAAGCCTAAACCGCAAAGATCTCTCCATAAAGATGGTTTTTATACTGTACTTCCACAATCTGCTGGCAGTACAAAAGAACAAGCGGCAGATGTACTTAGGCTGAGTCATGGTGGTTTGGTGCAGAGACCATGCATATCATGGGAATATTTCAGCATTTCTGCTCTGGTTTTCAGTGTATTACACCAAAACCCCCACCTGATGACATCATTTCAAGAGCAAAAGCAGCAATTTGCAGAATTCAGCTTCTTTGGGGAACTGAGCAATTGCTGAGCTGACACCAAGTCCTGCTGGGTCCCTGTCACCTGCAGAGTGCCCGCATCCTCACCACGGTCGCGGGCATTGTGACAAAGGTTCTATGTCAGCTGGGTGTGGCAGCCGAGTGCCCGCTGGGGGAGGGTGAGCCTGTCAGCCCCGGGCCTGTCACTGCATTCTGTCCTCCCTGTCACCAGCGAGGCCTCTGAAAAGTTTCCAAAACATCCCCAGACTTGGCACCAAAGTGGCCGAAAGTCTCCAAGAGACAAGTCAGGAAGAAGGATATGGAACAGAGGGAGAAAGGCAAGGGAGCACGCCAAAGGGAGGCAAGAGGAAAAAGTAGTGCCGGGCTGCAGGACTGAAATGGAGGAATTGAAAGAGGAAAGCCAGGAAGCAGGAGAGTTTGAGAAAAGGAGAGAGGAAAAAGAGACATGCAGCCAGACGAGGGGTTAGTGAGAGAGGCTGGGACAGAGAACAGGATGAGAAGGAAATAAGGCAAGGCAAGGCAAGGCTAGGCAAAAGGACGTTTCTTTGATTTATATTTTCTACCACATTCATCTTGAGATGAGGAGGAAAGCCATCAGACCTTATGGATTAGGCCCAAACAAAAGCCCCGGCTACTTGAGACACTTAGACTAAGCCTAAACCACAAAGATCTCTCCATAAAGATGGTTTTTATACTGTACTTCCACAATCTGCTGGCAGTACAGAAGAACAAGCGGCAGATGTACTTAGGCTGAGTCATGGTGGTTTGGTGCAGAGACCATGCATATCATGGGAATATTTCAGCATTTCTGCTCTGGTTTTCAGTGTATTACACCAAAACCCCCACCTGATGACAGCATTTCAAGAGCAAAAGCAGCAATTTGCAGAATTCAGCTTCTTTGGGGAACTGAGCAATTGCTGAGCTGACACCAAGTCCTGCTGGGTCCCTGTCACCTGCAGAGTGCCCGCATCCTCACCACGGTCGCGGGCATTGTGACAAAGGTTCTATGTCAGCTGGGTGTGGCAGCCGAGCGCCCGCTAGGGGAGGGGGAGGCTGTCAGCCCCGGGCCTGTCACTGCATTCTGTAACCCCTGTCACCAGCGAGCCCTCTGAAAAGTTTCCAAAACATCCCCAGACTTGGCTCCAAAGTGGCCAAAAGTCTCCAAGAGACAAGTTGGGAAGAAGGATATGGAACAGAGGGAGAAAGGCAAGGGAGCAGGCCAAAGGGAGGCAAGAGGAAAAAGTAGTGCCGGGCTGCAGGACTGAAATGGAGGAATTGAAAGAGGAAAGCCAGGAAGCAGGAGAGTTTGAGAAAAGGAGAGAGGAAAGAAGAGACATGCAGCCAGACGAGGGGTTAGTGAGAGAGGCTGGGACAGAGAACAGGATGAGAAGGAAATAAGGCAAGGCAAGGCAAGGCTAGGCCAAAGGACGTTTCTTTGATTTATATTTTCTACCACATTCATCTTGAGATGAGGAGGAAAGCCATCAGACCTTATGGATTAGGCCCAAACAAAAGCCCCGGCTACTTGAGACACTTAGACTAAGCCTAAACCACAAAGATCTCTCCATAAAGATGGTTTTTATAGTGTACTTCCACAATCTGCTGGCAGTACAAAAGAACAAGCGGCAGATGTACTTAGGCTGAGTCATAGTGGTTTGGTGCAGAGACCATGCATATCATGGGAATATTTCAGCATTTCTGCTCTGGTTTTCAGTGTATTACACCAAAACCCCCACCTGATGACATCATTTCAAGAGCAAAAGCAGCAATTTGCAGAATTCAGCTTCTTTGGGGAACTGAGCAATTGCTGAGCTGACACCAAGTCCTGCTGGGTCCCTGTCACCTGCAGAGTGCCCGCATCCTCACCACGGTCGCGGGCATTGTGACAAAGGTTCTATGTCAGCTGGGTGTGGCAGCCGAGTGCCCGCTGGGGGAGGGTGAGCCTGTCAGCCCCGGGCCTGTCACTGCATTCTGTAACCCCTGTCACCAGCGAGGCCTCTGAAAAGTTTCCAAAACATCCCCAGACTTGGCTCCAAAGTGGCCGAAAGTCTCCAAGAGACAAGTCCGGAAGAAGGATATGGAACAGAGGGAGAAAGGCAAGGGAGCAGGCCAAAGGGAGGCAAGAGGAAAAAGTAGTGCCGGGCTGCAGGACTGAAATGGAGGAATTGAAAGAGGAAAGCCAGGAAGCAGGAGAGTTTGAGAAAAGGAGAGAGGAAAAAGAGACATGCAGCCAGACGAAGGGTTAGTGAGAGAGGCTGGGACAGAGAACAGGATGAGAAGGAAATAAGGCAAGGCAAGGCAAGGCTAGGCCAAAGGACGTTTCTTTGATTTATATTTTCTACCACATTCATCTTGAGATGAGGAGGAAAGCCATCAGACCTTATGGATTAGGCCCAAACAAAAGCCCCGGCTACTTGAGACACTTAGACTAAGCCTAAACCACAAAGATCTCTCCATAAAGATGGTTTTTATACTGTACTTCCACAATCTGCTGGCAGTACAGAAGAACAAGCGGCAGATGTACTTAGGCTGAGTCATGGTGGTTTGGTGCAGAGACCATGCATATCATGGGAATATTTCAGCATTTCTGCTCTGGTTTTCATTGTATTACACCAAAACACCCACCTGATGACATCATTTCAAGAGCAAAAGCAGCAATTTGCAGAATTCAGCTTCTTTGGGGAACTGAGCAATTGCTGAGCTGACACCAAGTCCTGCTGGGTCCCTGTCACCTGCAGAGTGCCCGCATCCTCACCACGGTAGCGGGCATTGCGACAAAGGTTCTATGTCAGCTGGGTGTGGCAGCCGAGTGCCCGCTGGGGGAGGGTGAGCCTGTCAGCCCCGGGCCTGTCACTGCCTGCTGTCCCCCCTGTCACCAGCGAGGCCTCTGAAAAGTTTCCAAAACATCCCCAGACTTGGCTCCAAAGTGGCCGAAAGTCTCCAAGAGACAAGTCAGGAAGAAGGATATGGAACAGAGGGAGAAAAGCAAGGGAGCAGGCCAAAGGGAGGCAAGAGGAATAAGTAGTGCCGGGCTGCAGGACTGAAATGGAGGAATTGAAAGACGAAAGCCAGGAAGCAGGAGAGTTTGAGAAAAGGAGAGAGGAAAGAAGAGACATGCAGCCAGACGATGGGTTAGTCAGAGAGGCTGGGACAGAGAACAGGATGAGAAGGAAACAAGGCAAGGCAAGGCAAGGCAAGGCTAGGCCAAAGGACGTTTCCTTGATTTATATTTTCTACCACATTCATCTTGAGATGAGGAGGAAAGCCATCAGACCTTATATATTAGGCCCAAACAAAAGCCCCGGCTACTTGAGACACTTAGACTAAGCCTAAACCACAAAGATCTCTCCATAAAGATGGTTTTTATACTGTACTTCCACAATCTGCTGGCAGTACAGAAGAACAAGCGGCAGATGTACTTAGGCTGAGTCATGGTGGTTTGGTGCAGAGACCATGCATATCATGGGAATATTTCAGCATTTCTGCTCTGGTTTTCAGTGTATTACACCAAAACCCCCACCTGATGACAGCATTTCAAGAGCAAAAGCAGCAATTTGCAGAATTCAGCTTCTTTGGGGAACTGAGCAATTGCTGAGCTGACACCAAGTCCTGCTGGGTCCCTGTCACCTGCAGATTGCCCGCATCCTCACCACGGTAGCGGGCATTGTGACAAAGGTTCTATGTCAGCTGGGTGTGGCAGCCGAGCGCCCGCTAGGGGAGGGGGAGGCTGTCAGCCCCGGGCCTGTCACTGCATTCTGTAACCCCTGTCACCAGCGAGCCCTCTGAAAAGTTTCCAAAACATTCCCAGACTTGGCTCCAAAGTGGCCAAAAGTCTCCAAGAGACAAGTTGGGAAGAAGGATATGGAACAGAGGGAGAAAGGCAAGGGAGCAGGCCAAAGGGAGGCAAGAGGAAAAAGTAGTGCCGGGCTGCAGGACTGAAATGGAGGAATTGAAAGAGGAAAGCCAGGAAGCAGGAGAGTTTGAGAAAAGGAGAGAGGAAAGAAGAGACATGCAGCCAGACGAGGGGTTAGTGAGAGAGGCTGGGACAGAGAACAGGATGAGAAGGAAATAAGGCAAGGCAAGGCAAGGCTAGGCCAAAGGACGTTTCTTTGATTTATATTTTCTACCACATTCATCTTGAGATGAGGAGGAAAGCCATCAGACCTTATGGATTAGGCCCAAACAAAAGCCCCGGCTACTTGAGACACTTAGACTAAGCCTAAACCACAAAGATCTCTCCATAAAGATGGTTTTTATAGTGTACTTCCACAATCTGCTGGCAGTACAAAAGAACAAGCGGCAGATGTACTTAGGCTGAGTCATGGTGGTTTGGTGCAGAGACCATGCATATCATGGGAATATTTCAGCATTTCTGCTCTGGTTTTCAGTGTATTACACCAAAACACCCACCTGATGACATCATTTCAAGAGCAAAAGCAGCAATTTGCAGAATTCAGCTTCTTTGGGGAACTGAGCAATTGCTGAGCTGACACCAAGTCCTGCTGGGTCCCTGTCACCTGCAGAGTGCCCGCATCCACACCACGGTAGCGGGCATTGCGACAAAGGTTCTATGTCAGCTGGGTGTGGCAGCCGAGCGCCCGCTAGGGGAGGGTGAGCCTGTCAGCCCCGGGCCTGTCACTGCCTGCTGTCCCCCCTGTCACCAGCGAGGCCTCTGAAAAGTTTCCAAAAAATCCCCAGACTGGGGTCCAAAGTGGCCAAAAGTCTCCAAGAGACAAGTCGGGAAGAAGGATATGGAACAGAGGGAGAAAGGCAAGGGAGCAGGCCAAAGGGAGGCAGGAGGAAAAAGTAGTGCCGGGCTGCAGGACTGAAATGGAGGAATTGAAAGACGAAAGCCAGGAAGCAGGAGAGTTTGAGAAAAGGAGAGAGGATAGAAGAGACATGCAGCCAGACGAGGGGTTAGTGAGAGAGGCTGGGACAGAGAACAGGATGAGAAGGAAATAAGGCAAGGCAAGGCAAGGCAAGGCTAGGCCAAAGGACGTTTCTTTGATTTATATTTTCTACCACATTCATCTTGAGATGAGGAGGAAAGCCATCAGACCTTATGGATTAGGCCCAAACAAAAGCCCCGGCTACTTGAGACACTTAGACTAAGCCTAAACCACAAAGATCTCTCCATAAAGATGGTTTTTATAGTGTACTTCCACAATCTGCTGGCAGTACAGAAGAACAAGCGGCAGATGTACTTAGGCTGAGTCATGGTGGTTTGGTGCAGAGACCATGCATATCATGGGAATATTTCAGCATTTCTGCTCTGGTTTTCAGTGTATTACACCAAAACCCCCACCTGATGACAGCATTTCAAGAGCAAAAGCAGCAATTTGCAGAATTCAGCTTCTTTGGGGAACTGAGCAATTGCTGAGCTGACACCAAGTCCTGCTGGGTCCCTGTCACCTGCAGAGTGCCCGCATCCTCACCACGGTCGCGGGCATTGTGACAAAGGTTCTATGTCAGCTGGGTGTGGCAGTGGAGCGCCCGCTGGGGGAGGGTGAGCCTGTCAGCCCCGGGCCTGTCACTGCCTGCTGTCCCCCCTGTCACCAGCGAGGCCTCTGAAAAGTTTCCAAAACATCCCCAGACTTGGGTCCAAAGTGGCCGAAAGTCTCCAAGAGACAAGTCGGGAAGAAGGATATGGAACAGAGGGAGAAAGGCAAGGGAGCAGGCCAAAGGGAGGCAAGAGGAAAAAGTAGTGCCGGGCTGCAGGACTGAAATGGAGGAATTGAAAGACGGAAGCCAGGAAGCAGGAGAGTTTGAGAAAAGGAGAGAGGAAAGAAGAGACATGCAGCCAGACGATGGGTTAGCCAGAGAGGCTGGGACAGAGAACAGGATGAGAAGGAAATAAGGCAAGGCAAGGCAAGGCTAGGCCAAAGGACGTTTCCTTGATTTATATTTTCTACCACATTCATCTTGAGATGAGGGGGAAAGCCATCAGACCTTATGGATTAGGCCCAAACAAAAGCCCCGGCTACTTGAGACACTTAGACTAACCCTAAACCACAAATATCTCTCCATAAAGATGGTTTTTATAGTGTACTTCCACAATCAGCGGGCAGTAGAAAAGAACAAGCGGCAGATGTACTTAGGCTGAGTCATGGTGGTTTGGTGCAGAGACCATGCATATCATGGGAATATTTCAGCATTTCTGCTCTGGTTTTCATTGTATTACACCAAAACACCCACCTGATGACATCATTTCAAGAGCAAAAGCAGCAATTTGCAGAATTCAGCTTCTTTGGGGAACTGAGCAATTGCTGAGCTGACAGCAAGTCCTGCTGGGTCCCTGTCACCTGCAGAGTGCCCGCATCCTCACCACGGTCGCGGGCATTGTGACAAAGGTTCTATGTCAGCTGGGTGTGGCAGCCGAGTGCCCGCTGGGGGAGGGTGAGCCTGTCAGCCCCAGGCCTGTCACTGCCTGCTGTCCCCCTGTCACCAGCGAGGCCTCTGAAAAGTTTCCAAAACATCCCCAGACTTGGCTCCAAAGTGGCCGAAAGTCTCCAAGAGACAAGTCAGGAAGAAGGATATGGAACAGAGGGAGAAAGGCAAGGGAGCAGGCCAAAGGGAGGCAAGAGGAAAAAGTAGTGCCGGGCTGCAGGACTGAAATGGAGGAATTGAAAGAGGAAAGCCAGGAAGCAGGAGAGTTTGAGAAAAGGAGAGAGGAAAGAAGAGACATGCAGCCAGACGAGGGGTTAGTGAGAGAGGCTGGGACAGAGAACAGGATGAGAAGGAAATAAGGCAAGGCAAGGCAAGGCAAGGCTAGGCCAAAGGACGTTTCTTTGATTTATATTTTCTACCACATTCATCTTGAGATGAGGAGGAAAGCCATCAGACCTTATATATTAGGCCCAAACAAAAGCCCCGGGTACTTGAGACACTTAGACTAAGCCTAAACCACAAAGATCTCTCCATAAAGATGGTTTTTATACTGTACTTCCACAATCAGCTGGCAGTACAAAAGAACAAGCGGCAGATGTACTTAGGCTGAGTCATGGTGGTTTGGTGCAGAGACCATGCATATCATGGGAATATTTCAGCATTTCTGCTCTGGTTTTCATTGTATTACACCAAAACACCCACCTGATGACATCATTTCAAGAGCAAAAGCAGCAATTTGCAGAATTCAGCTTCTTTGGGGAACTGAGCAATTGCTGAGCTGACACCAAGTCCTGCTGGGTCCCTGTCACCTGCAGAGTGTCTGCATCATAACCACGGTAGCGGGCATTGTGACAAAGGTTCTATGTCATCTGGGTGTGGCAGTCGAGCGCCCCCTAGGAGACGGTGAGCCTGTCAGCCCCGGGCCTGTCACTGCCTGCTGTCCCCCCTGTCACCAGCGAGGCCTCTGAAAAGTTTCCAAAACATCCCCAGACTTGGCTCCAAAGTGGCCAAAAGTCTCCAAGAGACAAGTCGGGAAGAAGGATATGGAACAGAGGGAGAAAGGCAAGGGAGCAGGCCAAAGGGAGGCAGGAGGAAAAAGCAGTGCCGGGCTGCAGGACTGAAATGGAGGAATTGAAAGAGGAAAGCCAGGAAGCAGGAGAGTTTGAGAAAAGGAGAGAGGAAAGAAGAGACATGCAGCCAGACGATGGGTTAGTCAGAGAGGCTGGGACAGAGAACAGGATGAGAAGGAAACAAGGCAAGGCAAGGCAAGGCAAGGCTAGGCCAAAGGACGTTTCCTTGATTTATATTTTCTACCACATTCATCTTGAGATGAGGAGGAAAGCCATCAGACCTTATGGATTAGGCCCAAACAAAAGCCCCGGCTACTTGAGACACTTAGACTAAGCCTAAACCACAAAGATCTCTCCATAAAGATGGTTTTTATACTGTACTTCCACAATCTTCTGGCAGTACAAAAGAACAAGCGGCAGATGTACTTAGGCTGAGTCATGGTGGTTTGGTGCAGAGACCATGCATATCATGGGAATAGTTCAGCATTTCTGCTCTGGTTTTCAGTGTATTACACCAAAACCCCCACCTGATGACATCATTTCAAGAGCAAAAGCAGCAATTTGCAGAATTCAGCTTCTTTGGGGAACTGAGCAATTGCTGAGCTGACACCAAGCCCTGCTGGGTCCCTGTCACCTGCAGAGTGTCTGCATCATAACCACGGTAGCGGGCATTGTGACAAAGGTTCTATGTCATCTGGGTGTGGCAGTCGAGCGCCCCCTAGGAGACGGTGAGCCTGTCAGCCCCGGGCCTGTCACTGCCTGCTGTCCCCCCTGTCACCAGCGAGGCCTCTGAAAAGTTTCCAAAACATCCCCAGACGTGTCTCCAAAGTGGCCGAATGTCTCCAAGAGACAAGTCAGGAAGAAGGATATGGAACAGAGGGAGAAAGGCAAGGGAGCAGGCCAAAGGGAGGCAGGAGGAAAAAGCAGTGCCGGGCTGCAGGACTGAAATGGAGGAATTGAAAGAGGAAAGCCAGGAAGCAGGAGAGTTTGAGAAAAGGAGAGAGGAAAGAAGAGACATGCAGCCAGACGAGGGGTTAGTGAGAGAGGCTGGGACAGAGAACAGGATGAGAAGGAAATAAGGCAAGGCAAGGCAAGGCTAGGCCAAAGGACGTTTCTTTGATTTATATTTTCTACCACATTCATCTTGAGATGAGGAGGAAAGCCATCAGACCTTATGGATTAGGCCCAAACAAAAGCCCCGGCTACTTGAGACACTTAGACTAAGCCTAAACCGCAAAGATCTCTCCATAAAGATGGTTTTTATACTGTACTTCCACAATCTTCTGGCAGTACAAAAGAACAAGCGGCAGATGTACTTAGGCTGAGTCATGGTGTTTTGGTGCAGAGACCATGCATATCATGGGAATATTTCAGCATTTATGCTCTGGTTTTCAGTGTATTTCACCAAAACACCCACCTGATGACATCATTTCAAGAGCAAAAGCAGCAATTTGCAGAATTCAGCTTCTTTGGGGAACTGAGCAATTGCTGAGCTGACACCAAGTCCTGCTGGGTCCCTGTCACCTGCAGAGTGCCAGCATCCTCACCACGGTAGCGGGCATTGTGACAAAGGTTCTATGTCAGCTGGGTGTGGCAGTCGAGCGCCCCCTAGGGGAGGGGGAGCCTGTCAGCCCCAGGCCTGTCACTGCCTGCTGTCCCCCCTGTCACCAGCGAGGCCTCTGAAAAGTTTCCAAAACATCCCCAGACTTGGCTCCAAAGTGGCCAAAAGTCTCCAAGAGACAAGTCGGGAAGAAGGATATGGAACAGAGGGAGAAAGGCAAGGGAGCAGGCCAAAGGGAGGCAAGAGGAAAAAGTAGTGCCGGGCTGCAGGACTGAAATGGAGGAATTGAAAGACGAAAGCCAGGAAGCAGGAGAGTTTGAGAAAATGAGAGAGGAAAGAAGAGACATGCAGCCAGACGAGGGGTTAGTCAGAGAGGCTGGGACAGAGAAAACGATGAGAAGGAAATAAGGCAAGGCAAGTCAAGGCTAGGCCAAAGGACGTTTCCTTGATTTATATTTTCTACCACATTCATCTTGCAATGAGGAGGAAAGCCATCAGACCTTATGGATTAGGCCCAAACCAAAGCCCCGGCTACTTGAGACACTTAGACTAAGCCTAAACCACAAAGATCTCTCCATAAAGATGGTTTTTATACTGTACTTCCACAATCTGCTGGCAGTACAGAAGAACAAGCGGCAGATGTACTTAGGCTGAGTCATGGTGGTTTGGTGCAGAGACCATGCATATCATGGGAATATTTCAGCATTTTTGCTCTGGTTTTTAGTGTATTACACCAAAACACCCACCTGATGACATCATTTCAAGAGCAAAAGCAGCAATTTGCAGAATTCAGCTTCTTTGGGGAACTGAGCAATTGCTGAGCTGACACCAAATCCTGCTGGGTCCCTGTCACCTGCAGAGTGCCCGCATCCTCACCACGCTCGCGGGCATTGTGACAAAGGTTCTATGTCAGCTGGGTGTGGCAGCCGAGTGCCCGCTGGGGGAGGGTGAGCCTGTCAGCCCCGGGCCTGTCACTGCCTGCTGTCCCCCCTGTCACCAGCGAGGCCTCTGAAAAGTTTCCAAAACATCCCCAGACGTGTCTCGAAAGTGGCCGAATGTCTCCAAGAGACAAGTCGGGAAGAAGGATATGGAACAGAGGGAGAAAGACAAGGGAGCAGGCCAAAGGGAGGCAAGAGGAAAAAGTAGTGCCGGGCTGCAGGGCTGAAATGGAGGAATCGAAAGAGGAAAGCCAGGAAGCAGGAGAGTTTGAGAAAAGGAGAGAGGAAAGAAGAGACATGCAGCCAGACGATGGGTTAGTCAGAGAGGCTGGGACAGAGAACAGGATGAGAAGGAAACAAGGCAAGGCAAGGCAAGGCTAGGCCAAAGGACGTTTCCTTGATTTATATTTTCTACCACATTCATCTTGAGATGAGGAGGAAAGCCATCAGACCTTATATATTAGGCCCAAACAAAAGCCCCGGCTACTTGAGACACTTAGACTAAGCCTAAACCACAAAGATCTCTCCATAAAGATGGTTTTTATACTGTACTTCCACAATCAGCTGGCAGTACAAAAGAACAATCAGCAGATGAACTTAGGCTGAGTCATGGTGGTTTGGTGCAGAGACCGTGCATATCATGGGAATAGTTCAGCATTTCTGCTCTGGTTTTCAGTGTATTACACCAAAACCCCCACCTGATGACATCATTTCAAGAGCAAAAGCAGCAATTTGCAGAATTCAGCTTCTTTGGGGAACTGAGCAATTGCTGAGCTGACACCATGTCCTGCTGGGTCCCTGTCACCTGCAGAGTGCCCGCATCCTCACCACGGTAGCGGGCATTGTGACAAAGGTTCTATGTCAGCTGGGTGTGGCAGTCGAGCGCCCCCTAGGAGACGGTGAGCCTGTCAGCCCCGGGCCTGTCACTGCCTGCTGTCCCCTCTGTCAGCAGCGAGGCCTCTGAAAAGTTTCCAAAACATCCCCAGACTTGGCTCCAAAGTGGCCAAAAGTCTCCAAGAGAAGAGTCGGGAAGAAGGATATGGAACAGAGGGAGAAAGGCAAGGGAGCAGGCCAAAGGGAGGCAAGAGGAAAAAGTAGTGCCGGGCTGCAGGACTGAAATGGAGGAATTGAAAGACGAAAGCCAGGAAGCAGGAGAGTTTGAGAAAAGGAGAGAGGAAAGAAGAGACATGCAGCCAGACGAGGGGTTCGTCAGAGAGGCTGGGACAGAGAAAACGATGAGAAGGAAATAAGGCAAGGCAAGTCAAGGCTAGGCCAAAGGACGTTTCCTTGATTTATATTTTCTACCACATTCATCTTGAGATGAGGAGGAAAGCCATCAGACCTTATGGATTAGGCCCAAACAAAAGCCCCGGCTACTTGAGACACTTAGACTAAGCCTAAACCACAAAGATCTCTCCATAAAGATGGTTTTTATACTGTACTTCCACAATCTGCTGGCAGTACAAAAGAACAAGCGGCAGATGTACTTAGGCTGAGTCATGGTGGTTTGGTGCAGAGACCATGCATATCATGGGAATATTTCAGCATTTCTGCTCTGGTTTTCAGTGTATTACACCAAAACACCCACCTGATGACATCATTTCAAGAGCAAAAGCAGCAATTTGCAGAATTCAGCTTCTTTGGGGAACTGAGCAATTGCTGAGCTGACACCAAGTCCTGCTGGGTCCCTGTCACCTGCAGAGTGCCCGCATCCTCACCACGGTAGCGGGCATTGTGACAAAGGTTCTATGTCAGCTGGGTGTGGCAGTCGAGCGCCCCCTAGGGGAGGGGGAGCCTGTCAGCCCCGGGCCTGTCACTGCCTGCTGTCCCCCCTGTCACCAGCGAGGCCTCTGAAAAGTTTCCAAAACATCCCCAGACTTGGCTCCAAAGTGGCCAAAAATCTCCAAGAGACAAGTCGGGAAGAAGGATATGGAACAGAGGGAGAAAGGCAAGGGAGCAGGCCAAAGGGAGGCAAGAGGAAAAAGTAGTGCCGGGCTGCAGGACTGAAATGGAGGAATTGAAAGAGGAAAGCCAGAAAGCAGGAGAGTTTGAGAAAAGGAGAGAGGAAAGAAGAGACATGCAGCCAGACGAGGGGTTAGTCAGAGAGGCTGGGACAGAGAAAACGATGAGAAGGAAATAAGGCAAGGCAAGGCAAGGCTAGGCTAGGCCAAAGGACGTTTCTTTGATTTATATTTTCTACCACATTCATCTTGAGATGAGGAGGAAAGCCATCAGACCTTATGGATTAGGCCCAAACAAAAGCCCCGTCTACTTGAGACACTTAGACTAAGCCTAAACCACAAAGATCTCTCCATAAAGATGGTTTTTATACTGTACTTCCACAATCTTCTGGCAGTACAAAAGAACAAGCGGCAGATGTACTTAGGCTGAGTCATGGTGGTTTGGTGTAGAGACCATGAATATCATGGGAATATTTCAGCATTTCTGCTCTGGTTTTCAGTGTATTACACCAAAACACCCACCTGATGACATCATTTCAAGAGCAAAAGCAGCAATTTGCAGAATTCAGCTTCATTGAGGAACTGAGCAATTGCTGAGCTGACACCAAGTCCTGCTGGGTCCCTGTCACCTGCAGACTGCCCGCATCCTCACCACGGTCGCGGGCATTGTGACAAAGGTTGTATGTCAGCTGGGTGTGGCAGTCGAGCGCCCCCTAGGAGACGGTGAGCCTGTCATCCCCGGGCCTGTCACTGCATTCTGTACCCCCTGTCACCAGCGAGGCCTCTGAAAAGTTTCCAAAACATCCCCAGACTTGGGTCCAAAGTGGCCAAAAGTGTCCAAGAGACAAGTCGGGAAGAAGGATATGGAACAGAGGGAGAAAGGCAAGGGAGCAGGCCAAAGGGAGGCAAGAGGAAAAAGCAGTGCCGGGCTGCAGGACTGAAATGGAGGAATTGAAAGAGGAAAGCCAGGAAGCAGGAGAGTTTGAGAAAAGGAGAGAGGAAAGAAGAGACATGCAGCCAGACGAGGGTTAGTCAGAGAGGCTGGGACAGAGAACAGGATGAGAAGGAAATAAGGCAAGGCAAGTCAAGGCTAGGCCAAAGGACGTTTCCTTGATTTATATTTTCTACCACATTCATCTTGAGATGAGGAGGAAAGCCATCAGACCTTATGGATTAAGCCCAAACCAAAGCCCCGGCTACTTGAGACACTTAGACTAAGCCTAAACCACAAAGATCTCTCCATAAAGATGGTTTTTATACTGTACTTCCACAATCAGCTGGCAGTACAGAATAACAAGCGGCAGTGTTGCTTTATCCATGCGAGCCACGGAACCTGACACGCCAATATGATGTTCACAGAGTTCGCTTTATTGTCGGACCGGGCTAGCTTTATAGCAAAGCTGCCCTGTCCACGCGCCTTACAACAACGTGATTGGTTGTAACTCGTGTTATACAATAACATGATAGGCTGCATGTACTGTCCACGCGCTCTGCACGCATGTGTCCGGCGATTGCTCACTCATTATTACCTTCTAATGGTGCTCCTTTAGTCTCTTTTGTCTCTGGCTTCACCTCTCAGCCAGGCTGGCGACAACCCCATCCCCCTGGGGCGAGGGGGGCTCTGCCACTATACGGCAGATGTACTTAGGCTGAGTCATGGTGGTTTGGTGCAGAGACCATGCATATCATGGGAATATTTCAGCATTTCTGCTCTGGTTTTCAGTGTATTACACCAAAACACCCACCTCATGACATCATTTCAAGAGCAAAAGCAGCAATTTGCAGAATTCAGCTTCTTTGGGGAACTGAGCAATTGCTGAGCTGACACCATGTCCTGCTGGCTCCCTGTCACCTGCAGAGTGCCCGCATCCTCACCGCGGTAGCGGGCATTGTGACAAAGGTTCTATGTCAGCTGGGTGTGGCAGCCGAGCGCCCACTAGGGGAGGGGGAGCCTGTCATCCCCGGGCCTGTCACTGCCTGTTGTCCCCCCTGTCACCAGCGAGGCCTCTGAAAAGTTTCCAAAACATCCCCAGACTTGGCTCCAAAGTGGCCAAAAGTCTCCAAGTGACAAGTTGGGAAGAAGGATATGGAACAGAGGGAGAAAGGCAAGGGAGCAGGCCAAAGGGAGGCAAGAGGAAAAAGTAGGGCCGGGCTGCAGCACTGAAATGGAGGAATTGAAAGACGAAAGCCAGGAAGCAGGAGAGTTTGAGAAAAGGAGAGAGGAAAGAAGAGACATGCAGCCAGACAAGGGGTTAGTGAGAGAGGCTGGGACAGAGAACAGGATGAGAAGGAAATAAGGCAAGGGAAGGCAAGGCTAGGCCAAAGGACGTTTCCTTGATTTATATTTTCTACCACATTCATCTGGAGACGAGGAGGAAAGCCATCAGACCTTACGGATTAGGCCCAAACAAAAGCCCTGATTACTTGAGACACTTAGACTAAGCCTAAACCACAAAGATCTCTCCATAAAGATGGTTTTTATACTGTACTTCCACAATCAGCTGGCAGTACAGAAGAACAAGCGGCAGATGTACTTAGGCTGAGTCATGGTGGTTTGGTGCAGAGACCATGCATATCATGGGAATATTTCAGCATTTCTGCTCTGGTTTTCAGTGTATTACACCAAAACACCCACCTCATGACATCATTTCAAGAGCAAAAGCAGCAATTTGCAGAATTCAGCTTCTTTGGGGAACTGAGCAATTGCTGAGCTGACACCAAGACCTGCTGGCTCCCTGTCACCTGCAGAGTGCCCGCATCCTCACCACGGTCGCTGGCATTGTGACAAAGGTTCTATGTCAGCTGGGTGTGGCAGCCGAGCGCCCGCTAGGGGAGGGGGAGACTGTCAGCCCCGGGCCTGTCACTGCATTCTGTCCCCCCTGTCACCAGCGAGGCCTCTGAAAAGTTTCCAAAACATCCCCAGACTTGGGTGAAGCATGGCCAAAAGTCTCCAAGAGACAAGTCGGGAAGAAGGATATGGAACAGAGGGAGAAAGCCAAGGGAGCAGGCCAAAGGGAGGCAAGAGGAAAAAGTAGTGCCGGGCTGCAGGACTGAAATGGAGGAATTGAAAGAGGAAAGCCAGGAAGCAGGAGAGTTTGAGAAAAGGAGAGAGGAAAGAAGAGACATGCAGCCAGACGAGGGGTTAGTGAGAGAGGCTGGGACAGAGAACAGGATGAGAAGGAAATAAGGCAAGGCAAGGCAAGGCTAGGCCAAAGGACGTTTCCTTGATTTATATTTTCTACCACATTCATCTGGAGACGAGGAGGAAAGTCATGAGACCTTACGGATTAGGCCCAAACAAAAGCCCTGGCTACTTGAGACACTTAGACTAAGCCTAAACCACAAAGATCTCTCCATAAAGATGGTTTTTATACTGTAGTTCCACAATCAGCTGGCAGTACAGAAGAACAAGCGGCAGATGTACTTAGGCTGAGTCATGGTGGTTTGGTGCAGAGACCATGCATATCATGGGTATATTTCAGCATTTCTGCTCTGGTTTTCAATGTATTACTCCAAAACACCCACCTGATGACATCATTTCAAGAGCAAAAGCAGCAATTTCCAGAATTCAGCTTCTTTGGGGAACTGAGCAATTGCTGAGCTGACACCAATTCCTGCTGGGTCCCTGTCACCTGCAGAGTGCCCGCATCCTCACCGCGGTAGCGGGCATTGTGACAAACGTTCTATGTCAGCTGGGTGTGGCAGCCGAGCGCCCGCTAGGGGAGGGGGAGCCTGTCATCCCCGGGCCTGTCACTGCATTCTGTACCCCCTGTCACCAGCGAGGCCTCTGAAAAGTTTCCAAAACATCCCCAGACTTGGCTCCAAAGTGGCCAAAAGTCTCCAAGAGACAAGTCGGGAAGAAGGATATGGAACAGAGGGAGAAAGGCAAGGGAGCAGGCCAAAGGGAGGCAAGAGGAAAAAGTAGTGCCGGGCTGCAGGACTGAAATGGAGGAATTGAAAGACGAAAGCCAGGAAGCAAGAGAGTTTGAGAAAAGGAGAGAGGAAAGAAGAGACATGCAGCCAGACGAGGGCTTAGTGAGAGAGGCTGGGACAGAGAACAGGATGAGAAGGAAATAAGGCAAGGCAAGGCAAGGCTAGGCCAAAGGACGTTTCCTTGATTTATATTTTCTACCACATTCATCTGGAGACGAGGAGGAACGTCATCAGACCTTACGGATTAGGCCCAAACAAAAGCCCTGGCTACTTGAGACACTTAGACTAAGCCTAAACCACAAAGATCTCTCCATAAAGATGGTTTTTACACTGTACTTCCACAACCTTATGTCAGTACAGAAGAACAAGCGGCAGATGTACTTAGGCTGAGTCATGGTGGTTTGGTGCAGAGACCATGCATATCATGGGAATAGTTCAGCATTTCTGCTCTGGTTTTCAGTGTATTACACCAAAACACCCACCTCATGACATCATTTCAAGAGCAAAAGCAGCAATTTGCAGAATTCAGCTTCTTTGGGGAACTGAGCAATTGCTGAGCTGACACCAAGTCCTGCTGGGTCCCTGTCACCTGCAGAGTGCCCGCATCCTCACCACGGTCGCGGGCATTGTGACAAAGGTTCTATGTCAGCTGGGTGTGGCAGCCGAGCGCCCGCTAGGGGAGGGGGAGCCTGTCAGCCCCGGGCCTGTCACTGCCTGCTGTCCCCCCTGTCACCAGCGAGGCCTCTGAAAAGTTTCCAAAACATCCCCAGACTTGGCTCCAAAGTGGCCAAAAGTCTCCAAGAGACAAGTCGGGAAGAAGGATATGGAACAGAGGGAGAAAGGCAAGGGAGCAGGCCAAAGGGAGGCAAGAGGAAAAAGTAGTGCCGGGCTGCAGGACTGAAATGGAGGAATTGAAAGAGGAAAGCCAGGAAGCAGGAGAGTTTGAGAAAAGGAGAGAGGAAAGAAGAGACATGCAGCCAGACGAGGGGTTAGTGAGAGAGGCTGGGACAGAGAACAGGATGAGAAGGAAATAAGGCAAGGGAAGGCAAGGCTAGGCCAAAGGACGTTTCCTTGATTTATATTTTCTACCACATTCATCTGGAGACGAGGAGGAAAGCCATCAGACCTTACGGATTAGGCCCAAACAAAAGCCCTGGCTACTTGAGACACTTAGACTAAGCCTAAACCACAAAGATCTCTCCATAAAGATGGTTTTTATACTGTAGTTCCACAATCAGCTGGCAGTACAGAAGAACAAGCGGCAGATGTAGTTAGGCTGAGTCATGGTGGTTTGGTGCAGAGACCATGCATATCATGGGAATATTTCAGCATTTCTGCTCTGGTTTTCAGTGTATTACACCAAAACACCCACCTCATGACATCATTTCAAGAGCAAAAGCAGCAATTTGCAGAATTCAGCTTCTTTGGGGAACTGAGCAATTGCTGAGCTGACACCAAGTCCTGCTGGGTCCCTGTCACCTGCAGAGTGCCCGCATCCTCACCACGGTCGCGGGCATTGTGACAAAGGTTCTATGTCAGCTGGGTGTGGCAACCGAGCGCCCACTAGGGGAGGGGGAGCCTGTCAGCCCCGTGCCTGTCACTGCCTGCTGTCCCCCCTGTCACCAGCGAGGACTCTGAAAAGTTTCCAAAACATCCCCAGACTTGGGTCCAGCATGGCCAAAAGTCTCCAAGAGACAAGTCGGGAAGAAGGATATGGAACAGAGGGAGAAAGGCAAGGGAGCAGGCGAAAGGGAGGCAAGAGGAAAAAGTAGTGCCGGGCTGCAGGGCTGAAATGGAGGAATTGAAAGAGGAAAGCCAGGAAGCAGGAGAGTTTGAGAAAAGGAGAGAGGAAAGAAGAGACATACAGCCAGACGAGGGGTTAGTGAGAGAGGCTGGGACAGAGAACAGGATGAGAAGGAAATAAGGCAAGGCAAGGCAAGGCTAGGCCAAAGGACGTTTCTTTGATTTATATTTTCTACCACATTCATCTGGATATGAGGAGGAAAGCCATCAGACCTTATGGATTAGGCCCAAACAAAAGCCCCGGCTACTTGAGACACTTAGACTAAGCCTAAACCACAAAGATCTCTCCATAAAGATGGTTTTTATACTGTACTTCCACTATCTTCTGGCAGTACAGAAGAACAAGCGGCAGATGTACTTAGGCTGAGTCATGGTGGTTTGGTGCAGAGACCATGCATATCATGGGAATAGTTCAGCATTTCTGCTCTGGTTTTCAGTGTATTACACCAAAACACCCACCTGATGACATCATTTCAAGAGCAAAAGCAGCAATTTGCAGAATTCAGCTTCTTTGGGGAACTGAGCAATTGCTGAGCTGACACCAAGTCCTGCTGGGTCCCTGTCACCTGCAGAGTGCCCGCATCCTCACCACGGTAGCGGGCATTGTGACAAAGGTTCTATGTCAGCTGGGTGTGGCAGCCGAGCGCCCGCTAGGGGAGGGGGAGCCTGTCAGCCCCGGGCCTGTCACTGCCTGCTGTCCCCCCTGTCACCAGCACGCCCTCTGAAATGTTTCCAAAACATCCCCAGACTTGGCTCCAAAGTGGCCAAAAGTCTCCAAGAGACAAGTCGGGAAGAAGGATATGGAACAGAGGGAGACAGGCACGGGAGCAGGCCAAAGGGGGGTAAGAGGAAAAACTAGTGCGGGGCTGCAGGACTGAAATGGAGGAATTGAAAGACGAAAGCCAGGAAGCAGGAGAGTTTGAGAAAAGGAGAGAGGAAAGAAGAGACATGCAGCCAGACGAGGGGTTAGTGAGAGAGGCTGGGACAGAGAACAGGATGAGAAGGAAATAAGGCAAGGCAAGGCAAGGCTAGGCCAAAGGACGTTTCTTTGATTTATATTTTCTACCACATTCATCTGGAGATGAGGAGGAAAGCCATCAGACCTTATGGATTAGGCCCAAACAAAAGCCCCGGCTACTTGAGACACTTAGACTAAGCCTAAACCACAAAGATCTCTCCATAAAGATGGTTTTTATACTGTACTTCCACAATCTTCTGGCAGTACAGAAGAACAAGCGGCAGATGTACTTAGGCTGAGTCATGGTGGTTTGGTGCAGAGACCATGCATATCATGGGAATAGTTCAGCATTTCTGCTCTGGTTTTCAGTGTATTACACCAAAACACCCACCTGATGACATCATTTCAAGAGCAAAAGCAGCAATTTGCAGAATTCAGCTTCTTTGGGGAACTGAGCAATTGCTGAGCTGACACCAAGTCCTGCTGGGTCCCTGTCACCTGCAGAGTGCTCGCATCCTCACCACGGTAGCGGGCATTGTGACAAAGGTTCTATGTCAGCTGGGTGTGGCAGCCGAGCGCCCGCTAGGGGAGGGGGAGCCTGTCAGCCCCGGGCCTGTCACTGCCTGCTGTCCCCCCTGTCACCAGCGAGGCCTCTGAAAAGTTTCCAAAACATCCCCAGACTTGGCTCCAAAGAGGCCAAAAGTCTCCAAGAGACAAGTCGGGAAGAAGGATATGGAACAGAGGGAGACAGGCACGGGAGCAGGCCAAAGAAAGGTAAGAGGAAAAACTAGTGCGGGGCTGCAGGACTGAAATGGAGGAATTGAAAGACGAAAGCCAGGAAGCAGGAGAGTTTGAGAAAAGGAGAGAGGAAAGAAGAGACATGCAGCCAGACGAGGGGTTAGTGAGAGAGGCTGGGACAGAGAACAGGATGAGAAGGAAATAATGCAAGGCAAGGCAAGGCTAGGCCAAAGGACGTTTCTTTGATTTATATTTTCTAGAACATTCATCTGGAGATGAGGAGGAAAGCCATCAGACCTTATGGATTAGGCCCAAACAAAAGCCCCGGCTACTTGAGACACTTAGACTAAGCCTAAACCACAAAGATCTCTCCATAAAGATGGTTTTTATACTGTACTTCCGCAATCAGCTGGCAGTACAGAAGAACAAGCGGCAGATGTACTTAGGCTGAGTCATGGTGGTTTGGTGCAGAGACCATGCATATCATGGGAATAGGTCAGCATTTCTGCTCTGGTTTTCAGTGTATTACACCAAAACACCTACCTGATGACATCATTTCAAGAACAAAAGCAGCAATTTGCAGAATTCAGCTTCTTTGGGGAACTGAGCAATTGCTGAGCTGACAGCAAGACCTGCTGGGTACCTGTAACCTGCAGAGTGCCCGCATCCTCCCCACGGTAGCGGGCATTGTGACAAAGGTTCTATGTCAGCTGGGTGTGGCAGCCGAGCGCCCGCTAGGGGAGGGGGAGCCTGTCAGCCCCGGGCCTGTCACTGCCTGCTGTCCCCCCTGTCACCAGCGAGGCCTCTGAAAAGTTTCCAAAACATCCCCAGACGTGGGTCCAAAGTGGCCAAAAGGCTCCAAGAGACAAGTCGGGAAGAAGGATATGGAACAGAGGGAGACAGGCACGGGAGCAGGCCAAAGGGAGGTAAGAGGAAAAACTAGTGCGGGGCTGCAGGACTAAAATGGAGGAATTGAAAGACGAAAGCCAGGAAGCAGGAGAGTTTGAGAAAAGGAGAGAGGAAAGAAGAGACATGCAGCCAGACGAGGGCTTAGTGAGAGAGGCTGGGACAGAGAACAGGATGAGAAGGAAATAAGGCAAGGCTAGGCCAAAGGACGTTTCTTTGATTTATATTTTCTACCACATTCATCTTGAGATGAGGAGGAAAGCCATCAGACCTTATGGATTAGGCCCAAACAAAAGCCCCGGCTACTTGAGACACTTAGACTAAGCCTAAACCACAAAGATCTCTCCATAAAGATGGTTTTTATACTGTACTTCCACAATCTTCTGGCAGTACAGAAGAACAAGCGGCAGATGTATTTAGGCTGAGTCATGGTGGTTTGGTGCAGAGACCATGCATATCATGGGAATAGTTCAACATTTCTGCTCTGGTTTTCAGTGTATTACACCAAAACACCCACCTGATGACATCATTTCAAGAGCAAAAGCAGCAATTTGCAGAATTCAGCTTCTTTGGGGAACTGAGCAATTGCTGAGCTGACACCAGGTTTTGCTGGGTCCCTGTCACCTGCAGAGTGCCCGCATCCTCATCACGGTCGCGGGCATTGTGACAAAGGTTCTAAGTCAGCTGGGTGTGGCAGCCGAGAGCCCGCTAGGGGAGGGGGAGCCTGTCAGCCCCGGGCCTGTCACTGCCTGCTGTCCCCCCTGTCACCAGCGAGGCCTCTGAGAAGTTTCGAAAACATCCCCAGACTTGGCTCCAAAGTGGTCAAAAGTCTCCAAGAGACAAGTCGGGAAGAAGGAGATGGAACAGAGGAAGAAAGGCAAGGGAGCAGGCCAAAGGGAATAAGAGGAAAAACTAGTGCGGGGCTGCAGGACTGAAATGGAGGAATTGAAAGACGAAAGCCAGGAAGCAGGAGAGTTTGAGAAAAGGAGAGAGGAAAGAAGAGACATGCAGCCAGACGAGGGGTTAGTGAGAGAGGCTGGCACAGAGAACAGGATGAGAAGGAAATAAGGCAAGGCAAGGCAAGGCTAGGCCAAAGGACGTTTCCTTGATTTATATTTTCTACCACATTCATCTGGAGATGAGGAGGAAAGCCATCAGACCTTATGGATTAGGCCCAAACAAAAGCCCCGGCTACTTGAGACACTTAGACTAAGCCTAAACCACAAAGATCTCTCCATAAAGATGGTTTTTATACTGTACTTCCGCAATCAGCTGGCAGTACAGAAGAACAAGCGGCAGATGTACTTAGGCTGAGTCATGGTGGTTTGGTGCAGAGACCATGCATATCATGGGAATAGTTCAGCATTTCTGCTCTGGTTTTCAGTGTATTACACCAAAACACCCACCTGATGACATCATTTCAAGAGCAAAAGCAGCAATTTGCAGAATTCAGCTTCTTTGGGGAACTGAGCAATTGCTGAGCTGACACCAAATCCTGCTGGGTCCCTGTCACCTGCAGAGTGCCCGCATCCTCACCACGGTAGCGGGCATTGTGACAAAGGTTCTATGTCAGCTGGGTATGGCAGCTGAGCGCCCACTAGGGGAGGGGGAGCCTGTCAGCCCTGGGCCTGTCACTGCCTGCTGTCCCCCCTGTCACCAGCGAGGCCTCTGAAAAGTTTCCAAAACATCTCCAGACTTGGCTCCAAAGTGGGTCAAAAGTCTCCAAGAGACAAGTCGGGAAGAAGGATATGGAACAGAGGGAGACAGGCACGGGAGCAGGCCAAAGGGAGGTAAGAGGAAAAACTAGTGCGGGGCTGCAGGACTGAAATGGAGGAATTGAAAGACGAAAGCCAGGAAGCAGGAGAGTTTGAGAAAAGGAGAGAGGAAAGAAGAGACATGCAGCCAGACGAGGGGTTAGTGAGAGAGGCTGGGACAGAGAACAGGATGAGAAGGAAATAAGGCAAGGCAAGGCAAGGCTAGGCCAAAGGACGTTTCTTTGATTTATATTTTCTACCACATTCATATGGAGATGATGAGGAAAGCCATCAGACCTTATGGATTAGGCCCAAACAAAAGCCCCGGCTACTTGAGACACTTAGACTAAGCCTAAACCACAAAGATCTCTCCATAAAGATGGTTTTTATACTGTACTTCCACAATCTGCTGGCATTACAGAAGAACAAGCGGCAGATGTACTTAGGCTGAGTCATGGTGGTTTGGTGCAGAGACCATGCATATCATGGGAATAGTTCAGCATTTCTGCTCTGGTTTTCAGTGTATTGCACCAAAACACCCACCTGATGACATCATTTCAAGAGCAAAAGCAGCAATTTGCAGAATTCAGCTTCTTTGAGGAACTGAGTAATTGCTGAGCTGACACCTAGTCTTGCTGGGTCCCTGTCACCTGCAGAGTGCTCGCATCCTCACACGGTAGCGGGCATTGTGACAAAGGTTCTAAGTCAGCTGGGTGTGGCAGTCGAGCGCCCGCTAGGGGAGGGGGAGCCTGTCAGCCCCGGGCCTGTCACTGCCTGCTGTCCCCCCTGTCACCAGCGAGGCCTCTGAAAAGTTTCCAAAACATGCCCAGACTTGGGTGAAGCATGGCCAAAAGTCTCCAAGAGACAAGTCGGGAAGAAGGATATGGAACAGAGGGAGAAAGGCAAGGGAGCAGGCCAAAGGGAGGCAAGAGGAAAAAGTAGTGCCGGGCTGCAGGACTGAAATGGAGGAATTGAAAGACGAAAGCCAGGAAGCAGGAGAGTTTGAGAAAAGGAGAGAGGAAAGAAGAGACATGCAGCCAGACGAGGGGTTAGTGAGAGAGTCTTGGAGAGAGAACAGGATGAGAAGGAAATAAGGCAAGGCAAGGCAAGGCTAGGCCAAAGGACGCTTCTTTGATTTATAATTTCTACCACATTCATCTTGAGATGAGGAGGAAAGCCATCAGACCTTATGGATTAGGCCAAACAAAAGCCCCGGCTACGTGAGACACTTAGACTAAGCCTAAACCACAAAGATCTCTCCATAAAGATGGTTTTTACACTGTACTTCCACAATCTGCTGGCAGTACAAGAGAAGAAGCGGCAGATGTACTTAGGCTGAGTCATGGTGGTTTGGTGCAGAGACCATGCATATCATGGGAATATTTCAGCATTTCTGCTCTGGTTTTCAGTGTATTACACCAAAACAGCCACCTGATGACATCATTTCAAGAGCAAAAGCAGCAATTTGCAGAATTCAGCTTCTTTGGAGAACTGAGCAATTGCTGAGCTGACACCAAGTCCTGCTGGGTCCCTGTCACCTGCAGAGTGCCCGCATCCTCACCACGGTAGCGGGCATTGTGACAAAGGTTCTATGTCAGCTGGGTGTGGCAGCCGAGCGCCCGCTAGGGGAGGGGGAGCCTGTCAGCCCCGGGCCTGTCACTGCCTGCTGTCCCCCCTGTCACCAGCGAGCCCTCTGAAAAGTTTCCAAAACATCCCCAGGCTTGGCTCCAAAGTGGCCAAAAGTCTCCAAGAGACAAGTCGGGAAGAAGGATATGGAACAGAGGGAGGCAGGCACGGGAGCAGGCCAAAGGGAGGTAAGAGGAAAAACTAGTGCGGGGCTGCAGGACTGAAATGGAGGAATTGAAAGACGAAAGCCAGGAAGGAGGAGAGTTGGAGAAAAGGAGAGAGGAAAGAAGAGACATGCAGCCAGACGAGGGCTTAGTGAGAGAGGCTGGGACAGAGAACAGGATGAGAAGGAAATAAGGCAAGGCAAGGCAAGGCTAGGCCAAAGGAGGTTTCTTTTATTTATGTTTTCTACCACATTCATCTGGATATGAGGAGGAAAGCCATCAGACCTTATGGATTAGGCCCAAACAAAAGCCCCGGCTACTTGAGACAGTTAGACTAAGCCTCAACCACAAAGATCTCTCCATAAAGATGGATTTTATACTGTACTTCCACTATCTTCTGGCAGTACAGAAGAACAAGCGGCAGATGTACTTAGGCTGAGTCATGGTGTTTTGGTGCAGAGACCATGCATATCATGGAAATAGTTCAGCATTTCTGCTCTGGTTTTCAGTGTATTACACCAAAACACCCACCTGATGACATCATTTCAAGAGCAAAAGCAGCAATTTGCAGAATTCAGCTTCTTTGGGGAACTGAGCAATTGCTGAGCTGACACCAAGTCCTGCTGGGTCCCTGTCACCTGCAGAGTGCCCGCATCCTCACCACGGTAGCGGGCATTGTGACAAAGGTTCTATGTCAGCTGGGTGTGGCAGCCGAGCGCCCGCTAGGGGAGGGGGAGCCTGTCAGCCCCGGGCCTGTCACTGCCTGGTGTCCCCCCTGTCACCAGCACGCCCTCTGAAAAGTTTCCAAAACATCCCCAGACTTGGCTCCAACGTGGCCAAAAGTCTCCAAGAGACAAGTCGGGAAGAAGGATATGGAACAGAGGGAGACAGGCACGGGAGCAGGCCAAAGAAAGGTAAGAGGAAAAACTAGTGCGGGGCTGCAGGACTGAAATGGAGGAATTGAAAGACGAAAGCCAGGAAGCAGGAGAGTTTGAGAAAAGGAGAGAGGAAAGAAGAGACATGCAGCCAGACGAGGGCTTAGTGAGAGAGGCTGGGACAGAGAACAGGATGAGAAGGAAATAAGGCAAGGCAAGGCAAGGCTAGGCCAAAGGACGTTTCTTTGATTTATATTTTCTACCACATTCATCTGGAGATGAGGAGGAAAGCCATCAGACCTTATGGATTAGGCCCAAACAAAAGCCCCGGCTACTTGAGACACTTAGACTAAGCCTAAACCACAAAGATCTCTCCATAAAGATGGTTTTTATACTGTACTTCCGCAATCAGCTGGCAGTACAGAAGAACAAGCGGCAGATGTATTTAGGCTGAGTCATGGTGGTTTGGTGCAGAGACCATGCATATCATGGGAATAGTTCAGCATTTCTGCTCTGGTTTTCAGTGTATTGCACCAAAACACCCACCTGATGACATCATTTCAAGAGCAAAAGCAGCAATTTGCAGAATTCAGCTTCTTTGAGGAACTGAGTAATTGCTGAGCTGACACCTAGTCTTGCTGGGTCCCTGTCACCTGCAGAGTGCTCGCATCCTCACACGGTAGCGGGCATTGTGACAAAGGTTCTAAGTCAGCTGGGTGTGGCAGTCGAGCGCCCGCTAGGGGAGGGGGAGCCTGTCAGCCCCGGGCCTGTCACTGCCTGCTGTCCCCCCTGTCACCAGCGAGGCCTCTGAAAAGTTTCCAAAACATCTCCAGACTTGGGTCCAAAGTGGCCAAAAGTCTCCAAGAGACAAGTCGGGAAGAAGGATATGGAAAAAAGGGAGACAGGCATGGGAGCAGGCCAAACGGAGGCAAGAGGAAAAACTAGTGCGGGGCTGCAGGACTGAAATGGAGGAATTGAAAGAGGAAAGCCAGAAAGCAGGAGAGTTTGAGAAAAGGAGAGAGGAAAGAAGAGACATGCAGCCAGACGAGGGGTTAGTGAGAGAGGCTGGGACAGAGAACAGGATGAGAAGGAAATAAGGCAAGGCAAGGCAAGGCGAGGCCAAAGGACGTTTCTTTGATTTATCTTTTCTAGAACATTCATCTGGAGATGAGGAGGAAAGCCATCAGACCTTATGGATTAGGCCCAAACAAAAGCCCCGGCTACTTGAGACACTTAGACTAAGCCTAAACCACAAAGATCTCTCCATAAAGATGGTTTTTATACTGTACTTCCACAATCCGCTGGCAGTACAGAAGAACAAGCAGCAGATGTACTTAGGCTGAGTCATGGTGGTTTGGTGCAGAGACCATGCATATCATGGGAATAGTTCAGCATTTCTGCTCTGGTTTTCAGTGTATTACACCAAAACACCCACCTGATGACATCATTTCAAGAGCAAAAGCAGCAATTTGCAGAATTCAGCTTCTTTGGGGAACTGAGCAATTGCTGAGCTGACACCAAGTCCTGCTGGGTCCCTGTCACCTGCAGAGTGCCCGCATCCTCACCCGGTAGCGGGCATTGTGACAAAGGTTCTATGTCAGCTGGGTGTGGCAGCCGAGCGCCCGCTAGGGGAGGGGGAGCCTGTCAGCCCCAGGCTTGTCACTGCCTGCTGTCCCCCCTGTCACCAGCGAGGCCTCTGAAAAGTTTCCAAAACATCCCCAGACGTGGGTCCAAAGTGGCCAAAAGTCTCCAAGAGACAAGTCGGGAAGAAGGATATGGAACAGAGGGAGACAGGCATGGGAGCAGGCCAAAGGGAGGCAAGAGGAAAAAGCAGTGCCGGGCTGCAGGACTGAAATGGAGGAATTGAAAGACGAAAGCCAGAAAGCAGGAGAGTTTGAGAAAAGGAGAGAGGAAAGAAGAGACATGCAGCCAGACGAGGGCTTAGTGAGAGAGGCTGGGACAGAGAGCAGGATGAGAAGGAAATAAGGCAAGGCAAGGCAAGGCTAGGCCAAAGGACGTTTCTTTGATTTATATTTTCTACCACATTCATCTTGAGATGAGGAGGAAAGCCATCAGACCTTATGGATTAGGCCCAAACAAAAGCCCCGGCTACTTGAGACACTTAGACTAAGCCTAAACCACAAAGATCTCTCCATAAAGATGGTTTTTATACTGTACTTACGCAATCAGCTGGCAGTACAGAAGAACAAGCGGCAGATGTACTTAGGCTGAGTCATGGTGGTTTGGTGCAGAGACCATGCATATCATGGGAATAGTTCAGCATTTCTGCTCTGGTTTTCAGTGTATTACACCGAAACACCCACCTGATGACATCATTTCAAGAGCAAAAGCAGCAATTTGCAGAATTCAGCTTCTTTGGGGAACTGAGCAATTGCTGAGCTGACACCAAATCCTGCTGGGTCCCTGTCACCTGCAGAGTGCCCGCTTCCTCACCACGGTCGCGGGCATTGTGACAAAGGTTCTATGTCAGCTGGGTATGGCAGCTGAGCGCCCGCTAGGGGAGGGGGAGCCTGTCAGCCCCGGGCCTGTCACTGCCTGCTGTCCCCCATGTCACCAGTGAGGCCTCTGAAAAGTTTCCAAAACATCTCCAGACTTGGCTCCAAAGTGGTCAAAAGTCTCCAAGAGACAAGTCGGGAAGAAGGATATGGAACAGAGGGAGACAGGCATGGGAGCAGGCCAAAGGGAGGTAAGAGGAAAAACTAGTGGGGGGCTGCAGGACTGAAATGGAGGAATTGAAAGACGAAAGCCAGGAAGCAGGAGAGTTTGAGAAAAGGAGAGAGGAAAGAAGAGACATGCAGCCAGACGAGGGCTTAGTGAGAGAGGCTGGGACAGAGAACAGGATGAGAAGGAAATAAGGCAAGGCAAGGCAAGGCTAGGCCAAAGGACGTTTCCTTGATTTATATTTTCTACCACATTCATCTGGAGATGAGGAGGAAAGCCATCAGACCTTATGGATTAGGCCCAAACAAAAGCCCCGGCTACTTGAGACACTTAGACTAAGCCTAAACCACAAAGATCTCTCCATAAAGATGGTTTTTATACTGTACTTCCTCAATCTTCTGGCAGTACAGAAGAACAAGCAGCAGATGTACTTAGGCTGAGTCATGGTGGTTTGGTGCAGAGACCATGCATATCATGGGAATAGTTCAGCATTTCTGCTCTGGTTTTCAGTGTATTGCACCAAAACACCCACCTGATGACATCATTTCAAGAGCAAAAGCAGCAATTTGCAGAATTCAGCTTCTTTGAGGAACTGAGTAATTGCTGAGCTGACACCTAGTCTTGCTGGGTCCCTGTCACCTGCAGAGTGCTCGCATCCTCACCACGGTAGCGGGCATTGTGACAAAGGTTCTAAGTCAGCTGGGTGTGGCAGTCGAGCGCCCGCTAGGGGAGGGGGAGCCTGTCAGCCCCGGGCCTGTCACTGCCTGCTGTCCCCCCTGTCACCAGCGAGGCCTCTGAAAAGTTTCCAAAACGTCCCCAGACTTGGGTCAAAGTGGCCAAATGTCTCCAAGAGACAAGTCGGGAAGAAGGATATGGAACAGAGGGAGAAAGGCAAGGGAGCAGGCCAAAGGGAGGCAAGAGGAAAAAGTAGTGCCGGGCTGCAGGACTGAAATGGAGGAATTGAAAGACGAAAGCCAGGAAGCAGGAGAGTTTGAGAAAAGGAGAGAGGAAAGAAGAGACATGCAGCCAGACGAGGGCTTAGTGAGAGAGGCTGGGACAGAGAACAGGATGAGAAGGAAATAAGGCAAGGCTAGGCCAAAGGACGTTTCTTTGATTTATATTTTCTAGAACATTCATCTTGAGATGAGGAGGAAAGCCATAAGACCTTATGGATTAGGCCCAAACAAAAGCCCCGGCTACTTGAGACACTTAGACTAAGCCTAAACCACAAAGATCTCTCCATAAAGATGGTTTTTATACTGTACTTCCACAATCTTCTGGCAGTACAGAAGAACAAGCGGCAGATGTATTTAGGCTGAGTCATGGTGGTTTGGTGCAGAGACCATGCATATCATGGGAATAGTTCAACATTTCTGCTCTGGTTTTCAGTGTATTACACCAAAACACCCACCTGATGACATCATTTCAAGAGCAAAAGCAGCAATTTGCAGAATTCAGCTTCTTTGGGGAACTGAGCAATTGCTGAGCTGACACCAGGTTTTGCTGGGTCCCTGTCACCTGCAGAGTGCCCGCATCCTCACCACGGTAGCGGGCATTGTGACAAAGGCTCTAAGTCAGCTGGGTGTGGCAGCCGAGCGCCCGCTAGGGGAGGGGGAGCCTGTCAGCCCCGGGCCTGTCACTGCCTGCTGTCCCCCCTGTCACCAGCGAGGCCTCTGAAAAGTTTCCAAAACATCCCCAGACTTGGCTCCAAAGTGGTCAAAAGTCTCCAAGAGACAAGTCGGGAAGAAGGATATGGAACAGAGGAAGAAAGGCAAGGGAGCAGGCCAAAGGGAATAAGAGGAAAAACTAGTGCGGGGCTGCAGGACTGAAATGGAGGAATTGAAAGAGGAAAGCCAGGAAGCAGGAGAGTTTGAGAAAAGGAGAGAGGAAAGAAGAGACATTCAGCCAGACGAGGGGTTAGTGAGAGAGGCTGGCACAGAGAACAGGATGAGAAGGAAATAAGGCAAGGCAAGGCAAGGCTAGGCCAAAGGACGTTTCCTTGATTTATATTTTCTACCACATTCATCTGGAGATGAGGAGGAAAGCCATCAGACCTTATGGATTAGGCCCAAACAAAAGCCCCGGCTACTTGAGACACTTAGACTAAGCCTAAACCACAAAGATCTCTCCATGAAGATGGTTTTTATACTGTACTTCCGCAATCAGCTGGCAGTACAGAAGAACAAGCGGCAGATGTACTTAGGCTGAGTCATGGTGGTTTGGTGCAGAGACCATGCATATCATGGGAATAGTTCAGCATTTCTGCTCTGGTTTTCAGTGTATTACACCAAAACACCCACCTGATGACATCATTTCAAGAGCAAAAGCAGCAATTTGCAGAATTCAGCTTCTTTGGGGAACTGAGCAATTGCTGAGCTGACACCAAGTCCTGCTGGGTCCCTGTCACCTGCAGAGTGCCCGCATCCTCACCACGGTAGCGGGCATTGTGACAAAGGTTCTATGTCAGCTGGGTGTGGCAGCCGAGCGCCCGCTAGGGGAGGGGGAGCCTGTCAGCCCCGGGCCTGTCACTGCCTGCTGTCCCCCCTGTCACCAGCGAGGCCTCTGAAAAGTTTCCAAAACATGCCCAGACTTGGGTGAAGCATGGCCAAAAGTCTCCAAGAGACAAGTCGGGAAGAAGGATATGGAACAGAGGGAGAAAGGCAAGGGAGCAGGCCAAAGGGAGGCAAGAGGAAAAAGTAGTGCCGGGCTGCAGGACTGAAATGGAGGAATTGAAAGACGAAAGCCAGGAAGCAGGAGAGTTTGAGAAAAGGAGAGAGGAAAGAAGAGACATGCAGCCAGACGAGGGCTTAGTGAGAGAGGCTGGGACAGAGAACAGGATGAGAATGAAATAAGGCAAGGCAAGGCAAGGCTAGGCCAAAGTACGTTTCTTTGATTTATATTTTCTACCACATTCATCTGGAGATGAGAAGGAAAGCCATCAGACCTTATGGATTAGGCCCAAACAAAAGCCCCGGCTACTTGAGACACTTAGACTAAGCCTAAACCACAAAGATCTCTCCATAAAGATGGTTTTTATACTGTACTTCCGCAATCAGCTGGCAGTACAGAAGAACAAGCGGCAGATGTACTTAGGCTGAGTCATGGTGGTTTGGTGCAGAGACCATGCATATCATGGGAATAGTTCAGCATTTCTGCTCTGGTTTTCAGTGTATTACACCAAAACACCCACCTGATGACATCATTTCAAGAGCAAAAGCAGCAATTTGCAGAATTCAGCTTCTTTGGGGAACTGAGCAATTGCTGAGCTGACACCAGGTTTTGCTGGGTCCCTGTCACCTGCAGAGTGCCCGCATCCTCACCACGGTAGCGGGCATTGTGACAAAGGCTCTAAGTCAGCTGGGTGTGGCAGCCGAGAGCCCGCTAGGGGAGGGGGAGCCTGTCAGCCCCGGGCCTGTCACTGCCTGCTGTCCCCCCTGTCACCAGCGAGGCCTCTGAAAAGTTTCCAAAACATCCCCAGACTTGGCTCCAAAGTGGTCAAAAGTCTCCAAGAGACAAGTCGGGAAGAAGGATATGGAACAGAGGAAGAAAGGCAAGGGAGCAGGCCAAAGGGAATAAGAGGAAAAACTAGTGCGGGGCTGCAGGACTGAAATGGAGGAATTGAAAGACGAAAGCCAGGAAGCAGGAGAGTTTGAGAAAAGGAGAGAGGAAAGAAGAGACATGCAGCCAGACGAGGGCTTAGTGAGAGAGGCTGGGACAGAGAACAGGATGAGAAGGAAATAAGGCAAGGCAAGGCAAGGTTAGGCCAAAGGACGTTACTTTGATTTATATTTTCTACCACATTCATCTGGAGATGAGGAGGAAAGCCATCAGACCTTATGGATTAGGCCAAACAAAAGCCCCGGCTACGTGAGACACTTAGACTAAGCCTAAACCACAAAGATCTCTCCATAAAGATGGTTTTTACACTGTACTTCCACAATCCGCTGGCAGTACAGAAGAACAAGCAGCAGATGTACTTAAGCTGAGTCATGGTGGTTTGGTGCAGAGACCATGCATATCATGGGAATAGTTCAGCATTTCTGCTCTGGTTTTCAGTGTATTACACCAAAACAGCCACCTGATGACATCATTTCAAGAGCAAAAGCAGCAATTTGCAGAATTCAGCTTCTTTGGGGAACTGAGCAATTGCTGAGCTGACACCAAGTCCTGCTGGGTCCCTGTCACCTGCAGAGTGCCCGCATCCTCACCCGGTAGCGGGCATTGTGACAAAGGTTCTATGTCAGCTGGGTGTGGCAGCCGAGCGCCCACTAGGGGAGGGGGAGCCTGTCAGCCCCGGGCTTGTCACTGCCTGCTGTCCCCCCTGTCACCAGCGAGGCCTCTGAAAAGTTTCCAAAACATCCCCAGATGTGGGTCCAAAGTGGCCAAAAGTCTCCAAGAGACAAGTCGGGAAGAAGGATATGGAAAAAAGGGAGACAGGCATGGGAGCAGGCCAAACGGAGGCAAGAGAAAAAAGTAGTGCGGGGCTGCAGGACTGAAATGGAGGAATTGAAAGAGGAAAGCCAGGAAGCAGGAGAGTTTGAGAAAAGGAGAGAGGAAAGAAGAGACATGCAGCCAGACGAGGGGTTAGTGAGAGAGGCTGGGACAGAGAACAGGATGAGAAGGAAATAAGGCAAGGCAAGGCAAGGCGAGGCCAAAGAACGTTTCTTTGATTTATATTTTCTAGAACATTCATCTGGAGATGAGGAGGAAAGCCATCAGACCTTAAGGATTAGGCCCAAACAAAAGCCCCGGCTACTTGAGACACTTAGACTAAGCCTAATCCACAAAGATCTCTCCATAAAGATGGTTTTTATACTGTACTTCCACAATCTTCTGGCAGTACAGAAGAACAAGCAGCAGATGTACTTAGGCTGAGTCATGGTGGTTTGGTGCAGAGACCATGCATATCATGGGAATAGTTCAGCATTTCTGCTCTGGTTTTCAGTGTATTACACCAAAACACCCACCTGATGACATCATTTCAAGAGCAAAAGCAGCAATTTGCAGAATTCAGCTTCTTTGGGGAACTGAGCAATTGCTGAGCTGACACCAAGTCCTGCTGGGTCCCTGTCACCTGCAGAGTGCCCGCATCCTCACCACGGTCGCGGGCATTGTGACAAAGGTTCTATGTCAGCTGGGTGTGGCAGCCGAGCGCCCGCTAGGGGAGGGGGAGCCTGTCAGCCCCGGGCCTGTCACTGCCTGCTGTCCCCCCTGTCACCAGCGAGGCCTCTGAAAAGTTTCCAAAACATCTCCAGACTTGGCTCCAAAGTGGTCAAAAGTCTCCAAGAGACAAGTCGGGAAGAAGTATATGGAAGAGAGGGAGACAGGCACGGGAGCAGGCCAAAGGGAGGTAAGAGGAAAAACTAGTGAGGGGCTGCAGGACTGAAATGGAGGAATTGAAAGACGAAAGCCAGGAAGCAGGAGAGTTTGAGAAAAGGAGAGAGGAAAGAAGAGACATGCAGCCAGACGAGGGGTTAGTGAGAGAGGCTTGGAGAGAGAACAGGATGAGAAGGAAATAAGGCAAGGCAAGGCAAGGCTAGGCCAAAGGACGTTTCTTTGATTTATATTTTCTACCACATTCATCTGGAGATGATGAGGAAAGCCATCAGACCTTATGGATTAGGCCCAAATAAAAGCTCCGGCTACTTGAGACACTTAGACTAAGCCTAAACCACAAAGATCTCTCCATAAAGATGGTTTTTATACTGTACTTCCACAATCTTCTGGTAGTACAGAAGAAGAAGCAGCAGATGTACTTAGGCTGAGTCATGGTGGTTTGGTGCAGAGACCATGCATATCATGGGAATAGTTCAGCATTTCTGCTCTGGTTTTCAGTGTATTGCACCAAAACACCCACCTGATGACATCATTTCAAGAGCAAAAGCAGCAATTTGCAGAATTCAGCTTCTTTGAGGAACTGAGTAATTGCTGAGCTGACACCTAGTCTTGCTGGGTCCCTGTCACCTGCAGAGTGCTCGCATCCTCACCACGGTAGCGGGCATTGTGACAAAGATTCTAAGTCAGCTGGGTGTGGCAGTCGAGCGCCCGCTAGGGGAGGGGGAGCCTGTCAGCCCCGGGCCTGTCACTGCCTGCTGTCCCCCCTGTCACCAGCGAGGCCTCTGAAAAGTTTCCAAAACATGCCCAGACTTGGGTCCAAAGTGGCCAAAAGTCTCCAAGAGACAAGTCGGGAAGAAGGATATGGAACAGAGGGAGAAAGGCAAGGGAGCAGGCCAAAGGGAGGCAAGAGGAAAAAGTAGTGCCGGGCTGCAGGACTGAAATGGAGGAATTGAAAGACGAAAGCCAGGAAGCAGGAGAGTTTGAGAAAAGGAGAGAGGAAAGAAGAGACATGCAGCCAGACGAGGGGTTAGTGAGAGAGGCTTGGAGCGAGAACAGGATGAGAAGGAAATAAGGCAAGGCAAGGCAAGGTTAGGCCAAAGGACGCTTCTTTGATTTATAATTTCTACCACATTCATCTTGAGATGAGGAGGAAAGCCATCAGACCTTATGGATTAGGCCAAACAAAAGCCCCGGCTATGTGAGACACTTAGACTAAGCCTAAACCACAAAGATCTCTCCATAAAGATGGTTTTTACACTGTACTTCCACAATCCGCTGGCAGTACAAGAGAAGAAGCGGCAGATGTACTTAGGCTGAGTCATGGTGGTTTGGTGCAGAGACCATGCATATCATGGGAATATTTCAGCATTTCTGCTCTGGTTTTCAGTGTATTACACCAAAACAGCCACCTGATGACATCATTTCAAGAGCAAAAGCAGCAATTTGCAGAATTCAGCTTCTTTGGAGAACTGAGCAATTGCTGAGCTGACACCAAGTCCTGCTGGGTCCCTGTCACCTGCAGAGTGCCCGCATCCTCACCACGGTAGCGGGCATTGTGACAAAGGTTCTAAGTCAGCTGGGTGTGGCAGTCGAGCGCCCGCTAGGGGAGGGGGAGCCTGTCAGCCCCGGGCCTGTCACTGCCTGCTGTCCCCCCTGTCACCAGCGAGGCCTCTGAAAAGTTTCCAAAACATCCCCAGACTTGGCTCCAAAGTGGTCAAAAGTCTCCAAGAGACAAGTCGGGAAGAAGGATATGGAACAGAGGAAGAAAGGCAAGGGAGCAGGCCAAAGGGAGGTAAGAGGAAAAACTAGTGCGGGGCTGCAGGACTGAAATGGAGGAATTGAAAGACGAAAGCCAGGAAGCAGGAGAGTTTGAGAAAAGGAGAGAGGAAAGAAGAGACATGCAGCCAGACGAGGGGTTAGTGAGAGAGGCTGGCACAGAGAACAGGATGAGAAGGAAATAAGGCAAGGCAAGGCAAGGCTAGGCCAAAGGACGTTTCCTTGATTTATATTTTCTACCACATTCATCTGGAGATGAGGAGGAAAGCCATCAGACCTTATGGATTAGGCCCAAACCAAAGCCCCGGCTACTTGAGACACTTAGACTAAGCCTAAACCACAAAGATCTCTCCATAAAGATGGTTTTTATACTGTACTTCCGCAATCAGCTGGCAGTACAGAAGAACAAGCGGCAGATGTACTTAGGCTGAGTCATGGTGGTTTGGTGCAGAGACCATGCATATCATGGGAATAGTTCAGCATTTCTGCTCTGGTTTTCAGTGTATTACACCAAAACACCCACCTGATGACATCATTTCAAGAGCAAAAGCAGCAATTTGCAGAATTCAGCTTCTTTGGGGAACTGAGCAATTGCTGAGCTGACACCAAATCCTGCTGGGTCCCTGTCACCTGCAGAGTGCCCGCATCCTCACCACGGTCGCGGGCATTGTGACAAAGGTTCTATGTCAGCTGGGTATGGCAGCTGAGCGCCCGCTAGGGGAGGGGGAGCCTGTCAGCCCCGGGCCTGTCACTGCCTGCTGTCCCCCCTGTCACCAGCGAGGCCTCTGAAAAGTTTCCAAAACATCTCCAGACTTGGCTCCAAAGTGGTCAAAAGTCTCCAAGAGACAAGTCGGGAAGAAGGATATGGAACAGAGGGAGACAGGCAAGGGAGCAGGCCAAAGGGAGGCAAGAGGAAAAAGTAGTGCGGGGCTGCAGGACTGAAATGGAGGAATTGAAAGAGGAAAGCCAGGAAGCAGGAGAGTTTGAGAAAAGGAGAGAGGAAAGAAGAGACATGCAGCCAGACGAGGGGTTAGTGAGAGAGGCTTGGAGAGAGAACAGGATGAGAAGGAAATAAGGCAAGGCAAGGCAAGGTTAGGCCAAAGGACGTTTCTTTGATTTATATTTTCTACCACATTCATCTTGAGATGAGGAGGAAAGCCATCAGACCTTATGGATTAGGCCAAACAAAAGCCCCGGCTACGTGAGACACTTAGACTAAGCCTAAACCACAAAGATCTCTCCATAAAGATGGTTTTTACACTGTACTTCCACAATCCGCTGGCAGTACAAGAGAAGAAGCGGCAGATGTACTTAGGCTGAGTCATGGTGGTTTGGTGCAGAGACCATGCATATCATGGGAATATTTCAGCATTTCTGCTCTGGTTTTCAGTGTATTACACCAAAACAGCCACCTGATGAAATCATTTCAAGAGCAAAAGCAGCAGTTTGCAGAATTCAGCTTCTTTGGAGAACTGAGCAATTGCTGAGCTGACACCAAGTCCTGCTGGGTCCCTGTCACCTGCAGAGTGCCCGCATCCTCACCACGGTAGCGGGCATTGTGACAAAGGTTCTATGTCAGCTGGGTGTGGCAGCCGAGCGCCCGCTAGGGGAGGGTGAGCCTGTCAGCCCCGGGCCTGTCACTGCCTGCTGTCTCCCCTGTCAGCAGCGAGGCCTCTGAAAAGTTTCCAAAACATCTCCAGACTTGGGTCGAAAGTGGCCAAAAGTCTCCAAGAGACAAGTCGGGAAGAAGGATATGGAAAAAAGGGAGACAGGCACGGGAGCAGGCCAAACGGAGGCAAGAGGAAAAAGTAGTGCGGGGCTGCAGGACTGAAATGGAGTAATTGAAAGAGGAAAGCCAGGAAGCAGGAGAGTTTGAGAAAAGGAGAGAGGAAAGAAGAGACATGCAGCCAGACGAGGGGTTAGTGAGAGAGGCTGGGACAGAGAACAGGATGACAAGGAAATAAGGCAAGGCAAGGCAAGGCTAGGCCAAAGGACGTTTCTTTGATTTATATTTTCTACCACATTCATCTTGAGATGAGGAGGAAAGCCATCAGACCTTATGGATTAGGCCCAAACAAAAGCCCCGGCTACTTGAGACACTTAGACTAAGCCTAAACCACAAAGATCTCTCCATAAAGATGGTTTTTATACTGTACTTCCACAATCTTCTGGCAGTACAGAAGAACAAGCGGCAGATGTATTTAGGCTGAGTCATGGTGGTTTGGTGCAGAGACCATGCATATCATGGGAATAGTTCAACATTTCTGCTCTGGTTTTCAGTGAAATACACCAAAACACCCACCTGATGACATCATTTCAAGAGCAAAAGCAGCAATTTGCAGAATTCAGCTTCTTTGGGGAACTGAGCAATTGCTGAGCTGACACCAGGTCCTGCTGGGTCCCTGTCACCTGCAGAGTGCCCGCATCCTCACCACGGTAGCCGGCATTGTGACAAAGGTTCTATGTCAGCTGGGTGTGGCAGCCGAGAGCCCGCTAGGGGAGGGGGAGCCTGTCAGCCCCGGGCCTGTCACTACCTGCTGTCCCCCCTGTCACCAGCGAGGCCTCTGAAAAGTTTCCAAAACATCCCCAGACTTGGCTCCAAAGTGGTCAAAAGTCTCCAAGAGACAAGTCGGGAAGAAGGATATGGAACAGAGGAAGAAAGGCAAGGGAGCAGGCCAAAGGGAGGTAAGAGGAAAAACTAGTGCGGGGCTGCAGGACTGAAATGGAGGAATTGAAAGACGAAAGCCAGGAAGCAGGAGAGTTTGAGAAAAGGAGAGAGGAAAGAAGAGACATGCAGCCAGACGAGGGGTTAGTGAGAGAGGCTGGCACAGAGAACAGGATGAGAAGGAAATAAGGCAAGGCAAGGCAAGGCTAGGCCAAAGGACGTTTCCTTGATTTATATTTTCTACCACATTCATCTGGAGATGAGGAGGAAAGCCATCAGACCTTATGGATTAGGCTCAAACAAAAGCCCCGGCTACTTGAGACACTTAGACTAAGCCTAAACCACAAAGATCTCTCCATAAAGATGGTTTTTATACTGTACTTCCGCAATCAGCTGGCAGTACAGTAGAACAAGCGGCAGATGTACTTAGGCTGAGTCATGGTGGTTTGGTGCAGAGACCATGCATATCATGGGAATAGTTCAGCATTTCTGCTCTGGTTTTCAGTGTATTACACCAAAACACCCACCTGATGACATCATTTCAAGAGCAAAAGCAGCAATTTGCAGAATTCAGCTTCTTTGGAGAACTGAGCAATTGCTGAGCTGACACCAAATCCTGCTGGGTCCCTGTCACCTGCAGAGTGCCCGCATCCTCACCACGGTCGCGGGCATTGTGACAAAGGTTCTATGTCAGCTGGGTATGGCAGCTGAGCGCCCGCTAGGGGAGGGGGAGCCTGTCAGCCCCGGGCCTGTCACTGCCTGCTGTCCCCCCTGTCACCAGCGAGGCCTCTGAAAAGTTTCCAAAACATCTCCAGACTTGGCTCCAAAGTGGTCAAAAGTCTCCAAGAGACAAGTCGGGAAGAAGGATATGGAACAGAGGGAGACAGGCACGGGAGCAGGCCAAAGGGAGGTAAGAGGAAAAACTAGTGCGGGGCTGCAGGACTGAAATGGAGGAATTGAAAGACGAAAGCCAGGAAGCAGGAGAGTTTGAGAAAAGGAGAGAGGAAAGAAGAGACATGCAGCCAGACGAGGGGTTAGTGAGAGAGGCTTGGAGAGAGAACAGGATGAGAAGGAAATAAGGCAAGGCAAGGCAAGGCTAGGCCAAAGGACGTTTCTTTGATTTATATTTTCTACCACATTCATCTTGAGATGAGGAGGAAAGTTATCAGACCTTATGGATTAGGCCCAAACAAAAGCCCCGGCTACTTGAGACACTTAGACTAAGCCTAAACCACAAAGATCTCTCCATAAAGATGGTTTTTATACTGTACTTCCACAATCTTCTGGCAGTACAGAAGAACAAGCAGCAGATGTACTTAGGCTGAGTCATGCTGGTTTGGTGCAGAGACCATGCATATCATGGGAATAGTTCAGCATTTCTGCTCTGGTTTTCAGTGTATTGCACCAAAACACCCACCTGATGACATCATTTCAAGAGCAAAAGCAGCAATTTGCAGAATTCAGCTTCTTTGAGGAACTGAGTAATTGCTGAGCTGACACCTAGTCTTGCTGGGTCCCTGTCACCTGCAGAGTGCTCGCATCCTCACCACGGTAGCGGGCATTGTGACAAAAGTTCTAAGTCAGCTGGGTGTGGCAGTCGAGCGCCCGCTAGGGGAGGGGGAGCCTGTCAGCCCCGGGCCTGTCACTGCCTGCTGTCCCCCCTGTCACCAGCGAGGCCTCTGAAAAGTTTCCAAAACATCCCCAGACGTGGGTCCAAAGTGGCCAAAAGTCTCCAAGAGACAAGTCGGGAAGAAGGATATGGAACAGAGGGAGACAGGCATGGGAGCAGGCCAAAGGGAGGCAAGAGGAAAAAGCAGTGCCGGGCTGCAGGACTGAAATGGTGGAATTGAAAGACGAAAGCCAGGAAGCAGGAGAGTTTGAGAAAAGGAGAGAGGAAAGAAGAGACATGCAGCCAGACGAGGGCTTAGTGAGAGAGGATGGGACAGAGAACAGGATGAGAAGGAAATAAGGCAAGGCAAGGCAAGGCTAGGCCAATGGACGTTTCTTTTATTTATATTTTCTACCACATTCATCTGGAGATGAGGAGGAAAGCCATCAGACCTTATGCATTAGGCCCAAACAAAAGCCCCGGCTACTTAAGACACTTAGACTAAGCCTAAACCACAAAGATCTCTCCATAAAGATGGTTTTTACACTGTACTTCCGCAATCAGCTGGCAGTACAGAAGAACAAGCGGCAGATGTACTTAGGCTGAGTCATGGTGGTTTGGTGCAGAGACCATGCATATCATGGGAATAGTTCAGCATTTCTGCTCTGGTTTTCAGTGTATTACACCAAAACACCCACCTGATGACATCATTTCAAGAGCAAAAGCAGCAATTTGCAGAATTCAGCTTCTTTGGGGAACTGAGCAATTGCTGAGCTGACACCAAGTCCTGCTGGGTCCCTGTCACCTGCAGAGTGCCCGCATCCTCACCACGGTCGCGGGCATTGTGACAAAGGTTCTATGTCAGCTGGGTATGGCAGCTGAGCGCCCGCTAGGGGAGGGGGAGCCTGTCAGCCCCGGGCCTGTCACTGCCTGCTGTCCCCCCTGTCACCAGTGAGGCCTCTGAAAAGTTTCCAAAACATCTCCAGACTTGGCTCCAAAGTGGTCAAAAGTCTCCAAGAGACAAGTCGGGAAGAAGTATATGGAACAGAGGGAGACAGGCACGGGAGCAGGCCAAAGGGAGGTAAGAGGAAAAACTAGTGAGGGGCTGCAGGACTGAAATGGAGGAATTGAAAGACGAAAGCCAGGAAGCAGGAGAGTTTGAGAAAAGGAGAGAGGAAAGAAGAGACATGCAGCCAGATGAGGGGTTAGTGAGAGAGGCTTGGAGAGAGAACAGGATGAGAAGGAAATAAGGCAAGGCAAGGCAAGGCTAGGCCAAAGGACGTTTCCTTGATTTATATTTTCTACCACATTCATCTGGAGATGATGAGGAAAGCCATCAGACCTTATGGATTAGGCCCAAATAAAAGCTCCGGCTACTTGAGACACTTAGACTAAGCCTAAACCACAAAGATCTCTCCATAAAGATGGTTTTTATACTGTACTTCCACAATCTTCTGGTAGTACAGAAGAAGAAGCAGCAGATGTACTTAGGCTGAGTCATGGTGGTTTGGTGCAGAGACCATGCATATCATGGGAATAGTTCAGCATTTCTGCTCTGGTTTTCAGTGTATTGCACCAAAACACCCACCTGATGACATCATTTCAAGAGCAAAAGCAGCAATTTGCAGAATTCAGCTTCTTTGAGGAACTGAGTAATTGCTGAGCTGACACCTAGTCTTGCTGGGTCCCTGTCACCTGCAGAGTGCTCGCATCCTCACCACGGTAGCGGGCATTGTGACAAAGATTCTAAGTCAGCTGGGTGTGGCAGTCGAGCGCCCGCTAGGGGAGGGGGAGCCTGTCAGCCCCGGGCCTGTCACTGCCTGCTGTCCCCCCTGTCACCAGCGAGGCCTCTGAAAAGTTTCCAAAACATGCCCAGACTTGGGTGAAGCATGGCCAAAAGTCTCCAAGAGACAAGTCGGGAAGAAGGATATGGAACAGAGGGAGAAAGGCAAGGGAGCAGGCCAAAGGGAGGCAAGAGGAAAAAGTAGTGCCGGGCTGCAAGACTGAAATGGAGGAATTGAAAGACGAAAGCCAGGAAGCAGGAGAGTTTGAGAAAAGGAGAGAGGAAAGAAGAGACATGCAGCCAGACGAGGGGTTAGTGAGAGAGGCTTGGAGCGAGAACAGGATGAGAAGGAAATAAGGCAAGGCAAGGCAAGGTTAGGCCAAAGGACGCTTCTTTGATTTATAATTTCTACCACATTCATCTTGAGATGATGAGGAAAGCCATCAGACCTTATGGATTAGGCCAAACAAAAGCCCCGGCTACGTGAGACACTTAGACTAAGCCTAAACCACAAAGATCTCTCCATAAAGATGGTTTTTACACTGTACTTCCACAATCCGCTGGCAGTACAAGAGAAGAAGCGGCAGATGTACTTAGGCTGAGTCATGGTGGTTTGGTGCAGAGACCATGCATATCATGGGAATATTTCAGCATTTCTGCTCTGGTTTTCAGTGTATTACACCAAAACAGCCACCTGATGACATCATTTCAAGAGCAAAAGCAGCAATTTGCAGAATTCAGCTTCTTTGGAGAACTGAGCAATTGCTGAGCTGACACCAAGTCCTGCTGGGTCCCTGTCACCTGCAGAGTGCCCGCATCCTCACCACGGTAGCGGGCATTGTGACAAAGGTTCTAAGTCAGCTGGGTGTGGCAGTCGAGCGCCCGCTAGGGGAGGGGGAGCCTGTCAGCCCCGGGCCTGTCACTGCCTGCTGTCCCCCCTGTCACCAGCGAGGCCTCTGAAAAATTTCCAAAACATCCCCAGACTTGGCTCCAAAGTGGTCAAAAGTCTCCAAGAGACAAGTCGGGAAGAAGGATATGGAACAGAGGAAGAAAGGCAAGGGAGCAGGCCAAAGGGAGGTAAGAGGAAAAACTAGTGCGGGGCTGCAGGACTGAAATGGAGGAATTGAAAGACGAAAGCCAGGAAGCAGGAGAGTTTGAGAAAAGGAGAGAGGAAAGAAGAGACATGCAGCCAGACGAGGGGTTAGTGAGAGAGGCTGGCACAGAGAACAGGATGAGAAGGAAATAAGGCAAGGCAAGGCAAGGCTAGGCCAAAGGACGTTTCCTTGATTTATATTTTCTACCACATTCATCTGGAGATGAGGAGGAAAGCCATCAGACCTTATGGATTAGGCCCAAACATAAGCCCCGGCTACTTGAGACACTTAGACTAAGCCTAAACCACAAAGATCTCTCCATAAAGATGGTTTTTATACTGTACTTCCGCAATCAGCTGGCAGTACAGAAGAACAAGCGGCAGATGTACTTAGGCTGAGTCATGGTGGTTTGGTGCAGAGACCATGCATATCATGGGAATAGTTCAGCATTTCTGCTCTGGTTTTCAGTGTATTGCACCAAAACACCCACCTGATGACATCATTTCAAGAGCAAAAGCAGCAATTTGCAGAATTCAGCTTCTTTGAGGAACTGAGTAATTGCTGAGCTGACACCTAGTCTTGCTGGGTCCCTGTCACCTGCAGAGTGCTCGCATCCTCACCACGGTAGCGGGCATTGTGACAAAAGTTCTAAGTCAGCTGGGTGTGGCAGTCGAGCGCCCGCTAGGGGAGGGGGAGCCTGTCAGCCCCGGGCCTGTCACTGCCTGCTGTCCCCCCTGTCACCAGCGAGGCCTCTGAAAAGTTTCCAAAACATGCCCAGACTTGGGTGAAGCATGGCCAAAAGTCTCCAAGAGACAAGTCGGGAAGAAGGATATGGAACAGAGGGAGAAAGGCAAGGGAGCAGGCCAAAGGGAGGCAAGAGGAAAAAGTAGTGCCGGGCTGCAGGACTGAAATGGAGGAATTGAAAGACGAAAGCCAGGAAGCAGGAGAGTTTGAGAAAAGGAGAGAGGAAAGAAGAGACATGCAGCCAGACAAGGGGTTAGTGGGACAGGCTGGGACAGAGAACAGGATGAGAAGGAAATAAGGCAAGGCAAGGCAAGGCTAGGCCAAAGGACGTTTCTTTGATTTATATTTTCTACCACATTCATCTTGAGATGAGGAGGAATGCCATCAGACCTTATGCATTAGGCCAAACAAAAGCCCCGGCTACGTGAGACACTTAGACTAAGCCTAAACCACAAAGATCTCTCCATAAAGATGGTTTTTATACTGTACTTCCACAATCCGCTGGCAGTACAAGAGAAGAAGCGGCAGATGTACTTAGGCTGAGTCATGGTGGTTTGGTGCAGAGACCATGCATATCATGGGAATATTTCAGCATTTCTGCTCTGGTTTTCAGTGTATTACACCAAAACCCCCACCTGATGACATCATTTCAAGAGCAAAAGCAGCAATTTGCAGAATTCAGCTTCTTTGGGGAACTGAGCAATTGCTGAGCTGACAGCAAGTCCTGCTGGGTCCCTGTCACCTGCAGAGTGTCCACATCCTCACCACGGTCGCGGGCATTGTGACAAAGGTTCTATGTCAGCTGGGTGTGGCAGCCGAGCGCCCGCTAGGGGAGGGGGAGCCTGTCAGCCCCGGGCCTGTCACTGCCTGCTGCCCCCCTGTCACCAGCGAGGCCTCTGAAAAGCTTCCAAAACTTCCCCAGAATTGGGTCCAAAGTAGGCCACAAGTCTCCAAGAGACAAGTCGGGAAGAAGGATATGGAACAGAGGGAGAAAGCCAAGGGAGCAGGCCAAAGAGAGGCAAGAGGAAAAAGTAGTGCCAGGCTGCAGGACTGAAATGGAGGAATTGAAAGACGAAAGCCAGGAAGCAGGAGAGTTTGAGAAAAGGAGAGAGGAAAGAAGAGACATGCAGCCAGACAAGGGGTTAGTGAGAGAGGCTGGGACAGAGAACAGGATGAGAAGGAAATAAGGCAAGGCAAGGCAAGGCTAGGCCAAAGGACGTTTCTTTGATTTATATTTTCTACCACATTCATCTTGAGATGAGGAGGAAAGCCATCAGACCTTATGGATTAGGCCCAAACAAAAGCCCCGGCTACTTGAGACGCTTAGACAAAGCCTAAACCACAAAGATCTTACCGTAAAGATGGTTTTTATACTGTACTTCCACAATCTTCTGTCAGTACAGAAGAACAAGTGGCAGATGTACTTAGGCTTAGTCATGGTGGTTTGGTGCAGAGACCATGCATATCATGGGAATAGTTCAGCATTTCTGCTCTGGTTTTCAGTGTATTACACCAAAACACCCACCTGATGACATCATTTCAAGAGCAAAAGCAGCAATTTGCAGAATTCAGCTTCTTTGGGGAACTGAGCAATTGCTGAGCTGACACCAAGTCCTGCTGGGTCCCTGTCACCTGCAGAGTGCCCGCATCCTCACCACGGTCGCGGGCATTGTGACAAAGGTTCTATGTCAGCTGGGTGTGGCAGCCGAGCGCCCGCTAGGGGAGGGGGAGCCTGTCAGCCCCGGGCCTGTCACTGCCTGCTGTCCCCCCTGTCACCAGCGAGGCCTCTGAAAAGTTTCCAAAACATGCCCAGACTTGGCTCCAAAGTGGCCAAAAGTCTCCAAGAGACAAGTCGGGAAGAAGGATATGGAACAGAGGGAGAAAGGCAAGGGAGCAGGCCAAAGGGAGGCAAGAGGAAAAAGTAGTGCGGGGCTGCAGGACTGAAATGGAGGAATTGAAAGACGAAAGCCAGGAAGCAGGAGAGTTTGAGAAAAGGAGAGAGGAAAGAAGAGACATGCAGCCAGACGAGGGGTTAGTGAGAGAGGCTGGCACAGAGAACAGGATGAGAAGGAAATAAGGCAAGGCAAGGCAAGGCTAGGCCAAAGGACGTTTCTTTGATTTATATTTTCTACCACATTCATCTGGAGATGAGGAGGAAAGGCATCAGACCTTATGGATTAGGCCAAACAAAAGCCCCGGCTACGTGAGACACTTAGAGTAAGCCTAAACCACAAAGATCTCTCCATAAAGATGGTTTTTATACTGTACTTCCACAATCTGCTGGCAGTACAAGAGAAAAAGCGGCAGATGTACTTAGGCTGAGTCATGGTGGTTTGGTGCAGAGACCATGCATATCATGGGTATATTTCAGCATTTCTGCTCTGGTATTCAGTGTATTACACCAAAACAGACACCTGATGACATCATTTCAAGAGCAAAAGCAGCAATTTGCAGAATTCAGCTTCTTTGGGGAACTCAGCAATTGCTGAGCTGACAGTAGTCCTGCTGGGTCCCTGTCACCTGCAGAGTGTCCACATCCTCACCACGGTCGCGGGCATTGTGACAAATGTTCTATGTCAGCTCAGTGTGGCAGTCGAGCGCCCGCTAGGAGAGGGGGAGCCTGTCAGCCCCGGGCCTGTTACTGCCTGCTGTCCCCCCTGTCACCAGCGAGGCCTCTGAAAAGTTTCCAAAACGTCCCCAGACTTGGGTCCAAAGTGGCCAAATGTCTACAAGAGACAAGTCGGGAAGAAGGATATGGAACAGAGGGACAAAGCCAAGGGAGCAGGCCAAAGGGAGGCAAGAGGAAAAAGTAGTGCCGGGCTGCAGGACTGAAATGGAGGAATTGAAAGACGAAAGCCAGGAAGCAGGAGAGTTTGAGAAAAGGAGAGAGGAAAGAAGAGACATGCAGCCAGATGAGGGGTTAGTGAGAGAGGCTGGGACAGAGAACAGGATGAGAAGGAAATAAGGCAAGGCAAGGCAAGGCTAGGCCAAAGGACGTTTCTTTGATTTATATTTTCTACCACATTCATCTTGAGATGAGGAGGAAAGCCATCAGACCTTATGGATTAGGCCAAACAAAAGCCCCGGCTACGTGAGAAACTTAGACTAAGCCTAAACCACAAAGATCTCTCCATAAGGATGATTTTTATACTGTACTTCCACAACCTGATGGCAGTACAAGAGAACAAGCGGCAGATGTACTTAGGCTGAGTCATGGTGGTTTGGTGTAGAGACCATGCATATCATGGGAATATTTCAGCATTTCTGCTCTGGTTTTCAGTGTATTACACCAAAACACCCACCTGATGACATCATTTCAAGAGCAAAAGCAGCAATTTGCACAATTCAGCTTCTTTGGGGAACTGAGCAATTGCTGAGCTGACACCAAGTCCTGCTGGGTCCCTGTCACCTGCAGAGTGCCTGCATCCTCACCACGGTAGCGGGCATTGTGACAAAGGTTCTATGTCAGCTCAGTGTGGCAGCCGAGCGCCCGCTAGGGGAGGGGGAGCCTGTCAGCCCCGGGCCTGTCACTGCCTGCTGTCCCCCCTGTCACCAGCGAGGCCTCTGAAAAGTTTCCAAAACATGTCCAGACTTGGGTCCAAAGTGGCCAAAAGGCTCTAAGAGACAAGTCGGGAAGAAGGATATGGAACAGAGGGAGAAATCCAAGGGAGCAGGCCAAAGGGAGGCAAGAGGAAAAAGTAGTGCCGGGCTGCAGGACTGAAATGGAGCAATTGAAAGACGAAAGCCAGGAAGGAGGAGAGTTTGAGAAAAGGAGAGAGGAAAGAAGAGACATGCAGCCAGATGAGGGGTTAGTGAGAGAGGCTGGGACAGAGAACAGGATGAGAAGGAAATAAGGCAAGGCAAGGCAAGGCTAGGCCAAAGGACGTTTCTTTGATTTATATTTTCTACCACATTCATCTGGAGATGAGGAGGAAAGGCATCAGACCTTATGGATTTGGCCAAACAAAAGCCCCGGCTACGTGAGACACTTAGACTAAGCCTAAACCACAAAGATCTCTCCATAAGGATGGTTTTTACACTGTACTTCCACAACCTGATGGCAGTACAAGAGAACAAGCGGCAGATGTACTTAGGCTGAGTCATGGTGGTTTGGTGCAGAGACCATGCATATCATGGGAATAGTTCAGCATTTCTGCTCTGGTTTTCAGTGTATTACACCAAAACACCCACCTGATGACATCATTTCAAGAACAAAAGCAGCAATTTGCAGAATTCAGCTTCTTTGGGGAACTGAGCAATTGCTGAGCTGACACCAAGTCCTGCTGGGTCCCTGTCACCTGCAGAGTGTCCGCATCCTCACCACTGTAGCGGGCATTGTGACAAAGGTTCTATGTCAGCTGGGTGTGGCAGTCGAGCGCCCGCTAGGGGAGGGGGAGCCTGTCAGCCCCGGGCCTGTCACTGCCTGCTGTGCCCCCTGTCACCAGCGAGGCCTCTGAAAAGTTTCCAAAACATGCCCAGACTTGGGTCCAAAGTGGTCAAAAGTCTCCAAGAGACAAGTCAGGAAGAAAGATATGGAACAGAGGGAGAAAGCCAAGGGAGCAAGCCTAAGGGAGGCAAGAGGAAAAACTAGTGCGGGGCTGCAGGACTGAAATGGAGGAATTGAAAGACGAAAGCCAGGAAGCAGGAGAGTTTGAGAAAAGGAGAGAGGAAAGAAGAGACATGCAGCCAGACAAGGGGTTAGTGAGAGAGGCTGGGACAGAGAACAGGATGAGAAGGAAATAAGGCAAGGCAAGGCAAGGCTAGGCCAAAGGACGTTTCTTTGATTTATATTTTCTACCACATTCATCTTGAGATGAGGAGGAAAGCCATCAGACCTTATGGATTAGGCCCAACCAAAAGCCCCGGCTACTTGAGACGCTTAGACTAAGCCTAAACCACAAAGATCTCTCCATAAGGATGGTTTTTATACTGTACTTCCACAACCTGATGGCAGTACAAGAGAACAAGCGGCAGATGTACTTAGGCTGAGTCATGGTGGTTTGGTGCAGAGACCATGCATATCATGGGTATATTTCAGCATTTCTGCTCTGGTTTTCAGTGTATTACACCAAAACAGACACCTGATGACATCATTTCAAGAGCAAAAGCAGCAATTTGCAGAATTCAGCTTCTTTGGGGAACTCAGCAATTGCTGAGCTGACAGTAGTCCTGCTGGGTCCCTGTCACCTGCAGAGTGTCCACATCCTCACCACGGGCGCGGGCATTGTGACAAATGTTCTATGTCAGCTGGGTGTGGCAGTCGAGCGCCCGCTAGGAGAGGGGGAGCCTGTCAGCCCCGGGCCTGTTACTGCCTGCTGTCCCCCCTGTCACCAGCGAGGCCTCTGAAAAGTTTCCAAAACGTCCCCAGACTTGGGTCCAAAGTGGCCAAATGTCTACAAGAGACAAGTCGGGAAGAAGGATATGGAACAGAGGGACAAAGCCAAGGGAGCAGGCCAAAGGGAGGCAAGAGGAAAAAGTAGTGCCGGGCTGCAGGACTGAAATGGAGGAATTGAAAGACGAAAGCCAGGAAGCAGGAGAGTTTGAGAAAATAAGAGAGGAAAGAAGAGACATGCAGCCAGATGAGGGGTTAGTGAGAGAGGCTGGGACAGAGAACAGGATGAGAAGGAAATAAGGCAAGGCAAGGCAAGGCTAGGCCAAAGGACGTTTCTTTGATTTATATTTTCTACCACATTCATCTTGAGATGAGGAGGAAAGCCATCAGACCTTATGGATTAGGCCAAACAAAAGCCCCGGCTACGTGAGAAACTTAGACTAAGCCTAAACCACAAAGATCTCTCCATAAGGATGGTTTTTATACTGTACTTCCACAACCTGATGGCAGTACAAGAGAACAAGCGGCAGATGTACTTAGGCTGAGTCATGGTGGTTTGGTGCAGAGACCATGCATATCATGGGTATATTTCAGCATTTCTGCTCTGGTTTTCAGTGTATTACACCAAAACAGACACCTGATGACATCATTTCAAGAGCAAAAGCAGCAATTTGCAGAATTCAGCTTCTTTGGGGAACTCAGCAATTGCTGAGCTGACAGTAGTCCTGCTGGGTCCCTGTCACCTGCAGAGTGTCCACATCCTCACCACGGTCGCGGGCATTGTGACAAATGTTCTATGTCAGCTGGGTGTGGCAGTCGAGCGCCCGCTAGGAGAGGGGGAGCCTGTCAGCCCCGGGCCTGTTACTGCCTGCTGTCCCCCCTGTCACCAGCGAGGCCTCTGAAAAGTTTCCAAAACGTCCCCAGACTTGGGTCCAAAGTGGCCAAATGTCTCCAAGAGACAAGTCGGGAAGAAGGATATGGAACAGAGGGACAAAGCCAAGGGAGCAGGCCAAAGGGAGGCAAGAGGAAAAAGTAGTGCCGGGCTGCAGGACTGAAATGGAGGAATTGAAAGACGAAAGCCAGGAAGCAGGAGAGTTTGAGAAAAGGAGAGAGGAAAGAAGAGACATGCAGCCAGATGAGGGGTTAGTGAGAGAGGCTGGGACAGAGAACAGGATGAGAAGGAAATAAGGCAAGGCAAGGCAAGGCTAGGCCAAAGGACGTTTCTTTGATTTATATTTTCTACCACATTCATCTTGAGATGAGGAGGAAAGCCATCAGACCTTATGGATTAGGCCAAACAAAAGCCCCGGCTACGTGAGAAACTTAGACTAAGCCTAAACCACAAAGATCTCTCCATAAGGATGATTTTTATACTGTACTTCCACAACCTGATGGCAGTACAAGAGAACAAGCGGCAGATGTACTTAGGCTGAGTCATGGTGGTTTGGTGTAGAGACCATGCATATCATGGGAATATTTCAGCATTTCTGCTCTGGTTTTCAGTGTATTACACCAAAACACCCACCTGATGACATCATTTCAAGAGCAAAAGCAGCAATTTGCAGAATTCAGCTTCTTTGGGGAACTGAGCAATTGCTGAGCTGACACCAAGTCCTGCTGGGTCCCTGTCACCTGCAGAGTGCCTGCATCCTCACCACGGTAGCGGGCATTGTGACAAAGGTTCTATGTCAGCTGAGTGTGGCAGCCGAGCTCCCGCTAGGGGAGGGGGAGCCTGTCAGCCCCGGGCCTGTCACTGCCTGCTGTCCCCCCTGTCACCAGCGAGGCCTCTGAAAAGTTTCCAAAACATGCCCAGACTTGGGTCCAAAGTGGTCAAAAGTCTCCAAGAGACAAGTCGGGAAGAAAGATATGGAACAGAGGGAGAAAGCCAAGGGAGCAGGCCTAAGGGAGGCAAGAGGAAAAAGTAGTGCCGGGCTGCAGGATTGAAATGGAGGAATTGAAAGACGAAAGCCAGGAAGCAGGAGAGTTTGAGAAAAGGAGAGAGGAAAGAAGAGACATGCAGCCAGACAAGGGGTTAGTGAGAGAGGCTGGGACAGAGAACAGGATGAGAAGGAAATAAGGCAAGGCAAGGCAAGGCTAGGCCAAAGGACGTTTCTTTGATTTATATTTTCTACCACATTCATCTTGAGATGAGGAGGAAAGCCATCAGACCTTATGGATTAGGCCCAAACAAAAGCCCCGGCTACTTGAGACGCTTAGACTAAGCCTAAACCACAAAGATCTTACCTTAAAGATGGTTTTTATACTGTACTTCCACAATCTTCTGTCAGTACAGAAGAACAAGTGACAGATGTACTTAGGCTGAGTCATGGTGGTTTGGTGCAGAGACCATGCATATCATGGGAATATTTCAGCATTTCTGCTCTGGTTTTCAGTGTATTATACCAAAACACCCACCTGATGACATCATTTCAAGAGCAAAAGCAGCAATTTGCAGAATTCAGCTTCTTTGGGGAACTGAGCAATTGCTGAGCTGACACCAAGTCCTGCTGCGTCCCTGTCACCTGCAGAGTGCCCGCATCCTCACCACGGTAGCGGGCATTGTGACAAAGGTTCTATGTCAGCTGGGTGTGGCAGCCGAGCGCCCGCTAGGGGAGGGGGAGCCTGTCAGCCCCGGGCCTGTCACTGCCTGCTGTCCCCCCTGTCACCAGCGAGGCCTCTGAAAAGTTTCCAAAACATCCCCAGACTTGGGTGCAAAGTAGCCAAAAGTCTCTAAGAGACAAGTTGGGGAGAAGGATATGGAACAGAGGGAGAAAGCCAAGGGAGCAGGCCAAAGGGAGGCAAGAGGAAAAAGTAGTGCCGGGCTGCAGGACTGAAATGGAGGCATTGAAAGAGGAAAGCCAGGAAGCAGGAGAGTTTGAGAAAATAAGAGAGGAAAGAAGAGACATGCAGCCAGATGAGGGGTTAGTGAGAGAGGCTGGGATAGAGAACAGGATGAGAAGGAAATAAGGCAAGGCAAGGCAAGGCTAGGCCAAAGAACGTTTCTTTGATTTATATTTTCTACCACATTCATCTGGAGAGGAGGAGGAAAGCCATCAGACCTTATGGATTAGGCCAAACAAAAGCCCCGGCTACGTGAGACACTTAGACTAAGCCTAAACCACAAAGATCTCTCCATAAGGGTGTTTTTTACACTGTACTTCCACAACCTGATGGCAGTACAAGAGAACAAGCGGCAGATGTACTTAGGCTGAGTCATGCTGGTTTGGTGCAGAGACCATGCATATCATGGGAATAGTTCAGCATTTCTGCTCTGGTTTTCAGTGTATTACACCAAAACACCCACCTGATGACATCATTTCAAGAACAAAAGCAGCAATTTGCAGAATTCAGCTTCTTTGGGGAACTGAGCAATTGCTGAGCTGACACCAAGTCCTGCTGGGTCCCTGTCACCTGCAGGGTGCCCGCATCCTCACCACGGTGGCGGGCATTGTGACAAAGGTTCTATGTCAGCTCAGTGTGGCAGCCGAGCGCCCGCTAGGGGAGGGGGAGCCTGTCAGCCCGGGGCCTGTCACTGCCTGCTGTGCCCCCTGTCACGAGCGAGGCCTCTGAAAAGTTTCCAAAACATGCCCAGACTTGGGTCCAAAGTGGTCAAAAGTCTCCAAGAGACAAGTCGGGAAGAAAGATATGGAACAGAGGGAGAAAGCCAAGGGAGCAGGCCTAAGGGAGGCAAGAGGAAAAAGTAGTGCCGGGCTGCAGGATTGAAATGGAGGAATTGAAAGACGAAAGCCAGGAAGCAGGAGAGTTTGAGAAAAGGAGAGAGGAAAGAAGAGACATGCAGCCAGACAAGGGGTTAGTGAGAGAGGCTGGGATAGAGAACAGGATGAGAAGGAAATAAGGCAAGGCAAGGCAAGGCTAGGCCAAAGGACGTTTCTTTGATTTATATTTTCTACCACATTCATCTTGAGATGAGGAGGAAAGCCATCAGACCTTATGGATTAGGCCCAAACAAAAGCCCCGGCTACTTGAGACGCTTAGACTAAGCCTAAACCACAAAGATCTTACCTTAAAGATGGTTTTTATACTGTACTTCCACAATCTTCTGTCAGTACAGAAGAACAAGTGGCAGATGTACTTAGGCTGAGTCATGGTGGTTTGGTGCAGAGACCATGCATATCATGGGAATATTTCAGCATTTCTGCTCTGGTTTTCAGTGTATTATACCAAAACACCCACCTGATGACATCATTTCAAGAGCAAAAGCAGCAATTTGCAGAATTCAGCTTCTTTGGGGAACTGAGCAATTGCTGAGCTGACACCAAGTCCTGCTGCGTCCCTGTCACCTGCAGAGTGCCCGCATCCTCACCACGGTAGCGGGCATTGTGACAAAGGTTCTATGTCAGCTGGGTGTGGCAGTCGAGCGCCCGCTAGGGGAGGGGGAGCCTGTCAGCCCCGGGCCTGTCACTGCCTGCTGTCCCCCCTGTCACCAGCGAGGCCTCTGAAAAGTTTCCAAAACATCCCCAGACTTGGGTGCAAAGTAGCCAAAAGTCTCTAAGAGACAAGTTGGGGAGAAGGATATGGAACAGAGGGAGAAAGCCAAGGGAGCAGGCCAAAGGGAGGCAAGAGGAAAAAGTAGTGCCGGGCTGCAGGACTGAAATGGAGGCATTGAAAGAGGAAAGCCAGGAAGCAGGAGAGTTTGAGAAAATAAGAGAGGAAAGAAGAGACATGCAGCCAGATGAGGGGTTAGTGAGAGAGGCTGGGATAGAGAACAGGATGAGAAGGAAATAAGGCAAGGCAAGGCAAGACTAGGCCAAAGGACGTTTCTTTGATTTATATTTTCTACCACATTCATCTTGAGATGAGGAGGAAAGCCATCAGACCTTATGGATTAGGCCCAAACAAAAGCCCCGGCTACTTGAGACACTTAGACTAAGCCTAAACCACAAAGATCTCTCCATAAAGATGGTTTTTATACTGTACTTCCACAATCTTCTGTCAGTACAGAAGAACAAGCGGCAGATGTACTTAGGCTGAGTCATGGTGGTTTGGTGCAGAGACCATGCATATCATGGGAATAGTTCAGCATTTCTGCTCTGGTTTTCAGTGTATTACACCAAAACACCCACCTGATGACATCATTTCAAGAACAAAAGCAGCAATTTGCAGAATTCAGCTTCTTTGGGGAACTGAGCAATTGCTGAGCTGATACCAAGTCCTGCTGGGTCCCTGTCACCTGCAGAGTGTCCGCATCCTCACCACTGTAGCGGGCATTGTGACAAAGGTTCTATGTCAGCTGGGTGTGGCAGTCGAGCGCCCGCTAGGGGAGGGGGAGCCTGTCAGCCCCGGGCCTGTCACTGCCTGCTGTGCCCCCTGTCACCAGCGAGGCCTCTGAAAAGTTTCCAAAACATGCCCAGACTTGGGTCCAAAGTGGTCAAAAGTCTCCAAGAGACAAGTCGGGAAGAAAGATATGGAACAGAGGGAGAAAGCTAAGGGAGCAGGCCTAAGGGAGGCAAGAGGAAAAAGTAGTGCCGGGCTGCAGGACTGAAATGGAGGAATTGAAAGACGAAAGCCAGGAAGCAGGAGAGTCTGAGAAAAGGAGAGAGGAAAGAAGAGACATGCAGGCAGACGATGGGTTAGTGAGAGAGGCTGGGACAGAGAACAGGATGAGAAGGAAATAAGGCAAGGCAAGGCAAGGCTAGGCCAAAGGACGTTTCTTTGATTTATATTTTCTACCACATTCATCTTGAGATGAGGAGGAAAGCCATCAGACCTTATGGATTAGGCCCAAACACAAGCCCCGGCTACTTGAGACGCTTAGACTAAGCCTAAACCACAAAGATCTTACCTTAAAGATGGTTTTTATACTGTACTTCCACAATCTTCTGTCAGTACAGAAGAACAAGCGGCAGATGTACTTAGGCTGAGTCATGGTGGTTTGGTGCAGAGACCATGCATATCATGGGAATAGTTCAGCATTTCTGCTCTGGTTTTCAGTGTATTATACCAAAACACCCACCTGATGACATCATTTCAAGAGCAAAAGCAGCAATTTGCAGAATTCAGCTTCTTTGGGGAACTGAGCAATTGCTGAGCTGACACCAAGTCCTGCTGGGTCCCTGTCACCTGCAGAGTGTCCACATCCTCACCACGGTCGCGGGCATTGTGACAAAGGTTCTATGTCAGCTGAGTGTGGCAGTCGAGCGCCCGCTAGGGGAGGGGGAGCCTGTCAGCCCCGGGCCTGTCACTGCCTGCTGTCCCCCCTGTCACCAGCGAGGCCTCTGAAAAGTTTCCAAAACGTCCCCAGACTTGGGTCCAAAGTGGCCAAAAGTCTCCAAGAGACAAGTCGGGAAGAAGGATATGGAACAGAGGGAGAAAGCCAAGGGAGCAGGCCAAAGGGAGGCAAGAGGAAAAAGTAGTGCCGGGCTGCAGGACTGAAATGGAGGAATTGAAAGACGAAAGCCAGGAAGCAGGAGAGTTTGAGAAAAGGAGAGAGGAAAGAAGAGACATGCAGCCAGATGAGGGGTTAGTGAGAGAGGCTGGGACAGAGAACAGGATGAGAAGGAAATAAGGCAAGGCAAGGCAAGGCTAGGCCAAAGGACGTTTCTTTGATTTATATTTTCTACCACATTCATCTTGAGATGAGGAGGAAAGCCATCAGACCTTATGGATTAGGCCCAAACAAAAGCCCGGGCTACTTGAGACACTTAGACTAAGCCTAAACCACAAAGATCTCTCAATAAAGATGGTTTTTACACTGTACTTCCACAATCTGCTGGCAGTACAAGAGAACCAGCGGCAGATGTACTTAGGCTGGCCAGTAGAATTATAAGGGATTCCAAACAGGTGTTGTACCTTCCACTGGGTGAGGAATGCTGCAAGTCTGTCAGAGTGGTATGCAGGACCATTATCTGTTTTGATTTGTGTAGGGATACCCATGACAGCAAAAGCTTGTAGTAAATGACGTTTTACTGCCTTTGCATTTGCTGAGGTCAAGGCTGTAGCCCACAGCAGTCCTGAACAGGTATCTATGGAGACATGAATGTACTTTTGTCTGCCAAATGGTGCAAATTCAGTAATATCAGTTTGCCATAACTGACCTGGCTGCAAGCCCCTAGGATTTACTCCCTTTTGTTGGAGATGGACTATGCGGGCACAATCAGGACAAGCTGCAATAATGGCTCGAGCTTGTTCCTTTGTAATTGTAAACTGCTTTCGGAGTGCTGCTGAGGATTGATGAAAGAATTCGTGAGCTTGTCTGGTTTGTTCAAAAGGGGATATATCTGCTACTGCCACAAGTTTGTCTATAATCCTGTTTCCCTCTACTAGACCACCTGGTATGTTAGTATGGCTTTTTATATGCATGATAAATACTTGTGCTGTCCTATAATCTAATACGTTCCACAAATCTAACAATGCTTCATACAATAAGGAATTGGAAACTCGCTGCAAAAGTGCTCTATGTATTCTTTGTACAATTCCCACAACATAAAGAGAATCTGTTACCAGATTAACTGGAGAGTTATGCCATTTTTTCAATGCTGCTAAGCATATTGAGGGCAGTTTCTTTTAATACGTCCTGTCTGTTTGCAAGTAAAACATGCTAGGCCACAAGAAGAAGGGCTTTGGCCTTTCATTGCAGGCTTACGTGCTGCAGCCAAGGCCGCAGCGTGGGCTTGAGCATGTATTTTTGCTTTTTCTACCTCCTGTTGCATAATTGGTACCCGTGTGCAAGTTTCCACCATCTCTGCTAAAGAAGCACTTTTTCCCAAACCGGCTAATATCTGTTGGCATTGGGTGTTTGCATTCATCATAGCCAAATCTTTCCCCACAGCAGCTTTTGCCTCTGGAGTCAAGTTAGGAGAGGCATCTATAGCTTCTTTTAAACAATCCACAAATGTCATATATGGTTCCCCAGGATCCCACTCTATTGTAGAATAGGGTGGCACAGGGTTACCTCTATTTGGCAATTCTTTCACTGCCACCAAGGCAAGCCCTTGCGTTTGCTGCAAAATCCTTGGATGAAGTGCTGCCTGAGTAGCACCATCCGCATATTGCCCACGACCCAGTAACTGGTCCATGCTAGCTAACCGCAACGGATCATCAGATGGTAAACGAACATTTTCTAATACTGCCAGTTCCACTTTCCCCTGCCACTTGTCCAAGAACAGCAAATACCCTGTTGGAGGAAGCAATAACTCCATCAATGCCCTAATATCTGTTTGAGTTAGTACTTGCCCCTTGAAAAATGAATTGATTAGCTGCATCACATGCTTATTATCCATACCATATTGCATAACTGCACTTTGCAATTGCTTAACCGTTTTCCAATCAAAAGGCGACCACTGCCTTTGTCCTCTATTATCTATGTGCACTGGCATTGCTGTAATACTACCAGGTAACATGATCCCTTCAATAGTTGCATCTCTGATTACCCCTTGCCAACGTTGTCCTGCATTATAAGAATGATCTCGAGGAATATCTCTACCCTGATGCACAGGGGCAGCACCCAAATTATCATTATTATCACTGCTATACAATTCCCTTGTGTTTCCCTGTGGATCAGTAAGTCGACGCATATTTGCAAACCGATCTGCTAACCCAGTCTCCAGCCCTTTTCCATATTGCGCTCTCAAATATTCATCTGCTTCTCTTACAGACCACATCCCATCTTCAACACATTGTCTAGCCCATTTTTGTATTTGCTCCCTTTTGATACGGAGCTCCTCGGGAGCGAGGTCTAATTCCACCCCCTCCCTTTCCTGTTTTCCCCGTTTTTCACATTCCCTGCCAATTGCCTCCAGCCCGTCCTTAATTGCATCTGACGCCTTTTTATATGCTATTAACCGCGAAGTTTTACTGTTACCGCCATCTAGTCATTTCATAGCTTCTAGAACTTCTTGCATCTGGCTCTCCTGCCGTCTCAGTAAGTCCTTCAGGCTCTTCACATGGCTCTCCTCCTGGAAGTCAGGGCGATTATGCGGTGCTCCGTCCTGGTGTTCCATCGGGTCCTCCGGCAAAGGCACGTCGGCTGGATTAACTTGTCCTGGCTTGTTGAAACTTGCCGGTTGCTGCCATTCGTTGTCGGAGCCAGGCAATGGCTCAACGGGTGCAGAGGGTATAATTTGCTCTCTGCCCCAGAACTCCAGATCTGATACGGGACATACCAGCGGTGTTGATTCTTCGGAGTCCTCGGAGGGTGGGCAGCTCGCAGCGGGCGGCTCCGAGGGGATGGCACACAGCTCCGGCTCCTCTGAGACTTCCTGCATCAGCTGCCTGATCTCCCGCCAGGGTCCGGCGAGATCGCAAGCCTCGCGGCTCCCCCTTGTAACCTCTTCCCATAGTTCGGTCCCTATGTCCTCCCATGTACCGGGAGAAAAAAATTCGTCAGTCGAACGAACACAGCCCTTACGCTGGGCGAATAGTAAAAGGCGCTCCACCACGTCTTTTTCCAAAATTCTTCCTGTTCTTGCAGCCAGCTGCAGAATACTTCTCACTATTATTTTTTCTTCCACGGATGCCGTGTTTCCCATGCCACCTGCTTCTTCGTAGGCCTACTTTCCGCTATGATTGAGCGCTGGGCTGGTGTCGCCCCCAGGTGGCGTCCTCGCGTCTTCACTTCCGGCGATCTTGCTTCGATACGAAGTATCACGTCGGGGTCACCAAAGTGTTGCTTTATCCATGCGAGCCACGGAACCTGACACACGAATATGATGTTCACAGAGTTCCTTTATTGTCGGACCAGGCTAGCTTTATAGCAAAGCTGCCCTGTCCACGCGCCTTACAACAACGTGATGGGTTGTAACTAGTGTTATACAATAACATGATAGGCTGCATGTGCTGTCCACGCGATCTGCACGCATGTGTCCGGCGATTGCTCACTCATTATTACCTTCTAATGGTGCTCCTTTAGTCTCTTTTGTCTCTGGCTTCACCTCTCAGCCAGGCTGGCGACAACCCCATCCCCCTGGGGCGAGGGGGGCTCTGCCACTACAGAAAGCCAGGAAGCAGGAGAGTTTGAGAAAAGGAGAGAGGAGAGAAGAGACATGCAGCCAGACAAGGGTTTAGTGAAAGAGGCTGGGACAGAGAACAGGATGAGAAGGAAATAAGGCAAGGCAAGGCAAGACTAGGCCAAAGGACGTTTCTTTGATTTATATTTTCTACCACATTCATCTGGAGAGGAGGAGGAAAGCCATCAGACCTCACGGATTAGGCCCAAACAAAAGCCGCGTCTACTTGAGACACTTAGACTAAGCCTAAACCACAAAGATCTCTCCATAAATATGGTTTTTATACTGTACTTCCGCAATCAGCTGGCAGTACAGAAGAACAAGCGGCAGATGTACTTAGGCTGAGTCATGGTGGTTTGGTGCAGAGACCATGCATATCATGGGAATATTTCAGCATTTCTGCTCTGGTTTTCAGTATATTACACCAAAACAGACACCTGATGACATCATTTCAATATCAAAAGAACAATTATCAGAATTCAGCTACTTTGGGGAACTGAGCAAATGCTGATCTGACACCAAGTCCTGCTGGGTCCCTGTCACCTGCAGAGTGCCTGCATCCTCACCACGGTAGCAGGTATTGTGACAAAGGTTCTATGTCAGCCGGGAGTGGCAGCCGAGCACCCGCTATGGGAGGGGCAGCCTGTCAGCCCGGGGCTGTCACTGCCTGCTGTCCCCCCTGTCACCAGGGAGGCCTCTGAAAAGTTTCCAAAACATCCCCAGACTTGGCTCCAAAGTGGCCAAAAGTCTCCAAGAGACAAGTCGGGAAGAAGGATATGGAACAGAGGGAGAAAGGCAAGGGAGCAGGCCAAAGGGAGGTAAGAGGAAAAAGTAGTGTCGGGCTGCAGGACTGAAATGGAGGAACTGAAAGACGAAAGCCAGGAAGCAGGAGAGTTTGAGAAAAGGAGAGAGGAAAGAAGAGACATACAGCCGGACGAGGGGTTAGTGAGAGAGGCTGGGACAGAGAACAGGATGAGAAGGAAATAAGGCAAGGCAAGGCAAGGCTAGGCCAAAGGACATTTCTTTGTTTTATATTTTCTACCACATTCACGTTTAGATGAGGAGGAAAGCCATCAGACCTATGGATTAGGCCGAAACAAAAGCCCCGGCTACTTGAGACACTTAGACTAAGCCTAAACCACAAAGATATCTCTATAAAGATGGGTTCTATACTGTACTTCCACAATCTTCTGGCAGTACAGAAGAACAAGCGGCAGATGTACTTAGGCTGAGTCATGGTGGTTTGGTGCAGAGACCATGCATATCATGGGAATAGTTCAGCATTTCTGCTCTGGTTTTCAGTGTATTACACCAAAACACCCACCTGATGACATCATTTCAAGAACAAAAGCAGCAATTTGCAGAATTCAGCTTCTTTGGGGAACTGAGCAATTGCTGAGCTGACACCAAGTCCTGCTGGGTCCCTGTCACCTGCAGAGTGCCCGCATCCTCACCACGGTAGCGGGCATTGTGACAAAGGTTCTATGTCAGCTGGGTGTGGCAGTCGAGCGCCCGCTAGGGGAGGGGGAGCCTGTCAGCCCCGGGCCTGTCACTGCCTGCTGTCCCCCCTGTCACCAGCGAGGCCTCTGAAAAGTTTCCAAAACATCCCCAGACTTGGGTGCAAAGTGGCCAAAAGTCTCTAAAAGACAAGTCGGGAAGAAGGATATGGAGCAGAGGGAGAAAGGCAAGGGAGCAGGCCAAAGGGAGGTAAGAGGAAAAAGTAGTGTCGGGCTCCAGGACTGAAATGGAGGAATTGAAAGACGAAAGCCAGGAAGCAGGAGAGTTTGAGAAAAGGAGAGAGGAAAGAAGAGACATACAGCCGGACGAGGGGTTAGTGAGAGAGGCTGGGACAGAGAACAGGATGAGAAGGAAATAAGGCAAGGCAAGGCAAGGCTAGGCCAAAGGACATTTCTTTGTTTTATATTTTCTACCACATTCACGTTTAGATGAGGAGGAAAGCCATCAGACCTATGGATTAGGCCGAAACAAAAGCCCCGGCTACTTGAGACACTTAGACTAAGCCTAAACCACAAAGATATCTCTATAAAGATGGTTTCTATACTGTACTTCCACAATCTTCTGGCAGTACAGAAGAACAAGCGGCAGATGTACTTAGGCTGAGTCATGGTGGTTTGGTGCAGAGACCATGCATATCATGGGAATAGTTCAGCATTTCTGCTCTGGTTTTCAGTGTATTACACCAAAACACCCACCTGATGACATCATTTCAAGAGCAAAAGCAGCAATTTGCAGAATTCAGCTTCTTTGGGGAACTGAGCAATTGCTGAGCTGACACCTAGTCCTGCTGGGTCCCTGTCACCTGCGGAGTGCCCGCATCCTCACCACGGTAGCGGGCATTGTGACAAAGGTTCTCTGTCAGCTGGGTGTGGCAGCCGAGCGTCCCTTAGGGGAGGGGGAGCCTGTCAGCCCCGGGCCTGTCACTGCCAGCTGTCCCACCTGTCACAAGCGAGGCCTCTGAAAAGTTTCCAAAACTGCCCCACACTTGGCTCCAAAGTGGCCAAAAGTCTACAAGAGACAAGTCGGGAAGAAGGATATGGAACAGAGGGAGAAAGGCAAGGGAGCAGGCCAAAGGGAGGTAAGAGGAAAAAGTAGTGCCGGGCTGCGGGACTGAAATGGAGGAATTGAAAGACGAAAGCCAGGAAACAGGAGAGTTTTAGAAAAGGAGAGAGGAAAGAAGAGACATGCAGCCAGACGAGGGGTTAGTGAGAGAGGCTGGGACAGAGAACAGGATGAGAAGGAAATAAGGCAAGGCCAGGCTAGGCTAGGCCAAAGGACGTTTATTTGATTTATATTTTCTACCACATTCATCTTGAGAGGAGGAGGAAAGCCATCATACCTTACGGATTAGGCCCAAACAAAAGCCCCGGCTACTTGAGACACTTAGACTAAGCCTAAACCACAAAGATCTCTCCATAAAGATGGTTTTTACAGTGTACTTCCACAATCTTCTGGCAGTACAGAAGAACAAGCAGCAGATGTACTTAGGCTGAGTCATGGTGGTTTGGTGCAGAGACCATGCATATCATGGGAATATTTCAGCATTTCTGCTCTGGTTTTCAGTGTATTACACCAAAACACCCACCTGATGACATCATTTCAAGAGCAAAAGCAGCAATTTGCAGAATTCAGCTTCTTTGGGGAACTGAGCAATTCCTGAGCTGACACCAAGTCGTGCTGGGTCCCTGTCACCTGCAGAGTGCCCGCATCCTCACCACGGTAGCAGGCATTGTGACAAAGGTTCTATGGCAGCTGGATGTGGCAGTCGAGCGCCCCCTAGGAGAGGGGGAGCCTGCCATCCCCGGGCCTGTCACTGCCTGCTGTCCCCCCTGTCACCAGCGAGGCCTCTGAAAAGTTTCCGAAACATCCCCACACTTGGCTCCAAAGTGGCCAAAAGTCTCCAAGAGACAAGTCGGGAAGAAGGATATGGAATAGAGGGTGAAGCCAAGGTAGCAGGCCAAAAGGAGGCAAGAGTAAAATGTAGTGCCGGGCTGCAGGACTGAAATGGAGGAATTGAAAGACGAAAGCCAGGAAACAGGAGAGTTTGAGAAAAGGAGAGAGGAAAGAAGAGACATGCAGCCAGACGAGGGGTTAGTCAGAGAGGCTGGGACAGAGAACAGGATGAGAAGGAAATAAGGCAAGGCCAGGCTAGGCTAGGCCAAAGGACGTTTCTTTGATTTATATTTTCTACCACATTCATCTGGAGACGAGAAGGAAAGCCATCAGACCTTATGGATTAGGCCCAAACAAAAGCCCTGGCTACTTGAGACACTTAGACTAAGCCTAAACCACAAAGATCTCTCCATAAAGATGGTTTTTATACTGTACTTCAACAATCAGCTGGCAGTACAAAAGAACAAGCAGCAGATGTATTTAGGCTAAGTCATGGTGGTTTGGTGCAGAGACCATGCATATCATGGGAATATTTCAGCATTTCTGCTCTGGTTTTCAGTGTATTACACCAAAACACCCACCTGATGACATCATTTCAAAGGCAAAAGCAGCAATTTGCAGAATTCAGCTTCTTTGGGGAACTGAGCAATTGCTGAGCTGACACCAAGTCCTGCTGGGTCCCTGTCACCTGCAGAGTGCCCGCATCCTCACCACGGTAGCGGGCATTGTGACAAAGGTTCTAGGTCAGCTGGGTGTGGCAGCCGAGCGCCCGCTAGGGGAGGGGGAGACTGTCAGCCCCGGGCCTGTCACTGCCTGCTGTCCCCCCTGTCACCAGCGAGGCCTCTGAAAAGTTTCCAAAACATCCCCTGACTTGGGTCCAAAGTGGCCAACAGTCTCCAAGAGACAAGTCGGGAAGAAGGATATGGAACAGAGGGAGAAAGCCAAGGGAGCAGGCCAAAGGGAGGCAAGAGGAAAAACTAGTGCCCGGCTGCAGGACTGAAATGGAGGAATTGAAAGACGAAAGCCAGTAAGCAGGAGAGTTTGAGAAGAGGAGAGAGGAAAGAAGAGACATGCAGCCAGACCAGTGGTTAGTGAGAGAGGCTGGGACAGATAACAGGATGAGAAGGAAATAAGGCAAGGCAAGGCAAGGCTAGGCCAAAGGACGTTTCTTTGATTTATATTTTCTACCACATTCATCTGGAGATGAGGAGGAAAGCCATCAGGCCTTATGGATTAGGCCCAAACAAAAGCCCCGGCTACTTGAGACACTTAGACTAAGCCTAAACCACAAAGATCTCTCCATAAAGATGGTTTTTATACTGTACTTCCACAATCAGTTGGCAGTACAAAAGAACAAGCGGCAGATGTACTTAGGCTGAGTCACTGTGGTTTGGTGCAGAGACCATGCATATCATGGGAATATTTCAGCATTTCCGCTCTGGTTTTCAGTGTATTACACCAAAACACCCACCTGATGACATCATTTCAAGAGCAAAAGCAGCAATTTGCAGAATTCAGCTTCTTTGGGGAAGTGAGCAATTGCTGAGCTGACAGCAAGTCCTGCTGGGTCCCTGTCACCTGCAGAGTGCCCGCATCCTCACCACGGTAGCGGGCATTGTGACAAAGGTTCTATGTCAGCTGGGTGTGGCAGCCGAGCACCCGCTAGGGAGGGGGAGCCTGTCAGCCCCGGGCCTGTCACTGCCTGCTGTCCCCCCTGTCACCAGCAACGCATCTGAAAAGTTTCCAAAACATCCCCAGACTTGGCTCCAAAGTGGCCAAAAGTCTCCAAGAGACAAGTCGGGAAGAAGGATATGGAACAGAGGGAGAAAGGCAAGGGAACAGGCCAAAGGGAGGCAAGAGGAAAAACTGGTGCGGGACTGCAGGACTGAAATGGAGGAATTGAAAGGCGAAAGCCAGGAAGCAGGAGAGTTTGAGAAAAGGAGAGAGGAAAGAAGAGACATGCAGCCAGACGAGGGGTTAGTGAGAGAGGCTGGGACAGAGAACAGGATGAGAAGGAAATAAGGCAAGGCAAGGAAAGGCTAGGCCAAAGGACGTTCCCTTGATTTATATTTTCTACCACATTCATCTGGAGAGGAGGAGGAAAGCCATAAGTCCTTTCGGATTAGGCCCAAACAAAAGCCCCGGCTACTTGAGACACTTAGACTAAGCCTAAACCACAAAGATCTCTCCATAAAGATGGTTTTTACAGTGTACTTCCACAATCAGCTGGCAGTACAAAAGAACAAGCGACAGATGTATTTAGGCTGAGTCATGGTGGTTTGGTGCAGAGACCATGCATATCATGGGAATAGTTCAACATTTCTGCTCTGGTTTTCAGTGTATTACACCAAAACACCCACCTGATGACATCATTTCAAGAGCAAAAGCAGCAATTTGCAGAATTCAGCTTCTTTGGGTAACTGAGCAATTCCTGAGCTGACACCAAGTCCTGCTGGGTCCCTGTCACCTGCAGAGTGCCCGCATCCTCCCCACGGTAGCGGGCATTGTGACAAAGGTTCTATGTCAGCTGGGTGTGGCAGCCGAGTGCCCGCTAGGGGAGGGGGAACCTGTCAGCCCCGGGCCTGTCACTGCCTGCTGTCCCCCCTGTCACCAGCGAGGCCTCTGAAAAGTTTCCAAAACATCCCCAGACTTGGCTCCAAAGTGGCCAAAAGTCTCCAAGAGACAAGTCGGGAAGAAGGATATGGAACAGATGGAGAAAGCCAAGGTAGCAGGCCAAAGGGAGGCAAGAAAAAAAACTAGTGCGGGGCTGCAGGACTGAAATGGAGGAATTGAAAGGCGAAAGCCAGGAAGCAGGAGAGTTTGAGAAAAGAAGAGAGGAAAGAAGAGACATGCAGCCAGATGAGGGGTTAGTGAGAGAGGCTGGGACAGAGAACAGGATGAGAAGGAAATAAGGCAAGGCACGGAAAGGCTAGGACAAAGGACGTTCCCTTGATTTATATTTTCTACCACATTCATCTTGAGAGGAGGAGGAAAGCCATAAGACCTTATGGATTAGGCCCAAACAAAAGCCCCGGCTACTTGAGACACTTAGACTAAGCCTAAACCACAAAGATCTCTCCATAAAGATGGTTTTTATACTGTACTTCCACAATCTTCTGGCTGTACAAAAGAACAAGCGGCAGATGTACTTAGGCTGAGTCATGGTGGTTTGGTGCAGAGACCATGCATATCATGGGAATATTTCAGCATTTCTGCTCTGATTTTCAGTGTATTACACCAAAACACCCACCTGATGACATCATTTCAAGCGTAAAAGCAGCAATTTGCAGAATTCAGCTTCTTTGGGGAACTGAGCAATTGCTGAGCTGACAGCAAGTCCTGTTGGGTCCCTGTCACCTGCAGAGTGCCCGCATCCTCCCCACGGTAGCAGGCATTGTGACAAAGGTTCTATGTCAGCTGGGTGTGGCAGTCGAACGCCCGCTAGGAGAGGGGGAGCCTGTCAGCCCCAGGTCTGTCACTGCCTGCTGTCCCCCCTGTCACCAGCGAGGCCTCTGAAAAGTTTCCAAAACATCCCCAGATTGGCTCCAAAGTGGCCAAAAGTCTCCAAGAGACAAGTTGGGAAGAAGGATATGGAACAGATGGAGAAAGCCAAGGGAGCAGGCCAAAGGGAAGCAATAGGAAAAAGCAGTGCTGGGCTGTAGGACTGAAATGGAGGAATTGAAAGACGAAAGCAAGGAAGCAGGAGATTTTGAGAAAAGGAGAGAGGAAAGAAGAGACATGCAGCCAGACGAGAGGTTAGTGAGAGAGGCTGGGACAGAGAACAGGATGAGAAGGAAATAAGGCAAGGCAAGTCAAGGCTAGGCCAAAGGACGTTTCTTTGATTTATATTTTCTACCACATTCATCTGGAGATGAGGAGGAAAGCCATCAGACCTTATGGATTAGGCCCAAACAAAAGCCCCGGCTACTTGAGACACTTAGACTAAGCCTAAACCACAAAGATCTCTCCATAAAGATGGTTTTTATACTGTACTTCAACAATCAGCTGGCAGTACAAAAGAACAAGCGGCAGATGTACTTAGGCTGAGTCATGGTGGTTTGGTGCAGAGACCATGCATATCATGGGAATAGTTCAGCATTTCTGCTCTGGTTTTCAGTGTATTGCACCAAAACACCCACCTGATGACATCATTTCAAGAGCAAAAGCAGCAATTTGCAGAATTCAGCTTCTTTGGGGAACTGAGCAATTGCTGAGCTGATACCAAGTCCTGCTGGGTCCCTGTCACCTGCAGAGTGCCCGCATCCTCACCACGGTAGCGGGTATTGTGACAAAGGTTCTATGTCAGCTGGGTGTGGCAGCCGAGCGCCCGGTAGGGGAGGGGGAGCCTGTGAGCCCCAGGCCTGTCACTGCCTGCTGTCCCCCCTGTCACCAGCGAGGCCTCTGAAGAGTTTCCAAAACATCCCCAGACCTGGGTCCAAAGTGGCCAAATGTCTCCAAGAGACAAGTCGGGAAGAAGGATATGGAACAGAGGGAGAAAGCCAAGGGAGCACGCCAAAGGCAGGCAAGAAAAAAAACTAGTGCGGGGCTGCAGGACTGAAATGGAGGAATTGAAAGACGAAAGCCAGGAAGCAGGAGAGTTTGAGAAAAGGAGAGACGAAAGAAGAGACATGCAGCCAGACGAGGGGTTAGTGAGAGAGGCTGGACAGAGAACAGGATGAGAAGGAAATAAGGCAAGGCAAGGCAAGGCTAGGCCAAAGGACGTTTCATTGATTTATATTTTCTACCACATTCATCTGGAGATGAGGAGGAAAGCCATCAGGCCTTATGGATTAGGCCCAAACAAAAGCCCCGGCTACTTGAGACACTTAGACTAAGCCTAAACCACAAAGATCTCTCCATAAAGATGGTTTTTATACTGTACTTCCACAATCAGCTGGCAGTACAAAAGAACAAGCAGCAGATGTACTTAGGCTGAGTCATGGTGGTTTGGTGCAGAGACCATGCATATCATGGGAATAGTTCAGCATTTCTTCTCTGGTTTTCAGTGTATTACACCAAAACACCCACCTGATGACATCATTTCAAGAGCAAAAGCAGCAATTTGCAGAATTCAGCTTCTTTGGGGAACTGAGCAATTGCTGAGCTGACAGCAAGTCCTGCTGGGTCCCTGTCACCTGCAGAGTGCCCGCATCCTCACCACGGTAGCGGGCATTGTGACAAAGGTTCTAGGTCAGCTGGGTGTGGCAGCCGAGCACCCGCTAGCAGAGGGGGAGCCTGTCAGCCCCGGGCCTGTCACTGCCTGCTGTCCCCCCTGTCACCAGCAAGGCATCTGAAAACTTTCCAAAACTGCCCCAGACTTGGCTCCAAAATGGCCAAAAGTCTCCAAGAGACAAGTCGGGAAGAAGGATATGGAACAGAGGGAGAAAGGCAAGGGAGCAGGCCAAAGGGAAGCAAGAGGCAAAACTAGTGCGGGACTGCAGGACTGAAATGGAGGAATTGAAAGACGAAAGCCAGGAAGCAGGAGAGTTTGAGAAAAGGAGAGAGGAAAGAAGAGACATGCAGCCAGACGAGGGGTTAGTGAGAGAGGCTGGGACAGAGAACAGGATGAGAAGGAAATAAGGCAAGGCAAGGCAAGGCTAGGCCAAAGGACGTTTCTTTGATTTATATTTTCTACCACATTCATCTGGAGATGAGGAGGAAAGCCATCAGACCTTAGGGATTAGGCCCAAACAAAAGCCCCGGCTACTTGAGACACTTAGACTAAGCCTAAACCACAAAGATCTCTCCATAAAGATGGTTTTTATACGGTACTTCCACAATCTTCTGGCAGTACAGAAGAACAAGCGGCAGATGTACTTAGGCTGAGTCATGGTGGTTTGGTGCAGAGACCATGCATATCATGGGAATATTTCAGCATTTCTGCTCTGGTTTTCAGTGTATTACACCAAAACACCCACCTGATGACATCATTTCAAGAGCAAAAGCAGCAATTTGCAGAATTCAGCTTCTTTGGGGAACTGAGCAATTGCTGAGCTGACAGCAAGTCCTGCTGGGTCCCTGTCACCTGCAGAGTGCCCGCATCCTCACCACGGTAGCGGGTATTGTGACAAAGGTTCTATGTCAGCTGGGTGTGGCAGCCGAGCGCCCGGTAGGGGAGGGGGAGCCTGTGAGCCCCAGGCCTGTCACTGCCTGCTGTCCCCCCTGTCACCAGCGAGGCCTCTGAAGAGTTTCCAAAACATCCCCAGACTTGGCTCCAAAGTGGCCAAATGTCTCCAAGAGACAAGTCGGGAAGAAGGATATGGAACAGAGGGAGAAAGCCAAGGGAGCAGGCCAAAAGGAGGCAAGAAAAAAAACTAGTGCGGGGCTGCAGGACTGAAATGGAGGAATTGAAAGACGAAAGCCAGGAAGCAGGAGAGTTTGAGAAAAGGAGAGACGAAAGAAGAGACATGCAGCCAGACGAGGGGTTAGTGAGAGAGGCTGGACAGAGAACAGGATGAGAAGGAAATAAGGCAAGGCAAGGCAAGGCTAGGCCAAAGGACGTTTCATTGATTTATATTTTCTACCACATTCATCTGGAGATGAGGAGGAAAGCCATCAGGCCTTATGGATTAGGCCCAAACAAAAGCCCCGGCTACTTGAGACACTTAGACTAAGCCTAAACCACAAAGATCTCTCCATAAAGATGGTTTTTATACTGTACTTCCACAATCAGCTGGCAGTACAAAAGAACAAGCAGCAGATGTACTTAGGCTGAGTCATGGTGGTTTGGTGCAGAGACCATGCATATCATGGGAATATTTCAGCATTTCTTCTCTGGTTTTCAGTGTATTACACCAAAACACCCACCTGATGACATCATTTCAAGAGCAAAAGCAGCAATTTGCAGAATTCAGCTTCTTTGAGGAACTGAGCAATTGCTGAGCTGACAGCAAGTCCTGCTGGGTCCCTGTCACCTGCAGAGTGCCCGCATCCTCACCACGGTAGCGGGCATTGTGACAAAGGTTCTATGTCAGCTGGGTGTGGCAGCCGAGCACCCGCTAGCAGAGGGGGAGCCTGTCAGCCCCGGGCCTGTCACTGCCTGCTGTCCCCCCTGTCACCAGCAAGGCATCTGAAAACTTTCCAAAACTGCTCCAGACTTGGCTCCAAAATGGCAAAAAGTCTCCAAGAGACAAGTCGGGAAGAAGGATATGGAACAGAGGGAGAAAGCCAAGGGAGCAGGCCAAAGGGAGGCAAGAAAAAAAACTAGTGCGGGGCTGCAGGACTGAAATGGAGGAATTGAAAGACGAAAGCCAGGAAGCAGGAGAGTTTGAGAAAAGGAGAGACGAAAGAAGAGACATGCAGCCAGACGAGGGGTTAGTGAGAGAGGCTGGACAGAGAACAGGATGAGAAGGAAATAAGGCAAGGCAAGGCAAGGCTAGGCCAAAGGACGTTTCATTGATTTATATTTTCTACCACATTCATCTGGAGATGAGGAGGAAAGCCATCAGGCCTTATGGATTAGGCCCAAACAAAAGCCCCGGCTACTTGAGACACTTAGACTAAGCCTAAAGCACAAAGATCTCTCCATAAAGATGGTTTTTATACGGTACTTCCACAATCAGCTGGCAGTACAAAAGAACAAGCAGCAGATGTACTTAGGCTGAGTCATGGTGGTTTGGTGCAGAGACCATGCATATCATGGGAATATTTCAGCATTTCTTCTCTGGTTTTCAGTGTATTACACCAAAACACCCACCTGATGACATCATTTCAAGAGCAAAAGCAGCAATTTGCAGAATTCAGCTTCTTTGGGGAACTGAGCAATTGCTGAGCTGACAGCAAGTCCTGCTGGGTCCCTGTCACCTGCAGAGTGCCCGCATCCTCACCACGGTTGCGGGCATTATGACAAAGGTTCTATGTCAGCTGGGTGTGGCAGCCGAGCGCCCAATAGGGGAGGGGGAGCCTGTCAGCCCCGGGCCTGTCACTGCCTGCTGTCCCCCCTGATCACCAGCAAGGCCTCTGAAAAGTTTCCAAAACATCCCCAGAATTGGCTCCAAAGTGGCCAAAAGTCTCCAAGAGACAAGTCGGGAAGAAAGATATGGAACAGAGGGAGAAAGGCAAGTGAGCAGGCCAAAGGGAGGCAAGAGGAAAAACTGGTGCGGGGCTGCAGGACTGAAATGGAGGAATTGAAAGGCGAAAGCCAGGAAGCAGGAGAGTTTGAGAAAAGGAGAGAGGAAAGAAGAGACATGCAGCCAGACGAGGGGTTAGTGAGAGAGGCTGGGACAGAGAACAGGATGAGAAGGAAATAAGGCAAGGCAAGGCAAGGCTAGGCCAAAGGACGTTTCATTGATTTATATTTTCTACCACATTCATCTGGAGATGAGGAGGAAAGCCATCAGGCCTTATGGATTAGGCCCAAACAAAAGCCCCGGCTACGTGAGACACTTAGACTAAGCCTAAACCACAAAGATCTCTCCATAAAGATGGTTTTTATACTGTACTTCCACAATCTTCTAACAGTACAGAAGAACAAGCGGCAGATGTACTTAGGCTGAGTCACTGTGGTTTGGTGCAGAGACCATGCATATCATGGGAATATTTCAGCATTTCTGCTCTGGTTTTCAGTGTATTACACCAAAACACCCACCTGATGACATCATTTCAAGAGCAAAAGCAGCAATTTGCAGAATTCAGCTTCTTTGGGGAACTGAGCAATTGCTGAGCTGACACCAAGTCCTGCTGGGTCCCTGTCACCTGCAGAGTGCCCGCATCCTCACCACGGTAGCGGGCATTGTGACAAAGGTTCTATGTCAGCTGGGTGTGGCAGCCGAGCGCCCGCTAGGGGAGGGGGAGCCTGTCAGCCCCGGGCCTGTCGCTGCCTGCTGTCCCCCCTGTCACCAGCGAGGCCTCTGAAAAGTTTCCAAAACATCCCCAGATTGGCTCCAAAGTGGCCAAAAGTCTCCAAGAGAGAAGTCGGGAAGAAGGATATGGAACAGATGGAGAAAGTCAAGGGAGCAGGCCAAAGGGAGGCAATAGGAAAAAGCAGTGCTGGGCTGCAGGACTGAAATGGAGGAATTGAAAGACGAAAGCAAGGAAGCAGGAGATTTTGAGAAAAGGAGAGAGAAAAGAAGAGACATGCAGCCAGACGAGGGGTTAGTGAGAGAGGCTGGGACAGAGAACAGGATGAGAAGGAAATAAGGCATGGCACGGAAAGGCTAGGCCAAAGGACGTTTCCTTGATTTATATTTTCTACCACATTCATCTGGAGAGGAGGAGGAAAGCCATCAGACCTTATGGATTAGGCCCAAACAAAAGCCCCGGCTACTTGAGACACTTAGACTAAGCCTAAACCACAAAGATCTCTCCATAAAGATGGTTTTTATACGGTACTTCCACAATCTTCTGGCAGTACAGAAGAACAAGCGGCAGATGTACTTAGGCTGAGTCATGGTGGTTTGGTGCAGAGACCATGCATATCATGGGAATATTTCAGCATTTCTGCTCTGGTTTTCAGTGTATTACACCAAAACACCCACCTGATGACATCATTTCAAGAGCAAAAGCAGCAATTTGCAGAATTCAGCTTCTTTGGGGAACTGAGCAATTGCTGAGCTGACAGCAAGTCCTGCTGGGTCCCTGTCACCTGCAGAGTGCCCGCATCCTCACCACGGTTGCGGGCATTATGACAAAGGTTCTATGTCAGCTGGGTGTGGCAGCCGAGCGCCCAATAGGGGAGGGGGAGCCTGTGAGCCCCAGGCCTGTCACTGCCTGCTGTCCCCCGTGATCACCAGCAAGGCCTCTGAAAAGTTTCCAAAACATCCCCAGACTTGGGTCCAAAGTGGCCAAATGTCTCCAAGAGACAAGTCGGGAAGAAGGATATGGAACAGAGGGAGAAAGCCAAGGGAGCAGGCCAAAGGGAGGCAAGAAAAAAAACTAGTGCGGGGCTGCAGGACTGAAATGGAGGAATTGAAAGACGAAAGCCAGGAAGCAGGAGAGTTTGAGAAAAGGAGAGACGAAAGAAGAGACATGCAGCCAGACGAGGGGTTAGTGAGAGAGGCTGGACAGAGAACAGGATGAGAAGGAAATAAAGCAAGGCAAGGCAAGGCCAAAGGACGTTTCATTGATTTATATTTTCTACCACATTCATCTGGAGATGAGGAGGAAAGCCATCAGGCCTTATGGATTAGGCCCAAACAAAAGCCCCGGCTACTTGAGACACTTAGACTAAGCCTAAAGCACAAAGATCTCTCCATAAAGATGGTTTTTATACTGTACTTCCACAATCAGCTGGCAGTACAGAAGAACAAGCGGCAGATGTACTTAGGCTGAGTCACTGTGGTTTGGTGCAGAGACCATGCATATCATGGGAATAGTTCAGCATTTCTTCTCTGGTTTTCAGTGTATTACACCAAAACACCCACCTGATGACATCATTTCAAGAGCAAAAGCAGCAATTTGCAGAATTCAGCTTCTTTGGGGAACTGAGCAATTGCTGAGCTGACAGCAAGTCCTGCTGGGTCCCTGTCACCTGCAGAGTGCCCGCATCCTCACCACGGTAGCGGGCATTATGACAAAGGTTCTATGTCAGCTGGGTGTGGCAGCCGAGCGCCCAATAGGGGAGGTGGAGCCTGTCAGCCCCGGGCCTGTCACTGCCTGCTGTCCCCCCTGTCACCAGCAAGGCATCTGAAAACTTTCCAAAACATCCCCAGACTTGGGTCCAAAGTGGCCAAATGTCTCCAAGAGACAAGTCGGGAAGAAGGGTATGGAACAGAGGGAGAAAGCCAAGGGAGCAGGCCAAAGGGAGGCAAGAAAAAAAACTAGTGCGGGACTGCAGGACTGAAATGGAGGAATTGAAAGACGAAAGCCAGGAAGCAGGAGAGTTTGAGAAAAAGAGAGACGAAAGAAGAGACATGCAGCCAGACGAGGGGTTAGTGAGAGAGGCTGGGACAGAGAACATGATGAGAAGGAAATAAAGCAAGGCAAGGCAAGGCCAAAGGACGTTTCATTGATTTATATTTTCTACCACATTCATCTGGAGATGAGGAGGAAAGCCATCAGACCTTATGGATTAGGCCCAAACAAAAGCCCCGGTTACTTGAGACACTTAGACTAAGCCTAAACCACAAAGATCTCTCCATAAAGATGGTTTTTATACGGTACTTCCACAATCTTCTGGCAGTACAGAAGAACAAGCAACAGATGTACTTAGGCTGAGTCATGGTGGTTTGGTGCAGAGACCATGCATATCATGGGAATAGTTCAGCATTTCTGCTCTGGTTTTCAGTGTATTACACCAAAACACCCACCTGATGACATCATTTCAAGAACAAAAGCAGCAATTTGCAGAATTCAGCTTCTTTGGGGAACTGAGCAATTGCTGAGCTGACACCAAGTCCTGCTGGGTCCCTGTCACCTGCAGAGTACCCGCATCCTCACCACGGTTGCGGGCATTATGACAAAGGTTCTATGTCAGCTGGGTGTGGCAGCCGAGCGCCCAATAGTGGAGGGGGAGCCTGTCAGCCCCGGGCCTGTCACTGCCTGCTGTCCCCCCTGATCACCAGCAAGGCCTCTGAAAAGTTTCCAAAACATCCCCAGACTTGGGTCCAAAGTGGCCAAAAGTCTCCAAGAGACAAGTCGGGAAGAAAGATATGGAACAGAGGGAGAAAGGCAAGGGAGCAGGCCAAAGGGAGGCAAGAGGAAAAACTGGTGCGGGGCTGCAGGACTGAAATGGAGGAATTGAAAGGCGAAAGCCAGGAAGCAGGAGAGTTTGAGAAAAGGAGAGAGGAAAGAAGAGACATGCAGCCAGACGAGGGGTTAGTGAGAGAGGCTGGGACAGAGAACAGGATGAGAAGGAAATAAGGCAAGGCAAGGCAAGGCAAGGCTAGGCCAAAGGACGTTTCATTGATTTATATTTTCTACCACATTCATCTGGAGATGAGGAGGAAAGCCATCAGGCCTTATGGATTAGGCCCAAACAAAAGCCCCGGCTACGTGAGACAGTTAGACTAAGCGTAAACCACAAAGATCTCTCCATAAAGATGGTTTTTATAGTGTACTTCCACAATCAGCTGGCAGTACAGAAGAACAAGCGGCAGATGTACTTAGGCTGAGTCACTGTGGTTTGGTGCAGAGACCATGCATATCATGGGAATAGTTCAGCATTTCTGCTCTGGTTTTCAGTGTATTACACCAAAACACCCACCTGATGACATCATTTCAAGAGCAAAAGCAGCAATTTGCAGAATTCAGCTTCTTTGGGGAACTGAGCAATTGCTGAGCTGACAGCAAGTCCTGCTGGGTCCCTGTCACCTGCAGAGTGCCCGCATCCTCACCACGGTAGCGGGCATTGTGACAAAGGTTCTATGTCAGCTGGGTGTGGCAGCCGAGCGCCCGCTAGGGGAGGGGGAGCCTGTCAGCCCCGGGCCTGTCACTGCCTGCTGTCCCCCCTGTCACCAGCGAGGCCTCTGAAAAGTTTCCAAAACATCCCCAGATTGGCTCCAAAGTGGCCAAAAGTCTCCAAGAGACAAGTCGGGAAGAAGGATATGGAACAAAGGGAGAAAGCGAAGGGAGCAAGCCAAAGGGAGGAAAGAGTAAAATCTAGTGCTGGGCTGCAGGACTGAAATGGAGGAATTGAAAGGAGAAAGCCAGGAAGCAGGAGAGTTTGAGAAAAGGAGAGAGGAAAGAAGAGACATGCAGCCAGGCGAGGGGTTAGTGAGAGAGGCTGGGACAGACAACAGGATGAGAAGGAAATAAGGCAAGGCAAGGCAAGGCTAGGCCAAAGGACGTTTCTTTGATTTATATTTTCTACCACATTCATCTGGAGAGGAGGAGGAAAGCCATCAGACCTTTCGGATTAGGCCCAAACAAAAGCCCCGGTTACTTGAGACACTTAGACTAAGCCTAAACCACAAAGATCTCTCCATAAAGATGGTTTTTATACTGTACTTCCACAATCAGTTGGCAGTACAGAAGAACAAGCGGCAGATGTACTTAGGCTGAGTCATGGTGGTTTGGTGCAGAGACCATGCATACCATGGGAATATTTCAGCATTTCTGCTCTGGTTTTCAGTGTATTACACCAAAACACCCACCTGATGACATCATTTCAAGAGCAAAAGCAGCAATTTGCAGAATTCAGCTTCTTTGGGGAACTGAGGAATTGCTGAGCTGACAGCAAGTCCTGCTGGGTCCCTGTCACCTGCAGAGTGCCCGCATGCTCACCACGGTAGCGGGCATTGTGACAAAGGTTCTATGTCAGCTGGGTGTGGCAGCCGAGCGCCCGCTAGGGGAGGGGGAGCCTGTCAGCCCCGGGCCTGTCACTGCCTGCTGTCCCCCCTGTCACCAGCGAGGCCTCTGAAAAGTTTCCAAAACATCCCCAGACTTGGCTCCAAAGTGTCCAAAAGTCTCCAAGAGACAAGTCGGGAAGAAAGATATGGAACAGAGGGAGAAAGGCAAGGGAGCAGGCCAAAGGGAGGCAAGAGGAAAAACTGGTGCGGGACTGCAGGACTGAAATGGAGGAATTGAAAGGCGAAAGCCAGGAAGCAGGAGAGTTTGAGAAAAGGAGAGAGGAAAGAAGAGACATGCAGCCAGACGAGGGGTTAGTGAGAGAGGCTGGGACAGAGAACAGGATGAGAAGGAAATAAGGCAAGGCAAGGCAAGGCTAGGCCAAAGGACGTTTCTTTGATTTATATTTTCTACCACATTCATCTGGAGATGAGGAGGAAAGCCATCAGGCCTTATGGATTAGGCCCAAACAAAAGCCCCGGCTACTTGAGACGCTTAGACCAAGCCTAAACCACAAAGATCTCTCCATAAAGATGGTTTTTATAGTGTACTTCCACAATCAGCTGGCAGTACAAAAGAACAAGCGGCAGATGTATTTAGGCTGAGTCATGGTGGTTTGGTGCAGAGACCATGCATATCATGGGAATTATTCAGCATTTCTGCTCTGGTTTTCAGTGTATTACACCAAAACAGCCACCTGATGACATCATTTCAAGAGCAAAAGCAGCAATTTGCAGAATTCAGCTTCTTTGGGGAACTGAGCAATTGCTGAGCTGACAGCAAGTCCTGCTGGGTCCCTGTCACCTGCAGAGTGCCCGCATGCTCACCACGGTAGCGGGCATTGTGACAAAGGTTCTATGTCAGCTGGGTGTGGCAGCCGAGCGCCCGCTAGGGGAGGGGGAGCCTGTCAGCCCCGGGCCTGTCACTGCCTGCTGTCCCCCCTGTCACCAGCGAGGCCTCTGAAAAGTTTCCAAAACATCCCCAGACTTGGCTCCAAAGTGTCCAAAAGTCTCCAAGAGACAAGTCGGGAAGAAAGATATGGAACAGAGGGAGAAAGGCAAGGGAGCAGGCCAAAGGGAGGCAAGAGGAAAAACTGGTGCGGGACTGCAGGACTGAAATGGAGGAATTGAAAGGCGAAAGCCAGGAAGCAGGAGAGTTTGAGAAAAGGAGAGAGGAAAGAAGAGACATGCAGCCAGACGAGGGGTTAGTGAGAGAGGCTGGGACAGAGAACAGGATGAGAAGGAAATAAGGCAAGGCAAGGCAAGGCTAGGCCAAAGGACGTTTCTTTGATTTATATTTTCTACCACATTCATCTGGAGATGAGGAGGAAAGCCATCAGGCCTTATGGATTAGGCCCAAACAAAAGCCCCGGCTACTTGAGACGCTTAGACCAAGCCTAAACCACAAAGATCTCTCCATAAAGATGGTTTTTATAGTGTACTTCCACAATCAGCTGGCAGTACAAAAGAACAAGCGGCAGATGTATTTAGGCTGAGTCATGGTGGTTTGGTGCAGAGACCATGCATATCATGGGAATTATTCAGCATTTCTGCTCTGGTTTTCAGTGTATTACACCAAAACAGCCACCTGATGACATCATTTCAAGAGCAAAAGCAGCAATTTGCAGAATTCAGCTTCTTTGGGGAACTGAGCAATTGCTGAGCTGACAGCAAGTCCTGCTGGGTCCCTGTCACCTGCAGAGTGCCCGCATCCTCACCACGGTAGCGGGCATTGTGACAAAGGTTCTATGTCAGCTGGGTGTGGCAGCCGAGCGCCCGCTAGGGGAGGGGGAGCCTGTCAGCCCCGGGCCTGTCACTGCCTGCTGTCCCCCCTGTCACCAGCGAGGCCTCTGAAAAGTTTCCAAAACATCCCCAGAATTGGCTCCAAAGTGGCCAAAAGTCTCCAAGAGACAAGTCGGGAAGAAGAATATGGAACAGAGGGAGAAAGGCAAGGGAGCAGGCCAAAGGGAGGTAAGAGAAAAAACTAGTGCGGGGCTGCAGGACTGAAATGGAGGAATTGAAAGACGAAAGCCAGGAAGCAGGAGAGTTTGAGAAAAGGAGAGACGAAAGAAGAGACATGCAGCCAGACGAGGGGTTAGTGAGAGAGGCTGGGACACAGAACAGGATGAGAGGGAAATAAGGCAAGGCAAGGCTAGGCCAAATGACGTTTCCTTGCTTTACATTTTCTACCACATTCATCTGGAGACGAGCAGGAAAGCCATCAGACCTGATGGATTAGGCCCAAGCAAAAACCCCGGCTACTTGAGACACTTAGACTAAGCCTAAAATGCAAAGATCTCTCCATAAGGATGTTTTTTATACTCTACTTCCACAATCTGCTGGCAGTACAAAAGAATAAGCGGCAGATCTCCTTAGGTTGAGTCACGGTGCTTTGCTCCTAAGACCATGCATATCATGGGAATATTTCAGCATTTCTGCTCTGGTTTTCAGTGTATTACACCAAAACACCCACCTGATGACATCATTTCAAGAGCAAAAGCAGCAATTTGCAGAATTCAGCTTCTTTGGGGAACTGAGAAATTGCTGAGCTGACACCAAGTCCTGCTGGGTCTCTGTCACGCGCAGAGTGCCCGCATCCTCACCACGGGAGCGGGCATTGTGACAAAGGTTCTATGTCAGGTGTGTGTGGCAGCCGAGCGCCCCCGAGGGGACGGGGAGCCTGTCATCCCCGGGCCTGTCACTGCCTGCTGTCCCCCCTGTCACCAGCAAGGCCTCTGAAAAGTTTCCAAAACATCCGCAGACTTGGGTCCAGCGTGGCCAAAAGTCTCCAAGAGACAAGTCAAAAAGAAGGATATGGAACAAAGGGAGAAAGCGAAGGGAGCAAGCCAAAGGGAGGAAAGAGGAAAATCTAGTGCCGGGCTGCAGGACTGAAATGGAGGAATGGAAAGACAAAAGCCAGGAAGCAGGAGAGTTTGAAAAAAGGAGAGAGGAAAGAAGAGACATGCAGCCAGACGAGGGGTTAGTGAGAGAGGCTGGGACAGAGAACAGGATGTGAAGGAAATAAGGCAAAGCAAGGCTAAGCCAAAGGACGTTTCCTTGCTTTATATTTTCTACCACATTCATCTGGAGACGAGGAGGAAAGCCATCAGACCTGATGGATTAGGCCCAAGCAGAAACCCCGGCTACTTGAGACACTTAGACTAAGCCTAAAATGCAAAGATCTCTCCATCAGGATGGTTTTTATACTCTACTTCCACAATCTGCTGGCAGTACAAAAGAATAAGCGGCAGATCTACTTATGAGCAAAGCACCGTGACACAGCCTAAAACCATGCATACCATGGGAATATTTCAGCATTTCTGCTCTGGTTTTCAGTGCATTACACCAAAACACCCACTTGATGACATCTTTGCAACAGCAACAGCAGCAATTTGCAGAATTCAGCTTCTTTGGAAAACTGAGAAATTGCTGAGCTGACACCAAGTCCTGCTGTGTCTCTGTCACGCGCAGAGTGCCCGCATCCTCACCACGGTAGCGGGCATTGTGACAAAGGTTCTATGTCAGCTGGGTGTGGCAGCCGAGCGCCCCCGAGGGGAGGGGCAGCCTGTCAGCCCCGGGACTGTCACTGCCTGCTGTCTCCCCCCTCTAGCAGCGAGGCCTCTGAAAAGTTTCCAAAACATCCCCAGACTTGGCTCCAAAGTGGCCAAAAGTCTCCAAGAGACAAGTCGGAAAGAAAGATATGGAACAAAGGGAGAAAGCGAAGGGAGCAAGCCAAAGGGAGGGAAGAGGAAAATCTAGTGCCGGCCTGCAGGACTGAAATGGAGGAATGGAAAGACAAAAGACAGGAAGCAGGAGAGTTTGAGAAAAGGAGAGAGGAAAGAAGAGACATGCAGCCAGACGAGGGCTTAGTGAGAGAGGCTGGCACAGAGAACAGGATGAGAAGGAAATAAGGCAAGGCAAGGCTAGGCCAAAGGACGTTTCCTTGCTTTATATTTGTCCTGGTTTTGTTAAAAACAAGTTTCTCTTTTAGTGAATTTGCCTGTCAGCTAAAGCCTTCATGTTAGCTGCATTTTCCTGGAGAACCCAACACATGTTTTGGTTAAACCTAGCAATGTAATGCAAACTTATTGATAAGCACGGATGGATATCTCGCGAGAGGGGCAACGAGAAACTGATGTCCGAGAGACTGACCAACGGTGTATAACGTTCCATTCACGTGAATACTTCATATAAAAGTGGGAGATCACGAGGATCTCGTCCCTTTTTGCCCTTTTTCCTTTTTTTTCCTCATGGCTGACATTAGGAGAGGACCTTGATGGTCGTCCCTGTGAACTGAGGCCTAGTGAGAGACTGAATGCAGCTCCGGTTGGCTACAGAGTCTAATCCAGGACTTTGGGTGCTGGCTCTGCAGTTGCTGAGACTTACAAGATTGGTTTTGTATATTTTGTATTATTTTCTCTATTCTTATTAGTAGCATTAGTAAAACATCTTTAACTTTTCCAACTCTCTTCTCTCTGTCCTTCTTTCCCTCCCGATCGCCTGTCCTGAGTGGGAAGGGGGGAGAGGCAGGGGCAAAAGGGGGAAGTGGGGGGGAGAGGAGGTTAACAATACATCTGCCAGGGTTTGATTGTCACCCCGCAATCTTAACCCTCGACAATATTTTCTACCACATTCATCTGGAGACGAGGAGGAAAGCCATCAGACCTGATAGATTACGCCCAAGCAAAAACCCCGGCTACTTGAGACACTTAGACTAAGCCTAAAATGCAAAGATCTCTCCATAAGGATGGTTTTTATAATCTACTTCCACAATCTGCTGGCAGTACAAAAGAATAAGCAGCAGATCTACTTAGGCTGAGTCACGGTGCTTTGCTCCTAAGACCATGCATACCATGGGAATATTTCAGCATTTCTGCTCTGGTTTTCAGTGTATTACACCAAAACACCCACCTGATGACATCATTGCAACAGCAACAGCAGCAATTTGCAGAATTCAGCTTCTTTGGAAAACTGAGAAATTGCTGAGCTGACACCAAGTCCTGCTGTGCGTCTGTCACGCGCAGAGTGCCCGCATCCTCACCACGGTAGCGGGCATTGTGACAAAGGTTCTATGTCAGCTGGGTGTGGCAGCCGAGCGCCCGCTAGGGGAGGGGGAGCCTGTCAGCCCCGGGCCTGTCACTGCCTGCTGTCCCCCTCGTCACCAGCGAGGCCTCTGAAAAGTTTCCAAAACATCCCCAGACTTGGGTCCAGCGTGGCCAAAAGTCTCCAAGAGACAAGTCGGAAAGAAGGATATGGAACAAAGGGAGAAAGCGAAGGGAGCAAGCCAAAGGGAGGGAAGAGGAAAAGCTAGGGCCGGGCTGCAGGACTGAAATGGAGGAATGGAAAGACAAAAGCCAGGAAGCAGGAGAGTTTGAGAAAAGGAGAGAGGAAAGAAGAGACATGCAGCCAGACGAGGGCTTAGTGAGAGAGGCTGGGACAGAGAACAGGACGAGAAGGAAATAAGGCAAGGCAAGGCTGGGCCAAAGAACGTTTCCTTGCTTTATATTTTCTACCACATTCATCTGGAGACGAGCAGGAAAGCCATCAGACCTGATGGATTAGGCCCAAGCAAAAACCCCGGCTACTTGAGACACTTAGACTAAGCCTAAAATGCAAAGATCTCTCCATCAGGATAGTTTTTATACTCTACTTCCACAATCTGTTGGCAGGACAAAAGAATAAGCGGCAGATCTACTTAGGCTGAGTCACCGTGCTTTGCTCCTAAGACCATGCATACCATGGGAATATTTCAGCATTTCTGCTCTGGTTTTCAGTGTATTACACCAAAACACCCACCTGATGACATCATTGCAACAGCAACAGCAGCAATTTGCAGAATTCAGCTTCTTTGGGGAACTGAGAAATTGCTGAGCTGACACCAAGTCCTGCTGGGTCCCTGTCACGCACACAGAGTGCCCACATATTCACCACGGGAGCGGGCATTGTGACAAAGGTTCTATGTCAGCTGTTGCTCTTCCGACCGGCAAGAGAGCTACAGCGAAGCATGCCGAACGGAGAATATAGCAGCAGCTCATCTGTTCACACCTTGTTTCTGCCTTGTGCTTGAACGCCAATACGTTCGTGCTTCTGTGAGATGAAAGACGTCCTTCTTCATATGTGGTTGCTCACACCGGTCCACTTGTTTGTGTATCCATTCAGTGCTGGGCTGCGGGGCATTCAGAAGTGTCTCTGTGGAGACGTCTGCATAGAGGCAGCTGTCAGAACACGCACACTCGATTGTTCACCAAAACATATGCAGACGCGTCCTTACCCTGTAGATTTGGATGGACAGAGTTCCCTGTGTTCGCAAGAGACAAGGGAATCGCATCTGTATGCACAGAAGCAATAGCGGACCGTTTCCCTTGGAGTGAACACGAAAGAGCCGTCTATACACTCGCAGACAGGGGAACGTGCCTCAATGCGGTCACAGAGGCAGCAGCTTTTGAACAGAGGCTCTGGTGATTCTGGCACACTCCTGAAAGTCGCGCACACTGCTGTTCACTCGCTAAACGACCTCTTGGGAAACACGTCTCCGGTCCATGTACCGCTCAGATTTCTTCTCGTGTAACTGTGAACTGTGTCAGCGCGGGGATTCCGTCTCTGTTGAGCAGATGTCAATCCTGCCTCGCTTTTGCTTTGTTGCCTCTACCAAGATGATTTCCCGTTTCTCTCTTCACTGGAGCAGGCAGACACAGCCAACGCACAGCACGTGTCAAGAGACACACTCCATCCGCTGAGCTCAACGCTTGTGCAGATGCACGTGTGCGACGAAGTCAACACACGTGCTTGTGGAGAGAAAGAAAGGGACTCCCAGGCGTGTGGAGCAACGGATAGAAAGAGCGGGCGCTAAGGAACACAGAGTTTCAGGCAGACTGTCTCCACACAAACAGGCACCTGTCTGCAGGTATCCTAGATCTTGATTCTTGAACTTGAGGAAACACGCGTCTGAGCAAAACTCCCAAACGCTTCCAGGAAAGACACAGGCTCTCCCACAAGCACACAAGTGTTTGCCCTCAGCTATAGATCAGCGACAAGCTTGTGAAGAGATGCCCTGCTATTCTTTCGCCTTATGGCATCATGTGTTTCGTTTCTCTTGGAGATCGATTGCTAAGCGTCTTTCCTCGGGCGACTGTGAAGCATTTGCCACCGGAGGAGAAGTAGTACGGAGCAGCATTCAGTACTGTCTACGTCACGGCCCCTTATAAGACGGCGGCACTGGCGCACACACACACAGAGGAGACGGCGGCACTACTTAAAAGCTTCAAGATGCTGGGAAGAAGTGCCAGTCCCTTAGACTGGAGGGGTACAGAGCACAGCTGCCGATGCAGCCCAGAACTACACCATAAAACACAACTGCGCAGAAACATCCAAAATGCAAAAACCATCCACGCTTTCAGCTGCTGATACAAGAAAACCAGGACCCGATTGGCGCTACGCCAACTGGCACCGGCGTTCCGGATCCCGGGATGGCGCCCGGGATGTCTGTCGGGTCCCTCAAGCGCGACGAGACCCCGGGACCGTCTGACAGGCACAATGCAAGCCTCCCGACCTGCAATACAACACTAACACTAGGCTGGAGCTGCCCTGCCCGGGACACGCTGGCATCGCACTGTGAAGTTCCCTGGACCCTTCGCCTGCCCAAAAGGGACTGTTCCTGGATCACCCTTGCCCCAAAGAGAACTTTACCCCCCTCCCTGCAGTTCCCAACCCCTTCCCAGCCCCCCAGCCTCCACTTATCTTTCAGAGGGCCAAGAGACTGAATCCATCTTCAACAGAGGAAAACACCACATGTGCTGATAGAGATCGTCCTGCATCACCAAGTTCCTCCTTGTCCTGGTTTTGTTAAAAACCAAGTTTCTCTTTTAGTGAATTTTTGCCTGTCAGCTAAAGCCTTCATATTAGCTGCATTTTCCTGGAGAACCCAACACATGTTTTGGTTAAACCTAGCAATGGAATGCAAACTTATTGATAAGCACGGATGGACATCTCGCGAGAGGGGCAACGAGAAACTGATGATCGAGAGACTGACCAACCATGTATAACATTCCATTCACGTGAATACTTCATATAAAAGTGGGAGATCACGAGGATCTCGGCCCCTTTTTGCCCTTTTTGCCCTTTTTCCCTTTTTCCTCATGGCTGACATTAGGAGAGGACCTTGCTGGTCGTCCCTGCGAACTGAGGCCTAGTGAGAGGCTGAATCCAGCTCCGGTTGGCTACAGAGTCTAATCCAGGACTTTGGGTGCTGGCTCTGCAGTTGCTGAGACTTACAAGATTGGTTTTGTATATTTTGTATTATTTTCTCTATTCTTATTAGTAGCATTAGTAAAACATCTTTAACTTTTCCAACTCTCTTCTCTCTGTCCTTCTTTCCCTCCCGATCGCCTGTCCTGAGTGGGAAGGGGGGAGAGGCAGGGGCAAAAGGGGGAAGTGGGGGGGAGAGGAGGTTAACAATACATCTGCCAGGGTTTGATTGTCACCCCGCAATCCTAACCCTCGACAGATAATTGGCGCCCAACGTGGGGCAAGAGAAAGGGGTAAATTTGGAGATTTTTGGCTTTTCTACTGCTCTGACGTACCTTTCAATTTTCTTGGCACGGTGCCAACTCATAGAATTGTGATACTCGCGTGTCTGTTTGCTTTGGATATTATTTAGTGGTATTAAGGCAAAGTGAATTACATCGATTTAAAGATGTTATGGCAAAAGTTGTATCAGTTATTTTCTACATTGTGCTCGCTGATCCCATATCTGTGTTGGTGTTTCTTTCTGAATCGAAGTATTCATTATATAACAACAAGAAACTGGACAGCGGTCATGATGATGCTGTGTGGTATGGCACTGGTTTATTTCATTATATTGCAGCCGCTAATGAATTTCTACTCGCTTCTGCTTTACCTTGAAAAACCTCCAGGAGAGATTAAAGAGCAGAATGGCTCTATATTTGCTAATTGGTCAAGCGAATCTTTAGAAAGGCTGACTAACAATACTTTTGTGTTTTCGCTAGGACAGTTTGCAAATGTTTTAGAGAACTTTGAATATCCTTGGAGCTTTGATAGAACTGTGATGGTGTTATCTGGTTTGCTGAATGTGTGTCAGTTTGTGTTACTGTTAAGAGAAATGAGGTTCAATAGGAGGTTTGTGTCTCTTTTTAGTCCTGAGATTTGCGGTGCGCCTTCGGAAGCTTTAGCAAAAAGCACTCCTAGCCACTCGAGAAAAGGCAAAACAGCCAAAGCTGCTGCTGCAGCCACTGTCCCCCCAACCGCGGCTTCACGAGCTGATGCTACAGCTCCTCCGCAGAGGAGGTATGGGGGGCGATGGTTAAAGTGTAAGTATGGAGAAGCTTGGCAGATTAATTATATCACACTTCCACAGACACGTCAAGGTAAGCGTTATGTACTTACAATGGTGGAAGCAACCACCGGATGGTTGGAAACATCTGCCGTACCTCATGTTACAGCCCGAAATACCATCTTGGGCCTTGAGAAGCAAGTCCTTTGGCGGCACGGTACGCCAGAAAGAATTGAATCAGACTATGGTACTCATTTCAAAAACAGTATTATAGACAATTGGGCCAAAGAACATGGTATTGAGTGGGTGTATCATATTCCATATCATGCACCAGCCTCTGGGAAAATTGAAAGGTACAATGGTTTGTTAAAAACTACACTAAAGGCACTTGGTGGTGGAACCTTTAAAAACTGGGATTCACATTAAGCAAAAGCCACTTGGTTGGTCAACACCAGGGGATCAACCAATCGAGCCGGGCCTGCCCAATCAGAAATTCTATGGACTGTAGAAGGAGATAAAGTCCCTGTAGTACACATGGAAAATATGTTAGGATAGGCAGTCTGGGTTCCTCCTGCCTCAGGCACAGGCAAACCTATTTGTGGGATTGTTTTTGCCCAGGGACCTGGCAGCACCTGGTGGGTGATGCTGAAGGATGGAGAAGTTCAGTGTGTACCTCAAGGGGATTTGATTTTAGGTGAAAATACTCAATACTGAACTGTATGATGTGAATTGCCGCACTAACAATGTTTAATAAGTGTCTTTCAGATCAAGACAATGGTGATGAAACCAGCGCTGGCTTCTTCGAGTGGCGCCCGACACCTTCTTCGAAGTTGGTGTCCTTAACCCACCAACAGGGGTCATGAGATGCACTTGGACCATTTTCCCTGCCCTGGGAGACTGTGGTGACAAAATGAACTTAATGAACTTTTCAAAGGATGGTCCACTGATTAATTACTCCTGTGTATATATGTACATATGTGTATATATATATATAGTAGTGATTAATTAGATTGTATTGATAGATTGTATTGATAAGGTTTAAGTATTCAGTGAATGTCATATTATAAGGGGTGGAATGTCCTGGTTTTGTTAAACAAGAAGTTTCTCTTTTAGTGAATTTGCCTGTCAGCTCAAGCTTCATATCAGCTGCATTTTCCTGGAGAACCGGACACATGTTTTGGCAAACCCAGCAATGGAATGAAAACTTATTGATAAGCACGGATGGACATCTCGCGAGAGGGGCAATAAGAAACCGGTGAGAACTGTGTATAACATTACGTTCACGTGAATACTTCATATAAAAGCGGGAGATCACGAGGATCTCGGGCCTTTTTTCCTCATGGCCGACATTAGGAGAGGACCTTACTGGTCGTCCCTGCGAACTGAGGCCAGTGAGAGACTGAATCCAGCTCCGGTTGGCTACAGAGTCTAATCCAGGACTTTGGGTGCCTGCCCTGCAGTTGCTGAGACTTACAAGATTGGTTTTGTATATTTTGTATTATTTTCTCTGTTCTTATCAGTAGCATCAGTAAAACATCTTTAACTTTTCCAAATCTCTTCCCTCTGTGCTTCTTCCCCTCCCAATCGCCTGTGCTGAGTGGGAAGGGTGAGAGGGAGGGGAAAAAGGGGGAATTGGGGGGGGGAGAGGAGGTTGACAACACATCTGGCAGGGTTTGAGTGTCACCCCGCAATCTTAAAACTCGACAGGGACAAAAAGGGTCGTGGGATGTCACAATGGGCCCTGCAGACAAGGGTGGTCGCCAGGATATCACAATGGGCTCTGGTGACAATGGGGTCCCCAGGATATCACAATGGGCCCTGGGGACAACAGGCGGTCCTGGGATGTCACAATAAGCCCTGGGGACAAAGAGCATCCCCAGGATGTCACAATGGGCCCTGGGGACAATGGGGGGTCCTGGGATGTCACAATGGGCCCTGGGGACAAGGGGGGGTCCCCAGGATGTCACAATGGGCCCTGGGGACAAAGAGGGGTCCCCTGAATGTCACAATGGGCCCTGGGGACAAGGGGGTGCCGAGGATGTCACAATGGACCCTGGGGACAATGGGGGGTCCTGGGACGTCACAATCGGCCCTGAGGAGAAAGGGGGTCCCCACGGTATCAGAATGGGCCCTGGGGACAAAGGGGGGTCCCCTAAATGTCACAATGGGCCCTGGGGACAATGGGGGGTCCTGGGACGTCACAATGGGCCCTGGGGACAAGGGGGGGTCCCCAGGATGTCACAATGGGCCCTGGGGACAAAGAGGGGTCCCCTGAATGTCACAATGGGCCCTGGGGACAAGGGGGTGCAGTGGATGTCACAATGGGCCCTGGGGACAATGGGGGGTGTCCAGGATGTCACAATGAGTCCTGAGGACAAGGGGGGGTCCCCATGGTGTCACAATAGGCCCTGGGGACAAAGTGGGGTCCAAGAATGTCACAATGGGCCCTGGGGACAAAAGGGGTTGCCATGGTGCCACAATGGGCCCTGGGGGCAAAGGGGGTCCCCATGGTGCTACAATGGGCCCTGGGGACAAAGGGGGGTCCTGGGATGTCACAATGGGCCCTGGGGACAAAGGGGATGTCCCCATGGTGCCACAACGGGCCCTGGGAGCAAGGGGGTGGCCAGGATGTCACAATGGGTCCTGGGGAAAATGGGGGGTGCCCAGGATGTCACAATGGACCCTGAGGACAAGCGGGGGTCTCCATGGTGTCACAATGGGCCCCAGTGACAAAGGGAGTCCCCTGAATGTCACAATAGGTCCTGGGGACAGTGGGGTATCCTGGGACGTCACAATGGGCCCTGGGGACAAGGAGGGATCCCCAGGATGTCACAATGGGCCCTGGGGACAATGGGGGGTCCTGGGACGTCACAATGGGCCCTGGGGACAAGGAGGGGGTCCCCAGGATGTCACAATGGGCCCTGGGGACAAAGAGAGGCCCCCTGAATGTCACAATGGGCCCTGGGGACAAGGGGGTGCAGAGGATGTCACAATGGGCCCTGGGGACAATGGGGGGTCCTGGAAGGTCACAATGGGCCCTGGGGACAAGGGGGGGTCCCCAGGATGTCACAATGGGCCCTAGGGACAATGGGGGGTCCTGGGACGTCACAATGGGCCTTGGGAACAAGGGGGTACCCCAGATATCACAATGGGCCCTGGGGACAATGTAAGGTCCTGGGCTGTCACAATGGACCCTGAGGACAAGGGGGGTCCCCAGGATGTCACAATGGGGCCTGGGGACCAGGGTGGGTCCTGGGATGTCACAATGGGCACCAGTGACAAAGGGGGTCCCTATGGTGCCAAAATGGGCCCTGGGGACAAAGGGGGTCCCCTGGATGTCACAATGGGCTCTGGGGAAAAGGAGGGTCCCCAAGATGTCACAATGGGCCCTGGGGACAAAGAGCGTCCCCAGGATGTCACAATGGGCCCTGGGGACAAAGGGGGTCCCCACGGTATCAGAATGGGCCCTGGGGACAAAAGGGGGTCCCCTGAATGTCACAATGGGCCCTGGGGACAATGGGGGGTCCCCAGGATGTCACAATGGGCCCTAGGGACAATGGGGGGTCCTGGGACGTCACAATGGGCCTTGGGAACAAGGGGGTACCCCAGATATCACAATGGGCCCTGGGGACAATGTAAGGTCCTGGGCTGTCACAATGGACCCTGAGGACAAGGGGGGTCCCCAGGATGTCACAATGGGGCCTGGGGACCAGGGTGGGTCCTGGGATGTCACAATGGGCACCAGTGACAAAGGGGGTCCCTATGGTGCCACAATGGGCCCTGGGGACAAAGGGGGTCCCCTGGATGTCACAATGGGCTCTGGGGAAAAGGAGGGTCCCCAAGATGTCACAATGGGCCCTGGGGACAAAGAGCGTCCCCAGGATGTCACAATGGGCCCTGGGGACAAAGGGGGTCCCCACGGTATCAGAATGGGCCCTGGGGACAAAAGGGGGTCCCCTGAATGTCACAATGGGCCCTGGGGACAATGGGGGGTCCTGGGATGTCACAATGAGCCCTGCGGACAAGGGTGGTACCCACGGTGTCACAATGGGCCCTGGGCACAAGGGGGAGTCCCCATAGTGTCACAATGGGTCCTGGGGACAAGTGGGGCCCCCAGGATGTCACAATGGGCTCTGGGGACAATGTGGGGTCCCCAGGATATCACAATGGGCCCTGGAGACAATGTGGGGTCCTGGGATTTCACAATGGGCCCCAGTGACAAAGGGGGTCCCCTGAATGTCACAATAGGTCCCGGGGACAATGGGGGGTCCTGGGCTGTCACAATGGGCTCTGGGGACAAGGAGGGATTCCCAGGATGTCACAATGGGCCCTGGGGACAAGGGGGTGTCCCCAAGATGTCACAATGGGCCCTGCAGACAAGGGTGGTACCCAGGGTGTCACAATGGTCACTGGGCACAAGGGGGGGTCCCTATAATGTCACAATGGGTCCTGGGGACAAGTGGGGTCCCCTGAAAGTCACAATGGGCCCTGGGGACAGTGTGGGGTCCTGGGATGTCACAATGGGCCCCAGTGACAAACGGGGGCCCCTGAATGTCACAATGGGCCCTGGGGACAATGGGGGGTCCTGGGACGTGACAATGGGCCCTGGGGACAAGGAGGGATCCCCAGGATGTCACAATGGGCCCTGGGGACAATGGCGGGTCCTGAGACATCACAATGGTCCCTGGGGACAAGGGGGGGTCCCCAGGATGTCACAATGGGCCCTGGGGACAAAGAGGGGTCCCCTGAATGTCACAATGGGCCCTGGGGACAAGGGGGTGCCGAGGGTGTCACAATGGGCCCTGGGGACAATGGGGGGTCCTGGGGCCTCACAATTGGCCCTGAGGACAATGGTGGGTCCCCTGAATGTCACAATGGGCCCTGGGGACAATGGGGGGTCCTGGGACGTGACAATGGGCCCTGGGGACAAGGAGGGATCCCCAGGATGTCACAATGGGCCCTGGGGACAATGGCGGGTCCTGAGACATCACAATGGGCCCTGGGTATAAGGGGGGGTCCCCAGGATGTCACAATGGGCCCTGGGGACAATGGCGGGTCCTGAGACATCACAATGGGCCCTGGGGACAAGGGGGGGTCCCCAGGATGTCACAATGGGCCCTGGGGACAAAGAGGGGTCCCCTGAATGTCACAATGGGCCCTGGGGACAAGGGGGTGCCAAGGATGTCACAATGGGCCCTGAGGACAATGGTAGGTCCCCTGAATGACACAATGGGCCCTGGGGACAAAGGGGGGTCCGCAGGATGTCACAATGGGCACTGGGGACAAAGGGGGGGTCCCCATGGTGTCACAATGGGCCCAAGTGACAAGGAGGGTCCCCACGGTGCCACGATGGGTCCTGGGGACAAGCGCATCCCCCAGATGTCACAATGGGCCGTGGGGACAATGGGGTTGCCCAGGATGTCACAATGGGCCCTGGGGACAATGGGAGTCCCTAAGGTGTCAGAACGAGCCCTAGGGACAAAGTGGAATCCTGGAATGTCACAATGGCCCCCAGTGACAAAGGGGTTCCCCATGGTGCCACAATGGGCCCTGGGGACAAAAGGGGTCCCCAGGATTTCACAATAGCACTGGGGACAAAGGGGGGTCCTGGGACGTGACAATGGGCCCTGGGGACAAAAGGGATCCCCAGGATGTCACAATGGGCCCTGGGGACAATGGGGAGTCCTGGGACGTCACAATGGGCCCTGGGGACAAGGGGGGATCCCCAGGATGTCACAATGGGCCCTGGGGACAAAGAGGGGTCCCCTGAATGTCACAATGGGCCCTGGGGACAATGGGGGGTGTCCAGGATGTCACAATGAGTCCTGAGGACAGGGGGGGTCGCCATGGTGTCACAATGGGTCCCCAGTGACAAGGAGGGGTCCCCATGGTGTCACAATAGGCCCTGGGGACAAATGAAGTCCCCTGGATGTCACAATGGGCTCTGGGAACAAGGAGGTTCCCCAGGATGTCACAATGGGCCCTGGGGACAAAGAGCGTCCCTAGCATGTCACAATGGGCCCTGGGGACAAAGGGGGGTCCCCTGAATGTCACAATGGGCCCTGGGGACAATGGGGGGTCCTGGGATGTCACAATGAGCCCTGCAGACAAGGGTGGTACCCACGGTGTCACAATGGGCCCTGGGCACAAGGGGGGGTCCCCATAGTGTCACAATGGGTCCTGGGGACAAGTGGAGTCCCCAGGATGTCACAATGGGCCCTGGGGACAATGGGGGGTCCTGGGACGTCACAATGGGCCCTGGGGACAATGTGGGGTCCCCTGAAAGTCACAATGGGCCTTGGGGACAAGGGGGTGCCGAGGATGTCACAATGGGCCCTGGGGACAATGGGGGGTCCCCTGAATGTCACAATGGGCCCTGGGGACAAAGGGGGGTCCACAGGATGTCACAATGGGCCCTGGGGACAATGTGGGGTCCTGAGATTTCACAATGGGCCCCAGTGACAAAGGGGGTCCCCTGAATGTCACAATGGGTCCTGGGGATAATGGGGGGTCCTGGGACGTCACAATGGGCCCTGGGGACAAGGAGGGATTCCCAGGATGTCACAATGGGCCCTGGGGACAAGGGGGTGTCCCCAGGATGTCACAATGGGCCCTGCGGACAAGGGTGGTACCCACGGTGTCACAATGGTCACTGGGCACAAGGGGGTTCCCTATAGTGTCACAATGGGTCCTGGGGACAAGTGGGGGTCCCCTGAATGTCACAATGGGCCCTGGGGACAAGGGGGTGCAGAGGATGTCACAATGGGCCCTGGGGACAATGGGGGGTCCCCAGGATGTCACAATGGGCCCTGGGGACAAGGGGGGGTCCCCAGGATGTCACAATGGGCCTTGGGAACAAGGGGGTCCCCCAGATATCACAATGGGCCCTGGGGACAATGTAAGGTCCTGGGCTGTCACAATGGACCCTGAGGACAAGGGAGGTCCCCAGGATGTCACAATGGGGCCTGGGGACCAGGGTGGGTCCTGGGATGTCACAATGGGCACCAGTGACAAAGGGGGTCCCTATGGTGCCACAATGGGCCCTGGGCACAAAGGGGGTCCCCTGGATGTCACAATGGGCTCTGGGGACAAGGAGGGTCCCCAAGATGTCACAATGGGCCCTGGGGACAAAGAGCGTCCCCAGCATGTCACAATGGGCCCTGGGGACAAAGGGGGTCCCCACGGTATCAGAATGGGCCCTGGGGACAAAGGGGGGTCCCCTGAATGTCACAATGGGCCCTGGGGACAATGGGGGGTCCTGGGATGTCACAATGAGCCCTGCGGACAAGGGTGGTACCCACGGTGTCACAATGGGCCCTGGGCACAAGTGGGGGTCCCCATACTGTCACAATGGGTCCTGGGGACAAGTGGGGTCCCCAGGATGTCACAATGGGCTCTGGGGACAATGTGGGGTCCCCAGAATGTCACAATGGGCCCTGGGGACAATGTGGGGTCCTGGGATTTCACAATGGGCCCCAGTGACAAAGGGGGTCCCCTGAATGTCACAATGGGTCCTGGGGACAATGGGGGGTCCTGGGACGTCACAATGGGCTCTGCGGACAAGGAGGGATTCCCAGGATGTCACAATGGGCCCTGGGGACAAGGGGGAGTCCCCAGGATGTCACAATGGGCCCTGCAGACAAGGGTGGTACCCAGGATGTCACAATGGTCACTGGGCACAAGGGGGGTCCCTATAATGTCACAATGGGTCCTGGAGACAAGTGGGGTCCCCTGAAAGTCACAATGGGCCCTGGGGACAATGTGGGGTCCTGGGATGTCACAATGGGCCCCAGTGACAAACGGGGGCCCCTGAATGTCACAATGGGCCCTGGGGACAATGGGGGGTCCTGGGACGTGACAATGGGCCCTGGGGACAAGGAGGGATCCCCAGGATGTCACAATGGGCCCTGGGGACAATGGCGGGTCCTGAGACATCGCAATGGGCCCTGGGGACAAGGGGGGGTCCCCAGGATGTCACAATGGGCCCTGGGGACAAAGAGGGGTCCCCTGAATGTCACAATGGGCCCTGGGGACAAGGGGGTGCCGAGGATGTCACAATGGGCCCTGGGGACAATGGGGGGTCCTGGGGCCTCACAATGGGCCCTGAGGACAATGGTGGGTCCCCTGAATGTCACAATGGGCCCTGGGGACAAAGGGGGGTCTGCAGGATGTCACAATGGGCACTGGGGACAAAGGGGGGGTCCCCATGGTGTCACAATGGGCCCAAGTGTCAAGGAGGGTCCCCACGGTGCCACGATGGGTCCTGGGGACAAGGGCGTCCCCCAGATGTCACAATGGGCCCTGGGGACAATGGGGTTGCCCAGGATGTCACAATGGGCCCTGGGGACAATGGGAGTCCCCAAGGTGTCAGAACGAGCCCTGGGGACAAAGTGGAATCCTGGAATGTCACAATGGCCCCCAGTGACAAAGGGGTTCCCCATGGTGCCACAATGGGCCCTGGGGACAAAAGGGGTCCCCAGGATTTCACAATAGCACTGGGGACAAAGGGGGGTCATGGGATGTCACAATGGGCCCCAGTGACAAACGGGGTCCCCATGGTGCCACAATGGGCCGTGGGGACAAATGGGGTCCCCAGGATGTCACAATGAACGCTGGGGACAAAGGGTGGTCCTGGGACATTTCAATGGGCCCTGGGGACAAAGGGGGGACCCCAAAATTTCACAATGGGCCCTGGGGACAAAGGGGGGTCCGCAGGATGTCACAATGGGCCCTGGGGAATATGGGGGGTCCTGGCATGTCACAATGGGCCTTGGGGACAAAGGGGGTCCCCAGGATGTCACAATGGGCACTGGGGAAAAGGGGGTCCCCCAGATATCGCAATGGGCCTTGGGGACAAGGTAAGGTCCTGGGATGTCACAGTGGACCATGAGGAAAAGCGGGGTCCCCGGGATGTCACAATGGGCCCTGGGGACCAGGGGGGGTCCTGGGATGTCACAATGGGCCCCAGTGACAAAGAGGGTCCTCATGGTGCCACAATGGGCCCTGGGGACAAAGGGGGTCCCCTGGATGTCACAATGGGCCCTGGGGAAAATGGGGGGTCCTGGGACGTCACAATGGGCCCTGGAAACAAGGGGGGGGTCACCAGGATGTCACAATGGGCCCTGGGGACAAGGGGGTGCAGACGATGTCACAATGGGCCCTGGGGACAATGGGGGGTCCTGGGACGTCACAATGGGCTCTGGGGACAAGGAGGGATCTCCAGGATGTCACAATGGGCCCTGGGGAAAAGGGGGGGTCCCCAGGATGTCACAATGGGCCCTGGGGACAAGGGGGTGCCGAGGATGTCACAATGGGCCCTGGGGACAATGGGGGGTCCTGGGATGCCACAATGGGCCCTGGGGACAAGGGTGGGTCCCCAGGATGTCACAATGGGCCCTGGGGACAAGGGGGTGCAGTGGATGTCACAATGGGCCCTGGGGACAATGGGGGGTCCTGGGACGTCACAATGGGCCCTGGGGACAAGGAGGGATCTCCAGGATGTCACAATGGGCCCTGGGGACAAGGGGGGGTCCCCAGGATGTCACAATGGGCCCTTGGGACAAGGGGGTGCCGAGGATGTCACAATGGGCCCTGGGGACAATGGGGGGTCCTGGGATGCCACAATGGGCCCTGGGGACAAGGGTGGGTCCCCAGGATGTCACAATGGGCCTTGGAAACAAGGGGGTCCCCCAGATATCACAATGGGCCCTGGGAACAATGTAAGGTCCTGGGCTATCACAATGGACCCTGAGGACATGGGGCTCCCCAGGATGTCACAATGGGGCCTGGGGACAAAGACTGTCCCCAGGATGTCACAATGGTCCCTGGGGACAATGGGGGGTCCTGGGATGTCACAATGAGCCCTGCAGACAAGGGTGGTACCCACAGTGTCACAATGGGCCCTGGGCACAAGGGGGGGTCCCCAGGATGTCACAATGGGTCCTGGGGACAAGTGGGGTCCCCAGGATGTCACAATGGGCCCTGGGGACAATGTGGGGTCCTGGGATGTCAGAATGGGCCCCAGTGACAAAGGGGGGTCCCCTGAATGTCACAATGGGTCCTGGGGACAATGGGGGGTCCTGGGACGTCACAATGGGCCCTGGGGACAAGGAGCGATCCGCAGGATGTCACAATGGGCCCTGGGGACAATGGGGGGTCCTGGGACATCACAATGGGCCCTGGGGATAAGGGGGGGTCCCCAGGATGTCACAATGGGCCCTGGGGACAAAGAGGGGTCCCCTGAATGTCACAATGGGCCCTGGGGACAAGGGGGGGTCCTGGGACGTGACAATGGGCCCTGGGGACAAGGGGGGGTGCCCAGGATGTCACAATGGGCCCTGGGGACAAGGGGGTGCCGAGGATGTCACAATGGGCCATGGGGACAATGGGGGGTCCTGGAATGTCACAATGGGCCCTGGGGACAATGGGGGGTCCTGGAATGTCACAATGGGCCCTGGGGACAATGGGGGTCCCCAGAATGTCACAATGGGCCCTGGGGACAATGGGGGGTGCCCAGGATGTGAGAATGAGTCCTGAGGACAAGGAGGGGTCCCCATGGTGTCACAATGGATCCCCAGTGACAAGGAGGGGTCCCCATGTTGTCACAATAGGCCCTGGGGACAAAGTGGGTTCCTAGAATGTCACAATGGCCCTGGGGACAAAAGGGGTCCGCATGGTGCTACAATGGGTCCTGGGAGCAAGGGTGTGGCCAGGATGTCACAATGGACCCTGGGGACAAGGGGGGGTCTCCAGGATGTCACAATGGGCCCTGGGAACAAGGGGGTCCCCCAGATATCACAATGGGCCCTGGGGACAAAGTAAGGTCCTGGGCTGTCACAATGGACCCTGAGGACAAGGGGGGTCCCCAGGATGTCACAATGAAGTCTTGGGACAAAGGGGGTCCCCAGGATGTCAAAATTGGTCCTGGGGACCAGGGGGGGTCCTGGGATGTCACAATGGGCCCAGATGACATAGTGGGTCGCTATCGTGCCACAATGGGCCCTGGGGACAAAGGGGGTCCCCTGGATGTCACAATGGGCTCTGGGGACAAGGAGGGTCCCCAGGATGTCACAATGGGCCCTGGGGACAAAGAGCGTCCCCAGGATGTCACAATGGGCCCTGGGGACAAAGGGGGTCCCCACGGTATCAGAATGGGCCCTGGTGACAAAGGGGGGTCCCCTGAATGTCACAGTGGGTCCTGGGGACAAGGGGGTGCAGTGGATGTCACAATGGGCTCTGGGGACAATGTGGGGTCCTGGGACGTCACAATGAGCCCTGCGGACAAGGGTGGTACCCACAGTGTCACAATGGGCCCTGGGCACACGGGGGGGTCCCCATAGTGTCGCAATGGGTCCTGGGGACAAGTGGGGTCCCCAGGATGTCACAATGGGCCCTGGGGACAATGTGGGGTCCTGGGATGTCACAATGGGCCCCAGTGACAAAGGGGGTCCCCTGAATGTCACAATGGGTCCTGGGGACAATGGGGGGTCCTGGGATGTCACAATGGGCCCTGGGGAGAAGGGGGGGGGTCCCCAGGATGTCACAATGTGCCCTGGGTACAAAGAGGCGTTCCCGGAATGTCACAATGGGCCCTGGGGACAAGGGGGTACCCTGAATGTCACAATGGGCCCTGGGGACAATGGGGGGTCCTAAGACGTCACAATGGGCTCTGGGGACAAGGAGGGATCCCCAGGATGTCACAATGGGCCCTGGGGACAATGGGGGGTCCTGGGAGGTCACAATGGGCCCCAGTGACAAGGGGGGGTCCCCAGGATGTCACAATGGGCCCTGGGGACAAGGGGGTGCAGTGGATGTCACAATGGGCCCTGGGGACAATGTGGGGTCCTGGGATGTCACAATGGGCCCCAGTGACAAGGGGGGGTCCCCTGAATGTCACAATGGGCCCTGGGGACAAGGGGGTGCAGTGGATGTCACAATGGGCTCTGGGGACAATGTGGGGTCCTGGGATGTCACAATGGGCCCCAGTGACAAAGGGGGTCCCCTGAATGTCACAATGGGCCCTGGGGACAATGGGGGGTCCTGGGACGTCACAATGGGCCTTGGGGACAAGGAGGGATCCCCAGGATGTCACAATGGGCCGTGGGGACTATGGGGGGTCCTGGGACGTCACAATGGGCCCTGGGGACAAGGGGGCGTTGCCAGGATGTCACAAGGGGCCCTGGGGACAAAGAGGGGTCCCTACAGTGTCACAATGGGTCCTGGGGACACAGAGGGGCCCTAGGACCTCACAATCGGCCCTGGGGACAACGGTGGGTCCCCTGAAAGTCTCAATGAGCCCGGGGAATAGAGGGGGTCCCCAGGATCTCACAATGGGCTCTGGGGACAATGTGGGGTCCTGGGATGTCACAATGGGCCCTGGGGACAAAGGGGGCTCCCCAGGATATCACAATGGGGCCTGAGGACAAGGGGAGGTCCCCATGGTGTTACAATGGGTCCCCAGCGACAAGGGGGTCCCCCATGGTGTCACAATGAGCCCTGGGGACAATGGGGGGTCCTGGGGTCTCACAATGGGCCCTGGGGACAAGGGGTTTAGGGGGTTGTGTTAGGGGGTTGGAGGATTAGGTGGTTCAGGATTTGGAGGTGCAAGGCCGGGGGAGCAGGATTTTGCGGGGCCTGATTTGGGGCTACAGGGTCTGTGGTTGCAGGTTCCAGGGGTGCAGGATTTGGGGGTTCAGGGTTTAGGGGTGCAGTGGTTTGGAGTGCAGTGGTTTGGGGTGCAGGGTTTGGGGAAGGAGGATATGGGGGTGCAGGGTTTAGGGTGCAGGATCTTGGGGTGCAGGGGTTTGACGTGAAGGGTTGGGTAGGACAGGATTTGGGGTGCAGGTTTTTAGGGTGCAACTTGTGGGGGGCAGGATTTGGGGTACAGGGTTTGGGGGTGCAGGGTTTAGTGGTGCAGGGTTTGGGGGTTCAGGTCTTGGGGAGGCAGAATTGGGGGTGCAGGTTTTTGGAGTTAAGGGATTTGGGGGTGCAGATTTTGGGTGTTCAGGACCTGGGGGTGCAGGATTTGGGGATGTAGGTTTGGGGTGGCAGGGCTTAGGGTTTCAGTATCTTGGGTTGAAGAGGTTTGGGGGGAAGGGTTGGGTACGGCAGGATTTGGGGGTGCAGGGCTTCGGGCTGAGGGTTTGGGGGTGCAGGGTTCGCATGTTCAGGAACTGGGGGTGCAGGATTTTGGTTTGCAGGTTTGGGGAATTTTGGGGTAAAGGATTTGGGGTGCAGGATTGGGGACGCAGGATCTGAGGGTGCAGCGTTTGGGGTGCAGAGTTAGGGGCTGCAGGATCTGGGGTGCAGGGTTTGGGGGGCACTGTTTTGGGGGGAAGGATTTGGGGGATGCAGGGTTTAAGGGTTTAGAATTTGGAGGTGTCGAATTTTGGGGTGCAGGAGGTGTGGGGTTTGGGGTTGCAGGATTGGGGGGAGAATGGTTTGGGGGTGCAAGACTTGAGGGTGCAGGGTTTGGGGGTTTGGGACGTGGGGCTGGAGGATTTGGGGGTGCAGGGTTTGGGGTGCAGTGTGTGGGGGTGCAAGATCTTGGGGTGTACGAGCGTTGGGTGTGGGATTTGAAGGACAATGATTTGGGGGTGCAGGGATTGGGGGTGTAGGGTTTTGGGGTTGCTGCCTTTGGAGATTTGGGATGTGGAGGTCAAGGATTTAGGGGTACAAGGGCTGGTTGCAGGATTTGGGGTACAGGGTTTGGTTGCAGGATTTGGGGTGCAGGGTTTGAAGTGCAGGGCTAAAGAGGGCAGGATTTGGAGGTGCAAGATTTGGTGGTCTGGGGTACTGGGGTGCAGGGTTTTGGGGTGCGGGATTTGGGGGTGCAGGTTCCATGTCTTTAGGAACTGGGCGGGGAGGGTTTCTTGGTGCGGACCTTTGAGTGCAAGTTTGAGGGGCCTTGATTTTGGGGTGCACGGTTTGGGGGGCAGGATTCCGGGTGTAAGGTTTTGGGGTGCAGGACTTGGGGGCGCAGGTTTCACACGTTAAGGAACTGGGGCTGCAGAGGTTGGGGGTGCAGCATTGTGGGCTGCAGGGTTGAAGGGTGCAGGATTTAGGGGTACAGGTTTTGGGGGTGCAGGAGCTGGGGGTGCAGGCTGTAGGGATCCGAATATGGGGGTGCAGGGTTCTGGGGTGCAGGATCTGGGTGAGCAGGCTGTTGGGGTACAGAACCTTGTAGTTCAGCGTTTAGAGGCAGGATTTGGGGGTGCAGGGATTTGGGGGTGCAGGGATTTGGGGGTGCAGGGCTTTGTGGTGCAACTTATGGGGTAGAAGGTTTTGGGGTGCAGGGTTTTGGGGGTGCAGGGTTTAGCGCCAGAATTGGGGGTGCAGGGTTTGGGATTGCAGGGTGTTGGGGGAAGGATCTGGGGGTACAAGATTGGGGGTAGCAGGGTTTTGGGGAGCAGGGTTTAGGGGTCAGGCTTTAGGGGGACAGGGTTTGGGGGGCAGGGCTGGGAGGGATGATTTGGGGGTGCAGGGTTTAGGGCAGCAGGATCTTGGGGTGAAGGGGTTTGGGGTGAAGGGTTGGGTAGGACAGCATTTGGGGTGCAGGATTTTAGGGTGCAACTTGTGGGGGCAGGATTTGGGGTACAGGAGGTTGGGGGTGCAGGGTTTGGGGTGTAGGATTTAGTGGAGCAGAGAATGGGGGTGAATGTCTTGTGGAGGCAGAATTAGGGGTGCAGGTCTTGGGGAGGCAGAATTGGGGGTGCAGATTTTGGCTGTTCAGGACCTGGGGGTGCAGGATTTGGGGATGTAGGTTTTGGGGGGTAGATTTTGGGGTGCTGGGTTCGGCACATGGGTCTGGAGGATTTGGGGGTGCAGGGTTAAGGGGTTTAGGATTTTGGGGTGCACAGTTTAGGGTGCACGTTCTGGGCATGTATGATTTGAGAGTGCAGGGCTTTGGGGTACAGGATTTGTGGTGCAGGGTTTTGGAGTCAGGATCTGGGGGTGCAGGGTGTTGGGGAGAAGGATTTGGGGGTGCAGCATTTTGAAGTGCAGGGTTTGGAGGAGGGAGGTTTTGGGGGTGAAGGATTTGGTGGTTCAGGTTTTGGGGGTGCAGTGTTAAGAGGGTGGAGGTTTAGGGGTGCAGGATTTGGGGGTTCAGGATGTGGGGGTAAAGGGTATCAAAGGGAAGGATCTGGGGCTTCAGGATTTGGGGGTGCACTGTTTGGGGGTGCAGGGTTTAGAAGTCAGGTCTAAGAGTGCAGCGTTTGGGGTGCAGACTGTGGGGTGCATAGGACTGGGGCACAGGATTTGGGGGTGCGGGGTTTCAGGGATCAGGATTTGGAGGTGTGGAGTTTTGGGGTGCAGGGGATGGGGTTGAAGGATATGAGGGTGTAGGGTGGTGGGGGAAGGATTTGGGGGTGAGAGATTTGGGGTGCAGGATTTGGGGGTGCAGAGTTTTGGGAGGCAAGGATCTGGGGCTGCAGGATTTGGGGGTTCAGTGTTTAGGGCAGCACAATCTTGGGGTGCAGGGGTTTGCAGTGAAAGGTTTGGTAGGCAGGATTTGGGGTGCAGGATTCTGGGGTGCTGGGTTTGGGGTACAGGATTTGGTGTTGCAGGAATGGGGTTGAAGGGCTTGGGTTTCCAGGCCTTTGAGGTGCAGGATTTGGAGGTGCAGGGTTTGGGAGGGAATTCTTTGGGGTGCAGGGTTTGGGGGCAGGGTTTAGGGGTGTAGGGTATAGGACAGAAGGATTTGGGAATGCAGGGTTTGGGGTGCAGGTTTCGGGGTTCAGGAAGGTAGGGAGGGCAGGATTAGGGGGTGCAAGGTTTCAGTTGTAGGGTTTAGGGGTGCAGAGTTTGGTAGGGCCGAATTTGGGGGTGCAGGGTTTGGGGTGCAGGGTTTGGGAAGACAGGATCGGGGTGGAGGATTTGGGGGTGCAGGATTGAGGGGCAGGGTTTTGGTGCAGGGCTTGGGGTCAGGATCTGGGGTGCAGGGTTTGGGAAGAGTATTTTGGGGTGCAGGATTTTGGGTGCCGTGTTTGCGGGGCAGGTTTGGGGTGATCAGTGCACCTTTTCCTTTCTCCAGGTGCAGAGCCCGTGCCTCACTTGGTTCCGTCTGCAAACAGCGCCCATCCCAGCTCGAATCCCCCTGCCCCTCTCACCCTGTGCAGCTCTTTGTGCGCTGAGCTCCGCACTCAGCACCAGCGGGTGCGGCTCCTCCTGAGGGGCTGGGGGGAGGGGGCGGGGCCAAGGGCTGGTTTGAGGGGGCGGGCCTGAGGCGGCGAGCTGCGATTGGCCGGCCGGGACGCAGGGGCCGTTCCCGCCTGAGCCTTGGGGCGGAGCCAGAGCGGGAGTGCGGGGGGCGGCCGGGCCAGGAGCCGCCCGCAGAGCGCCCGGAGAGCGGGCTTCGGGGACTCTGCCCGGGAACGAGCGGCAGGAGGAGAGGAGACGGCCCCAGCGGTACCGGGTGAGCTTCTGGCTGGAGCCTGGGAGCTGTTCCTCCCAGCGAGGGCTGTCGGGCACTGAACGGGCTGCCCAGGGCAGGGCTGGAGCCGCCATCCCTGGAGGGGTTTCCACAGGAGCTCCTGAGGGCCGTGGGCAGTGCCGGGGGGTTGTGCTTGGACTCCAGCACCTTCAAGGTGTTTGACACCCAAAGGGATTCTGTGGCACACTCCATTTTCACATTGCCATGGAGCCTGGAGGTCCCAGCGGGGTTTGGATCAGCGTGTTCTGGAACATTCTCAGTGGTCGGGTCTGTGTGCAGAGTGTGGTGGGAACGAGAAGAGAGGAGATGGAGAGAACAGTGGGGAGGTGGAGGAGCAGGAGTGGAGGTGAATACCAGAGAGAGCGAGTGTGTGCGGATCAGCAGTGATCACCCCAAACCTGCCCCGCAGACACGGCACCCAAAATCCTGCACCCCAAAATACTCTTCCCAAACCTGCACCCTAGATCCTGACCCCCAGAACCCTCAAACCCCAAATCCTGCACCCTAGATTCTGCATCCCTGTTAACCCTTCACCCCAAAACCCTGCAACACAAAATCCTGCAGCACCAAATCCTGCAACCCCAATTTCGGCCCTACCAAACTCTGCACCCCTAAACCCTACAAGCGAAATCTTGCACCCCCTAAACCTGCCCTCCCAAATCCTAAACCCCCAACAATGCACCCCCAAACCCTGCACCCCAAATCCTGCCCCCCCAGCTTGCACTCTGCACCCCCAAACCGTGCACTCCCAATCCCTGAACGCCCAAGTCCTGCACCCCCACGTCCTTAGCGCCCAAAATGTGCACCCCAGATCCTCCCCACCCAGTCCTGCACCCCTAATATTCCACCCTCTAATAATGCACCCCTAAGCCTCGCACCCTGAAAACTGCACCCCCAGGTCCTGAGTCCCCAAACCCTGCACCCCCAAATCCCGCGCCCTTAAATCCTGTCCTCCTAAAACCCAGGACCCCCATAGTTTGCCTCCCCAAACCCTGCTCCCCAAACCACTGCACCCCCAAACACAGCACCCCCAGGTCCTGAACACCCAAACCCTGCACCCCAAACCCTGTACCCCCAAAGGCAGCACCCCCAGGTCCTGAACACGCAAACTCTGCACCCCAAACCCTGCCATCCCAAACCCTGCACCCATAATTCTGCCTCCCAAACCCTGAATCCCTGAAACACTCCACCTCCAAACCCGGCACCCCCAAATCGTTCCCCAACACCCTGCACCCCCTAACCCTGAACCCCAAATACCAAAAACCCTGCACCCCAAGATCCTGCAAGGTTTGGTAACCTTGCACCCTCAAATATTGCACTCCCCAAACCTGCACCCCGAAAGCATTCCTGCCCAAATTCTGTACCCTAAGATCCTGCACCCTAAAACCCTGCACCCCCAAAATCCTTCTCCCCAACCCTGCACCCCCAAAAACTCCGCCCCCACAACCTGAACCCCCAAACCCTGTACTAAAACCTGCAACCACAGACCTGGCACGCCCAAACTCTGCACCCCAAATCCTCCCTCCCCAAAACCTGCACCCCAAAACCGTACAGACCCAGATCTTGCACCCCTATATCTCTGCACTCCACAACCCTGCACCCTCAAATCCTGCACCCCTATATCCTGCCCCCCAAAACCCTGGCACCTCCAAACCCTTGACCCCCAAATCCTGCAACCCTAAACCAGGCACCCCCAAACCCTTCCCCACCAAACCCTGCACCCCCAGTTCCTCCATCCCCACGTCATGAGCCCCCAAACCCTGCTCCCTAAAACTCTGCACCCCCAAATCCTGAATTCCCAGGCCCTGCACCCCAAACTTAGCTGTCAAAACTGTGCACCCAAAATTCTGCCCCCAGCGAACCCTAACCCTGGCTCCCCAAACTGTGCCCCCCAAACCCTGCTTCCCGTTATCCTCCAACCCCACAGCCCAAATCCCCAGAACCAGCAACCCCAAAACCCTGTACCCCCATCCCTGCACCCCAAATCATTTTCCTTCAAATCCTACCTGCAAAACTTGTACACCCCAAGATCCTGCACCCCTAAACCCTGTGCCCCAAACACTGCACCCCCAAACCCTGCCCTTCTAGATCCTGCACCCCAATACCCTGCCCCCCCAGGTTCTGGACCCCCAAAACCTGCTCCCCAAACCCTACCCCCCCTAAACTGTCCACCCCCAAACTCTGCCCTACTGAGCCCTCCACCCCAAACCCCTGCACGCCAAGATCCTGCTGCCCTAAACCCTGCACCCCCTTATCATCCTTCCCTAAACCCTGCACCCCAAACCACTGCACCCCAAACCACTGCACCCCAAACCTGACACCCCAGAACGCTGCAACGCCACATCCTGCCCCCTTAAACTGCACACCCCAGAATTCTGCACCCTAAAGTCCTGCACCCCAAAGCGTGCCCTACCAAAACTTTGTACCCCAACCCCTGCAGCCCCAAACCCTGCACCTCCAACCCTGCACCCCCAAACCCTGCACCCCAAATCCTGCACTCCAAAATCATACACCCTGAAACACTGAAACCCCAAATCCTACCCCTCAAACACTGCACCCCAAATCCTTCCTCCAGAACACTGCAGCCCTAAACCCTAAATCCCTGCAGCCCCAAATCCCGTCTAACCTTGGACCCCCAAAATCTGCACCCCTAGATCCTTCTCCCCAAGTGAATGCACCCCCAAAACCTGAACTCCAAACCCTGTACCCCAGATCCTGACCCCAAGCCCTGCACCAAAACCCTGCCCCTCAGTCCTGCACCCCCAAATCCTCCACCCCCGATCCTGTCTTCCCAAACCCTGCACCCCAAACCCTGCACCCCCAAATTCGGCCCCACCAAACTCTGCACCCCTAAACCCTACAACTGAAACCTTGCACCCCCTAATCCTGCCCTCCCTACCTTCCTGAACCCCGAAACCTGCACCCCAAACCCTGCATTCCCAAATCCTTCTGTCCTATACCCTACACCCCTAAACCTGCCCCCAAACCCTGCACCCCAAAGAATTCCCTCTCAAACCTTGCACCTCCAAATCCTGCACCTCAAAGGCCTGGAAACCCAAGCCCTTCAACCCCATCCCTGCAACACCAAATCCTGTACCCCAAACCCAGCACCCCAGAATCCTGCACCCCAAATCCTGCCCTACCAAACCTTTCACTGCAAACCCCTGCACCCCGAGGTTGTGCTGCCCTAAACACTGAACCCCCAAATCCTGCAGCCCCGGATCCTTGCCTCCCAAAACTCTGCACCCCCAAATCCTGCACCCCAAATCTCTCACCCCCACCACCCTGCACTCCCAACCCCTGCACCCCAAAACTCCACACCTCCAAATCCTGAACCCTGAAACCTCGCACCCCCAAATCCTGTGCCCCAGTCCTGTGCACCCCACACTCTGCAACCTTAAATTTCCCCCCAAGCCCCTGCACCCCAAACGCTGCACTCTTAGACCTGACTTCTAAACCCTGCACCCCCAAACAGTGCACCCCCAAATCCTGAAGCCCCAGATCCTTCCCTCCCATACCCTGCAGCCCCAAATCCTGAACCCTCAGATCCTGAATTCCAGGATCTTGCACCCCCAGACCCTGCACCCCCAAATCAGACACACGAAAACTCTGCACCCCCAAATCTTGCACCTCTAAGCCTCCACCCCTTAACACTGCATCCCCAAATCTTTCACCCCAAAACCTCAACCCAGAACCCTGTACCCCAAAACCCTACACCTCCAAATCCTGAACCCTTAAACCCTGCACCCCCAGATCCTCCCCCCAAATGAATGAACCCCCAAAACCTACACCCCCAGATGCTGCTGCCCCATACCCTGCACCCCAAACTCTGCACCCAGAAATCCTGCACTCTCATAACCCTGCACCTCAAATAATTCCCTCGACCCTGCACCCCCAAACCTGTAACCCCAATCGCTGCACCCCCAGGTCCTGTCCCCACACTATGCACTGCCAGATCCTGCCCCCCTAGACCCTTAAAGCCCAAGTATTGTACCCTCAGATCCTTCCTCAACACCCTGCACCCCCAAATTCCCCACCGAAAACCTGCACCCCCAGATCCTGCACCACCAAGTTCTGTACCCTGAAACCCTGCACTGAAAATCCTGCCCCCTAACTCTGCACCCCCAAATCCTGCACCCCCAAATCCTGCATCCCTAAACCCTGCACCCCCAAATCCTTCAACCCCCAAAGCCAATGCACTGCCAAACCCTGGACCCCCAGATACTGCACCCCAGAACCCTGCACGTTGAAATCCTGCACCCCCAAACCCTGCAGCCCAGAACCCTATACCCGATATCTTGCCGCCCCACAACTTGCACCCCCCAAACCTGCAACCCCAAATACTGCACCCCGAATCCTGCATCTTGAAACCCTGCACCCCTAAATCCTTCCTCCCAAGCCATGATTCCCCAAAACCTGTAATACCAAATCCTGCACCCCTAAATTCAGCCCTACCATACTTTGCACCCCTATAATTCAGCCCTACCAAACTTTGCACCCCTAAACCCTGAAATCTTACACCCCCTGATCCTGCCCTCCCAAATCCTGAGCCCTGCACCCCCAAAGCCTGCATTCCCAAACGCAGCACCCCCAGGTCCTGAGCACCCAAACACTGCACCCCCAAATTAGGCAGCCCCAAACCCAGCACCCCAAAATCCTCCATTCACAAACTCTGCATCCCCCAAACCTGGACCCCCACATGTGCACCCCCAAAATCATGCCCCCCTGAAACGCTGCACTTCAAAACCCTGCACCCCTAAATCCTTCCCCCAAAACCCTGCCCCCCCAAACCCTACACCCCAAGGTCCTTCCCCCACCTCCTGGAACCCTAAACACTGCACCCCAAAGAATTCCCTCCCAAACCTTGCACCTCCAAATCCTGCACCTCAAAGGCCTGGAAACCCAAGCCCTTCAACCCCATCCCTGCAACACCAAATCCTGTACCCCAAACCCAGCACCCCAGAATCCTGCACCCCAAATCCTGCCTACCAAACCTTTCACTGCAAACCCCTGCACCCCGAGGTTGTGCTGCCCTAAACACTGAACCCCCAAATCCTGCAGCCCCAGATCCTTGCCTCCCAAAACTATGCACCCCCACATCCTGCACCCCAACTCTCTCACCCCCAAATCCTCCCCCCACCACCCTGCAGCCTCAAATCCTTCACCCCCATCCCCTGCACCCCTAAACTCCACACCTCCAAATCTTGAACCCTGAAACCCCGCACCCCCAAATCCTGAGTCCCAGTCCTGTGCACCCCACACTCTGCAACCTTAAATTTTCCCCCAAACCCCTGCACCCTAAACGCTGCACTCTTAGACCTGACTTCTAAACCCTGCACCCCCAAACATTGCACCCCCAAACCCTGCACCCCTAATCCTCCACCCTCTTAACACTGCACCCCCAAAACCTGAACCACCAAATCTTTCACCCCCAAAACCTCCCTCCTCCAAACCCTGCACTTCAAAATGCTGCAACCCCAAATCCTTCTCCCCAACACCCTGCACCCCCAGATCCTGACCCCAAAACCCTGCCCCCCAAATCCTGTACCCCAAAGCCCTGCACTCTGAAATCATACATGTCCAGAACGTGCACCCTAAACTGTGCACCCCAAAATCCTAAACCCCTTAACCCTGCACGCCCAAATCCTCCAGACCCATGTGCCGAACCCAGCACCCCAAAATCTACCCCCCAAAACCTACATCCCCAAATCCTGCACCCCAGGTCCTGAACACCCAAAATCTGCACCCCCAATTCTGCCTCCCCAAGACCTGCACCCCCAATTCTGCCTCCACAAGACCTTCACCCCCAGTCCCTGCTCCACTAAATCCTACACCCCCAAACCCTGCACCCCCAACCTCCTGTACCCCAAATCCTGCCCCCACAAGTTGCACCCCAAAACCCTGCTACCCCACATCTTGTACCCCCAGATCCTTCCCCCAACACCCTGCAATCCCAAACCCTGCACCCCCAATTCTGGCGCTAAACCCTGCACCCCCAGAACCCTGCACCACTGAACCTTGCACCCTGAAACCCTGCTCCCCCAATCCCCCCCCCCAAAACTCTGCACCCCAAAATCCTATACCCAAAACTCTGCACCCCACAAGTTGCACCCCATATCCCTGCACCCCAAATCCCTGCACCCCCAAATCCTCCAACCCCCAAGTCCTGCACCCCTAGGTGCTGAACACCTGAATCCCTCACCCCAGACCCCTCACCCCAAAGCCCTGCACCCCCAAATCCTGCCTCTAAACGCTGAACTACAAGGTTCTGTACCCTAACAGCCTGCTCACCCAGATCCTGCACCCCAGAACCCTGCACCCCCATATTCTGATCCCTACAGCCTGCACCCCCAGCTCCTGCACCCCCAAAACCTGTACCCCTAAATCCTGCACCCTTCAACCCTGCAGCCCACAACGCTGCACCCCCAACCTCTGCAGCCCCAGTTCCTTAGCGTGTGAAACCTGCGCCCCCAAGTCCTGCACCCCAAAACCTTACACCCGGAATCCTGCCCCACAAACCATGCACCCCAAAATCAAGGCCCCTCAAACTCGCACTCAAAAGTCCGCACCAAAAAACCCTCCCCGCCCAGTTCCTAAAGACATGGAACCTGCACCCCCAAATCCCGCACCCCAAAACCCTGCACCCCAGTACCCCAGACCACCAAATCTTGCACCTCCAAATCCTGCCCCCTTTAGCCCTGCACTTCAAACCCTGCACCCCAAATCCTGCAACCAACCCTGTACCCCCAAATCCTGCAGCCAGCCCTTGTACCCCTAAATCCTTGACCTCCACATCCCGAATCTCCAAACGCAGCAACCCCAAAACCCTACACCCCCAATCCCTGCACCCCCAAATCATTGTCCTTCAAATCCCACACCCAAAGCTCGTACACCCCCAGATCTTGCACCCCCACACACTGCACCCCAAATCCTGCACCCCTAAATCCTCCAGCCCCATGTCCCAAACCCCCAAACCCTGCACCCTCAAGTCTTGCACCCTAATTCTGCCTCCCCAAGTCCTGCACCCCCAAACCCTGCACCACTAAACCCTGCACCCCCAAACCCTGTACCCCAAATCCTGACCCCCACAAGTTGCACCCTAAAAACCTGCACCCCAAATCCTGTCCTACCCAACCCTTCACACCAAACCCCTTCACCCCAAGATCCTGCTGCCCTAAACCCTGCACCCCAAAATCATCCCTCCCAACCCTGCCCCTCAAGCCCTGTCCCCGTAAAGCCTGACCCCTAAACCCTGCTCCCCAAAACCCTGCTACCCCCAATCTTGCACCCCCCAACTCTGCACCCCCAGATCCTGCTGCTCCAAACCCTGCACCCCAAATCCTCCAGCCTCACGTACCGATCTCCCAAACCCTGCACCCCAGAACCCTGCACCCCACAACCCCTTCACCCCCAAATCCTGCACCCCCAGCCCTACCCCCAAACCTTCCACCCGCAAACCCTGCCCTACCAAGCCCTCCACCCCAAACCCCTGCACCCCAAGATCCTGCACCCTAAACCCTGCACCTCCATATCCTCCTTCCCCAAACCCTGCACCCCAAAACACTGCACTCCAAACCACTGCACCCCTAAATCCTGCAACCCCAAATCCTGGCCCCCAAACCCGGCACCCCAAACTCCTGCACCCAAATATCCTACTGCCCTAAACCCTGAACCCCCAAATCCTGCACCCCTGGAACCTGCAACCCCAGACCCTGTAGCCCCAAATCAGGCCCCGCAAAATCCTGCTCCCCCAGCCTTGCACCCTCAAATCCTGCACCACCTAATCCTCCAACCCCCTAACACAACCCCCTAACCCCTTGTCCCCAGGGCCCATTGTGACATCCCAGGACCACCCATTGTCCCTAGGGCCCATTGTGACATCCTGGGGACCCCTCTTTGTCCCCAGGGCCCATTGTGATGTCCCAGGACCCCCCATTGTGCCCAGAGCCCATTGTGACAGCCTAGGGAGCCCCTTTGTCCCCAGGGCCCATTGTGACACCATGGGGACCCCCCTTGTTCCCAGGGCCTGTTGTGACATCCCAGGACCCTCCATTGTCCCCAGGGCCCATTGTGACATCCTGGGGACCCCCCTTCGTCCCCAGGACCGACTGTGCGACTGTGGGGACTCCCTTTGTCCCCAGGGCCCATTGTGATGTCCCAGGACCCCTCATTGTCCCCAGGACCCATCATGGCACCGTGGGGACCCCCCTTGTCACTGGGGACCCATTGTGACACCATGGGGACCTCCCACTGTCCTCAGGGCCCATTGAGACATCCTGGGGACCCCCTTTGTCACTGGGGACCCAGTGTGACATCCTGGGGACCCCTCTTTATCCCCAGGGCCCATTGTGACACCGTGGGGACCCCATTAGTCCCCAGGGCCCAGCGTGACATCCTGGGGACCTCCCTTTGTCCCCAGGGCTCGTTGTGGCACCATGGGGAAGCCCTTTGTCACTGGGGCACATTGTGATATCCCAGGACCCCACTTTGTCCCCAGGGCCCATTGTGACATCCCAGGACCTCCTATTGTCGCCTGGGCCCATTGTGACACCATGGGGACCTCCATTTGTCCCTGGGGCCCATTGTGACACCATAGAGACCGCCCCTTGTCCCCCGGGCCCATTGTGACACCATGAGGACACCCCCTTGTCCTCAGAACTCATTGTGACATCCTGGGCACCCCCATTGTCCCCAGGGTCCACTGCGACATCATGGGGACCACCTTTGTCCCCAGGGCCCATTGTGACATCCTGGGGAAACCCCTGTCCCCAGGGTCCATTGTGACGTTCAGAGGACCCCTATTTGTCCCCAGGGCCCATTGTGACATCCTGGGGACCTCCCCTTGTCCCCAGTGCCCATTGTGGCGTCCCAGGATCCCCCATTGTCCCCAGGGCCCATTGTGGCACCATGGGGACCCACCTTTGTCCCCAGGGTCTATTGTGAGACCATGGGGACCCCCCCGTGTCACTGGGGACCCATTGTGACACCATGGAGACCCCCCTTGTACTCAGGAGCCATTGTGACATCCTGGGCACCCCACATTGTCCCAAGGGCCCATTGTGACATCCCAGGCCCCACTTTGTCCCCAGTGACCATTGTGACACCGTGGGGACCCCTCTTGTCCCCAGGGGCCATTGTGACATCCTGGGGACCCCCCATTGTCCCCAGGGTGTTGTGACACCATGGGGACCCCCTTTGTCGCCAAGGCCCATTGTGATGTCTCAGGATCCCCCGTAGTCCCCAGGGCCCATTGTTGCACCATGGGGACCCCCTTTGTCACTGGGGCCCATTGTGACATCCCAGGACCCCAATTTGTCCCCAGGACCCATTGTGACACCGTGGGTATCGCCCTGTGTCCCCAGGGACCCTTGTGACACCATGGGGACCTCCCTTTGTCCCCAGGGCCCATAGTGACATCCCAGGACCCCCCTTTGTCCCCAGGGCCCATTGTGGCATCGCAGAACCCCCCATTGTCCCCAGGGCCCATTGTGACATCCTGGGGATCACCCTGTGTCCCCAGGGCCCATTGTGACACCGTGGGGACCCTCTTTGTCCCCAGGGCCCATTGTGACATTCAGGGGACCCCTCTTGTCCCCAGGGCTCATTGTGACATCCTGGGGACCCCCTTTGTCCACAGAGACCATTGTGACATCGCAGGACCTCCCATTTTCCCCAGGGCCCATTGTAACATCCTGGGGATCCCCTTTGTCCCCAGGGCCCAATGTGACACTGTGGGGACCCCACCTTGTCCCGAGGGCCCATTGTTACATTCCACGACCCCTCCTTGTCCCCAGGGCCCATTGTGACATCCTGGGGACCCCTTTGTCACCAGAGTCCCTTGTGACATCCTTTGGATGCCCTTTGTCCCCAGGGCCCATTGTGACATCCTCGGGACCCCCTTTGTCCCCAGAGCCCATTGTGACATCCTGGGAAGCCCCCATTGTCCCCAGGGCCCATTGTGAACATCCTGGAGACGCCCTTTGTGCTCAGGGCCCATTGTGACACCGTGGGGACCCCCTTTGTCCCCAGAGCCCATTGTGGCATCCCAGGATTCCCCTTTGTCCCCAGGGCCCGTTGTGACATCCTGGGGACCCCTCTTTGTCCCCAGGGCCCATTGTGACACCATGGGGACCCACCTAGTTCTCAGGGCCCATTATGACATTCAGGGGACCCCTCTTTGTCTCCAGGGCCTATTGTGACATCGTGGGGAACCCCCGTTGTCTCCAGGGCCCATTGTGACGTCCCAGGACCCCCTATTGTCCCCAGGACCCATTGTGACATCCTGCGGACTCCCTTTGGAATCAGGGCCCATTGTGACATCCCAAGAACCCCCAGTGTCCCCAGGACCCATTGTGACATCCTGGGGACCCCCTTTGTCCTCAGGGTCTATTGTAACATCCTTGGGATGCCTCTTGTCCCCAGAGCCCATTGTGACATCTTGGGGACCCCCCTTTGTCCCCAGGGTTCATTGTGACACCGTGGGGACCCCGCTTGTCCTCAGGGCCCATTGTGACATCCCAGGACCCCCCATTGTCCCCAGGGCCCATAGTGAACATCCTGGGGACCCCCCTTTATCCCCAGGGCCCATTGTGACATCCTGGGTACCCCCTTTGTCCCCAGGGGCCATTGTGACATCCTGGGGACCCCCTTGTCCCCAGGGCCTATCGTGATACCGTGGGTTTCCCATATATTCTCAGGGCCCATTGTGACAGGGTGGGACACCTCTTGGCCCCAGGGCCCATTGTGACATCCTGGGGACCCCTTTGTCACCGGAGCCCATTGTGATATCCTGGGGAGCCCCCTTTGTCCCCAGGGCCCATTGTGACATCCCAGGACCCCCTCGTTGTCCCCAGGGTTCATTGTGACACCGTGGGGACCCCCCCTTGTCTGCAGGGACCATTGTGATATCCCAGGACCCCACTTTGTCCCTACGGCCCATTTTGACACCGTGGGGACCCCGCTTGTCCTCAAGGACCATTGTGAACATTCAGGGGACCCCCAGTGTCCCCAGGGCCTATTGTGACATCCTGGGGACCCCCTTGTCTGCAGGACCCATTGTGACATCCCAGGACCCCAACCAGCACTGAGTCCCTGTGGGACCCTCCCTGCCCCCCAGCCTCTTGCCACACGGCCCCATCCCAGGGCACGCTTTGAGCCTTTGGGCCCGTTTCAAATCAAAGCTGGGATTGCTTTGGCACTTTGGGCCACTTTTGAGCTAAATCTGGGCACATTTGTGCCCTTTGGGATCGTTTCTGCCTATATCTGGGAGTTCTTTGGCTTTCCAGTTTTGTTTATAGGACAAGGGGTGTTCCCACGGTGCCACAATGGCCCTGGGGACAAAGGGGATCCCCAGGATGTCACAATGGGTCCTGGGAACAAGGAGGGGTCGTGGAATGTCACAATGGGCCCTTGGGACAAGGGGGGTCCTCACGGTGCCACAATGGGCCCTGGGGACAAAGGGGATCCCCAGGATGTCACAATGGGCCCTGGGGACAAGGGGGGGTTCTGGGATGTCGCAATGGGCCCTGGGGACAAAGGGGGGGTCCCCAGGATTTCAAAATGGGCCCTAAGGACAATGGGGGGTCCTGGGCCGTCACAATTGGCACTGGAGACAAGGGGGGGTCCCCAGGATGTCACAATAGGCCCTGGGGACTAAGAGGGGTGCCCTGAATGTCACAATGGGCCCTGAGGACAAGGGGGGGTCCTGGGACGTCACAATGTCCCCCTGTGGACAAAGGGGGTCCCCATGGTACCACAATGGGCCCTGTCAGCAAACGGGGTCCCCAGGATGTCACAATGGGCCCTGGGGACAAGAGGGGTCCCACCCTCTCACAATGGGTCCTGGGGACAAAGAGGGGTGCCCTGAATGTCACAATGGGCCCTGTGGACAAGGGAGGGTCCTCGGATGTCACAATGGGCCCTCGGGACAATTGGGGGGTCCTAAAGATATCACAATGGGCCCTGTGGACAAACGAGGGTCCCCAAAATGTCACAATTTGCCCTGGGGACAACGGGGGGTCATGGGACATCACAATGGGCCCTGGGGACAAAGGGAGTCGCCAGGATGTCACAATGGGTCCTGGGGACAAGGGGGTCCCCAGGATGTTACAATGCGCCCTGGGGACAAAGTGGGGTCCTAGGACGTCACAATGGGCCCTGGGGACAAGAGGGGGTCCCCTGAATGTCACAATGGGCCCCGGGGACAATGTGGGGTACTGGGATGTCACAATGGGCCCCAGTGACAAAGGGGGTCCCCATAGTGCCACAATGGGCCCTGGGGACAAAGGGGGCTCCCCTGGATGTCACAATGGGCCTTGGGCACAATGGGGGGTCCTCAGATGTCACAATGGGCCCCATAGATAAATGGGGTCCCCATGGTGTCACAATGGGCCGTGGGGACAAAGGGCGTCCCCTGAATGTCACAATGGGTCCTGGGGCTAGGGGGTCCCCACGGTGTCACAATGGGCCCTTGGGACAAAGTGAGATCCTGGGTTGTCACAATGGGCCCCAGTGACAAAGGGGGTCCGCATGGTGCCCCAATGGGCCGTGGGGACAAAGGGAGTCCCCAGGATGTCACAATGGGCCCTGGTGAACAAAGGGGGTGTCCCCATGATGTCACAATGGACCCTGGGGACAATGGGGATTACTGTGACGTCACAATGGGCCCTGTAGACAAGGGGACTTCTCCAGGATGTCACAATGGGCCCTGGAGACAAACGGGGTCCCCAGGATGCCATAATGGGCCCTCGGGACAAAGAGGGTCCCCACGGAATCACAATGGGTCCTAGGGATGAAGAGGGGTCCCCTGAATGTCACAATGGTCTCTGGGCACAAGGGGGGTCCCCAGGGTGCCACAATAAGCCCTGGGGACAAAGGGGGTCCCCACGGTGCCACGATGGGACCTGGGGACAATGGGGGGTCCTGCGATGTCACAATGGGTCCTGGGGACAAGAGGGGGTCCCCAGGATGTGAGAATGGGTCCTGGGGACAAAGGGGGTCTCCAGGATGTCACAATGGGCCTTGGGGACAATGGGGGGTCCTGTGATGTCACAATGGGCCCTGGGAACAAAGGGGGCTCCCAGGGATGTCACAACGGGTTCTGGGGACAAACGGGAATCTGCGATGTCACAATAGGCACTGGGGACAAAGGGGGTCCCCACAGTGTCACAATGGCCCCTGGGGACAATAGGGGGTGCCCAGGATGTCACAATGGACCCTGAGGACAAAGGGGGGTCCCCAGGGTGTCACAATGGGCTTGGGGACAAAGGGGCTTCCCCAGGATGTAACAATGGGCCCTGAGGACAATGAGGGGTCCTGGGACGTCACGATGGGCCCTGGGGACAAAGGGGGGTCCCCAGTATGTCACAATGGGCTCTGTGGACAAAGGGGAGTCCTGGGACATCACAAAGGACCCCAGTGACAAAGGGGGTCCCCAGGATGTCACAGTGGGCCCTGGGAAAAAAGGGGGGTCTTGGGACGTCACAATGGGCCCTGGGGACAAAGGGCGTCCCCATGGTACCACAATGGGTCCTGGGCACAAATCAGGGTCCCCAGGATGTCACAATGTGCCCTGGGGACAATGGGGGGTCCTGCGATGTCACAATGGGCCCTGGGGACAACGGAGGTCCCCAGAATGTTACAATGGGCCCTGGGGACAATGGGGGGTCCTGGGAGGTCACAATGGGCCCTGGGGACAAAGAGGGGTGCCCTGAATGTCACAATGGGCCCTGGGGACAAGGGGGGTCCTGGGATGTCACAATCGGCCCCAGTGACAAAGGGGGTCCCCATGGTGCCACAATGGGCCCTGGGGACAAAGGGAGTCCCTAGGATGCGAGAATGGGCCCTCAGGACAAGGGGGGTCCCGACCGTTTCACAATGGGCCCTGGGGACAAAGAGGGTCCCCATGGTGTCACAGTGGGTCCCCAGTGACAAGGGGGGTCCCCACGGTGTCACAATGGGCCCTGGGGACAAAGCGGGGTCCCCAGGATGTTCACAATGGGCCCTGTAGACAATGGGGGGTCCTAGGATATCACAATGGGCTCTGATGACAAAGGGGTCCCCAAGATGTCAGAATGAACCCTGGGGACAAGGTGTGTCCCCAGGATGTCACAATGGGCTCTGGGGACAGTGGGGGTCCTGGGATGTCACAGTGGGCCGTGGGGACAACGGGGGGTCCCCTGAATATCACAATGGGCCCTGGGGACAAAGGGGGGGTCACAAGGATTTCACAATGGGCCCTGGGAACAATGTGGGGTTCTGGGACATCACGCTTGGCCCTGGAGACAAGGGGGTGTCCCCAGGATGTCAAAATAGGCCCTGGGGACAAAGAGGGATCCCCAGGATGTCACAGTGGGCCGTGGGGACAATGGGGGGTCCTGCGATGTCACAATGGGCCCTGGGGACAATGGGGGTCCCCTGAATGTCACAATGGGCCCTGGGGACAAGGGGGGTCTCCATGGTGTCACAATGGGCCCTGGGGAGAAACTGGCGTCCTGGGATGTCACAATGGGCGCCAGTGACAAAGGGAGTCCCCACAGTGTCACAATGGGTCCTGGGGACAAAGAGGGGTCCTAGGACGTCACAATCGGCCCTGAGGACAAGGGGGGGCCCCTGAATCTCACAATGAGCCATGGGGACAAAGGGAGTCCCTTGAATGTCACAATGGGCCCTGGGGACAAAGGGGGTCCCCAGGATGTCACAATGGGCCCTGGGGACAACGGGGGGTCCCGACAAACTCACAATGGGCGCTGGGAACAAAGGGGGTCCCCAGGATGTCACAATGGGCCCTGGTGACAAGGGGGGTCCCCTGAATGTCACAATGGGCCCTGGGGACAAAGGGGGTCCCCAGGATGTCACAATGGGCCCTGGGGACAACGGGGGGTCCCGACACACTCACAATGGGCCCTGGGGACAAAGGGGGACCCCAGGATGTCACAATGGGCCCTGGGGACAACGGGGGGTCCCGACACACTCACAATGGGCCCTGGTGACAAGGGGGGTCCCCTGAATGTCACAATGGGCCCGTGGGACAAAGGGGGCTCCCCAGAATGTCACAATGGGCCCTGGGGACAAAGTGGGGTCCTGGGATGTCACAATGGGCCCTGGGGACAAAAAGGGGTCTTACCCTGACACAATGGGCCCTGGGGACAATGGGGTTTCCTGGGACGTCACAATGGGCCCTGGGGACAATGGTTGTCCCCAGGATGTCACAATGGGCCCTGGGGACAAGGGGGGTCCCACGGTGTCACAATGGGCCCTGGAGAAAAGGGGGGGTCCCCAGGATGTCACAGTAGGCCCTGGGGACAAAGAGGGGTCCACAGGATGTCACAATGGGCCCTGGGGAATATGGGCGGTCCCCAGGATGTCACAATGTTTCCTGGGGACAATGGAGGGTCCTGGGATGCCACTATGGGTCCTGGGGACAAAGAGAGTTCCTCAGGACGTCACAATGGGCCCTGTGGACAAAGAGGGTCCTGAGGATGTCACAATGGGCAATGGGGACAAGTGGGCGGTCCTGGGACGTCACAATGGGCCCAGGGGACAAAGAGGGGTCCACAGGATGTCACAATGGGCCCTGGGGACAAAGGGGGGGTCCTGGAATCACACAATGGGCCCTAGGGACAAAGAGGGGTCCCCTGAATGTCACAATGCGCCCTAAGGACAATGGGGGTCCCCACGGTGTCACAATGGGCCCTGGGGACAAAGGGGGTCCCCAGGATGTCACAATGGGCACTGGGGACAAAGGGAGTCCCCAGGATGTTCACAATGGGCCCTGGGGACAATGGGGGGTCCTGGGATGTCACAATGGGCCTTGGGGACAAAGGGCGTCCCCTGGATGTCACAATGGGCCCTGGGGAGAAAGTGGGGTCCTGGGACGTCACAGTGGGCCCTGGTGACAAGGGGGGTCCCCAGGATTTCACAATGGGCACTGGAGACAAAGGGGGGGTTCCCATCGTGTCACAATGCGTCCCCACAGACAAGGGTGTTCCCCACGGTGTCACAATGGGCCTTTGGGACAAAGTGGGGTCCTGGCATGTCACAATGGACCCTGGGGACAAAGGGGGTCCCCAGGATGTCACAATGGGCCCTGGGGACAAGGGGGGTCCCCAGGATGTCACAATGGGTCCTGGGGACAAGGGGGGGTCCAGGGATGTCACAATGGACTCTGGGGACAAAGGAGGTCCCCAGAATTTCACAATGGGCCCTGGGGACAAAGGGGGTCCCCAAGATGTCACAATGGCCCTGGGGACAAAGGGGGTCCCCAGGATCTCACAATGGGCTCTGGGGACAACGGGGAGTCCTGGGAGGTCACAATAGACCCCAGTGACAAAGGGGATCCCCATGGTGTCACAATGGGCCCTGGGGACAAAGGGGGTTCCCCTGAATGTCAAAATGGGCCCTGGGGACAAGGGGGGACCCCACGGTGTCAAAATGGGCCCTGGGGACAAGGGGGGACCCCATGGTGTCACAATGGGCCCTGGGGACAAAGGGGGTTCCCCTGAATGTCAAAATGGGCCCTGGGGACAAGGGGGGACCCCATGGTGTCACAATGGGCCCTGGGGACAAAGAGGGGTCCCCTGAATGTCAAAATGGGCCCTGGGGACAAGGGGGGACCCCACGGTGTCACAATGGGCCCTGGGGACAAAGTGGGCTCCTGGGATGTCACAATGGGCACTGGGGACAACAGGGGGTCCTGGGACGTAACAATGGGCCCTGGGGAAAAGTGGGGGGGGCCCAGGATGCAACAATGGGCCCTGGGGATAACGGGGGTCCTGGGATGTCACAATAGGCTCCAGTGACAAAGGGGGTCCCCACGGTGTCACAATGGACCCTGGGGACAAAGGGGGGTCCTGCGACGTCACAATGGGCCTTGGAGACAAAGAGGGTCCCCAGGATGTCACAACGGGCCCTGGAGACAATGTGGGGTCCCCATGGTGTCACAATAGGCCCTGGGGACAATGGGGGGTCCCTTCAATGTCACAATGGGACCTGGGGACAGTGGGGGGTCCGGGAATTTAACAATGGGCCATGGGGACAAAGGGGGTCCCCAGGATGTCACAATGGGCACTGGGGACAAGGGGTCCCCAGTGCGTCACAATGGGCCCTGAAGATAACAGGTGGTCATGGGACGTCACAATGGGCTCTGGGGACAATGGGGGTCCCCATGGGGTCACAATGCGTCCCCAGTGACAAGGGGGGTCCCCATGGTGTCACAATGGGCCCTGGGGACAAGGGGGGTCCCCACGGTGTCATAATGGGCCTTGGGTACAAAGTTGGGTCCTGAGATGTCACATTGGACCACAGAGACAAAAGGGGGCCCCATGGTGCCACAATTGGCCCTGGGGACCAAGAGGGGTCCCCTGAATGTCACAATGGGCTCTGGGGATCAAGGGGGGTCCCCACGCTGTCACAATGGGCGCTGGGGACAAGGGGGGTCCCCATGGTGTAACAATGGGCCCAAGTGACAAGGAGGGTTCCCACGGTGCGACGATGAGCCCTGGAGACATGGGGGTCCCCCGGATGTCACAATAGGTCCTGGGGACAAGGGGGGTCCCCAGGATGTCACAATGGGCCTGGAGACAAAAGGGGTACCCATGGTGCCAAAATGGGCCCTGGGGACAAAAGGGGGTCCCCAGTATGTCACAATGGGCCCTGAGGAAAAAGGGGGGTCCTTGGATATCACAATGGGCCCTGGGGACAAGGGTCGTCCCCACCGTGACACAATGGGCCATGGGGACAAAGGAGGTCACCCAGGATTTCACAATGGGCCCCACTGACAAAGGGAGTCCCCACGGTGTCACAACGGGCCCTGGGGACAACGAGGAGTCCTGGGATGCCACAATGGGCCCTGGGGACAAAGGGGGGGTCCCCATGGTGTCACAATGGGTCCCCAGTGACAATGGGGGTCCCCACAGTGCCATGATGGGCCATAGGGACAAGGGGGTCCCCAGGATTTCACAATGGGCCCTGGGGACAATGAGGGGTACCCAGGATGTCACAATGGGCCCTGAGGAAAAAACGGGGTACCCATGGTGTCAAAATGGGTCCCTAGTGACAAGGGGGGTCCCCACGGTGTCACGATGGGCCCTGGGGACAAAGGGGGTCCTGGGATGTCACATTGGGCCCTGGGGACCAGGTGGGGCTCTCCAGAATGTCACAATGGGCCCTGGGGACAAAGAGGGGTCCCCTGAATGTCACAATGGGCCCTGGGGACAAGGGGGGTCCTGGGATGTCACAATGGGCCCCAGTGACAAAGGGGGTCCCCATGGTGTCAAAATGGGTCCCACGTGATAAGGGGGTTCCCCACAGTGCCACGATGGACCAGAGGGAAAAGGGGGATCCCCATGGTGTCAAAATGGGTTTCCAGGCCTTTGAGGTGCAGGATTTGGAGGTGCAGGGTTTGGGAGGGAATTCTTTGGGGTGCAGGGTTTGGGGGCAGGGTTTAGGGGTGGAGGGTATAGGACGGAAGTATTTGGGAATGCAGGGTTTGGGTGCAGGTTTCGGGGTTCAGGAAGGTAGGGAGGGCAGGATTAGGGGGTGCAAGGTTTCAGTTGTAGGGTTTAGGGGTGCAGAGTTTGGTAGGGCCGAATTTGGGGGTGCAGGGTTTGGGGTGCAGGGTTTGGGAAGACAGGATCGGGGTTGGAGGATTTGGGGGTGCAGGATTGAGGGGCAGGGTTTTGGTGCAGGGCTTGGGGTCAGGATCTGGGGTGCAGGGTTTGGGAAGTGTATTTTGGGGTGCAGGATTTTGGGTGCCGTGTTTGCGGGGCAGGTTTGGGGTGATCAGTGCACCTTTTCCTTTCTCCAGGTGCAGAGCCCGTGCCTCACTTGGTTCCGTCTGCAAACAGCGCCCATCCCAGCTCGAATCCCCCTGCCCCTCTCACCCTGTGCAGCTCTTTGTGCGCTGAGCTCCGCACTCAGCACCAGCGGGTGCGGCTCCTCCTGAGGGGCTGGGGGGAGGGGGCGGGGCCAAGGGCTGGTTTGAGGGGGCGGGGCTGAGGCGGCGAGCTGCGATTGGCCGGCCGGGACGCAGGGGCCGTTCCCGCCTGAGCCTTGGGGCGGAGCCAGAGCGGGAGTGCGGGGGGCGGCCGGGCCAGGAGCCGCCCGCAGAGCGCCCGGAGAGCGGGCTTCGGGGACTCTGCCCGGGAACGAGCGGCAGGAGGAGAGGAGACGGCCCCAGCGGTACCGGGTGAGCTTCTGGCTGGAGCCTGGGAGCTGTTCCTCCCAGCGAGGGCTGTCGGGCACTGAACGGGCTGCCCAGGGCAGGGCTGGAGCCGCCATCCCTGGAGGGGTTTCCACAGGAGCTCCTGAGGGCCGTGGGCAGTGCCGGGGGGTTGTGCTTGGACTCCAGCACCTTCAAGGTGTTTGACACCCAAAGGGATTCTGTGGCACACTCCATTTTCACATTGCCATGGAGCCCGGAGGTCCCAGCGGGGTTTGGATCAGCGTGTTCTGGAACATTCTCAGTGGTCGGGTCTGTGTGCAGAGTGTGGTGGGAACGAGAAGAGAGGAGATGGAGAGAACAGTGGGGAGGTGGAGGAGCAGGAGTGGAGGTGAATACCAGAGAGAGCGAGTGTGTGCGGATCAGCAGTGATCACCCCAAACCTGCCCCGCAGACACGGCACCCAAAATCCTGCACCCCAAAATACTCTTCCGAAACCTGCACCCCAGATCCTGACCCCCAGAACCCTCAAACCCCAAATCCTGCACCCTAGATTCTGCATCCCTGTTAACCCTTCACCCCAAAACCCTGCAACACAAAATCCTGCAGCACCAAATCCTGCAACCCCAATTTCGGCCCTACCAAACTCTGCACCCCTAAACCCTACAAGCGAAATCTTGCACCCCCTAAACCTGCCCTCCCAAATCCTAAACCCCCAACAATGCACCCCCAAACCCTGCACCCCAAATCCTGCCCCCCCAGCTTGCACTCTGCACCCCCAAACCGTGCACTCCCAATCCCTGAACGCCCAAGTCCTGCACCCCCACGTCCTTAGCGCCCAAAATGTGCACCCCAGATCCTCCCCACCCAGTCCTGCACCCCTAATATTCCACCCTCTAATAATGCACCCCTAAGCCTCGCACCCTGAAAACTGCACCTCCAGGTCCTGAGTCCCCAAACCCTGCACCCCCAAATCCCGCGCCTTTAAATCCTGTCCTCCTAAAACCCAGGACCCTCATAGTTTGCCTCCCCAAACCCTGCTCCCCAAAACCCTGCACTCCCAAACACAGCACCCCCAGGTCCTGAACACCCAAACCCTGCTCACCAAAACCCTGCACCCCCAAACACAGCACCCCCAGGTCCTGAACACCCAAACCCTGCACCCCAAAACCCTGCACCCCCAAAAGCAGCACCCCCAGGTCCTGAACTCTGCACCCCAAACCCTGCAATCCCAAACCCTGCACCCATAATTCTGCCTCCCAAACCCTGATCCCTGAAACACTCCACCTCCCAACCCTGCACCCCCAAATCGTTCCCCAACACCCTGCACCCCCTAACCCTGAACCCCAAATACCAAAAACCCTGCACCCCAAGATCCTGCAAGGTTTGGTAACCTTGCACCCTCAAATATTGCACTCCCCAAACCTGCACCCCGAAAGCATTCCTGCCCAAATTCTGTACCCTAAGATCCTGCACCCTAAAACCCTGCACCCCCAAAATCCTTCTCCCCAACCCTGCACCCCCAAAAACTCCGCCCCCACAACCTGAACCCCCAAACCCTGTACTAAAACCTGCAACCACAGACCTGGCATGCCCAAACTCTGCACCCCAAATCCTCCCTCCCCAAAACCTGCACCCCAAAACCGTACAAGCCCAGATCTTGCACCCCTAAATCTCTGCACTCCACAACCCTGCACCCTCAAATCCTGCACCCCTATATCCTGCCCCCCAAAACCCTGGCACCTCCAAACCCTTGACCCCCAAATCCTGCAACCCTAAGCCAGGCACCCCCAAAGCTTTCCCCACCAAACCCTGCACCCCCAATTCCTCCATCCCCACGTCATGAACCCCCAAACCCTGCTCCCTAAAACTCTGCACCCCTAAACCCTGAATTCCCAGGCCCTGCACCCCAAACTTAGCTGTCAAAACTGTGCACCCAAAATTCTGCCCCCACCGAACCCTAACCCTGGCTCCCCAAACCCTGCCCCCCAAACCCTGCTTCCCGTTATCCTCCAACCCCACAGCCCAAATCCCCAGAACCAGCAACCCCAAAACCCTGTACCCCCATCCCTGCACCCCAAATCATTTTCCTTCAAATCCTACCTGCAAAACTTGTACACCCCAAGATCCTGCACCCCCAAACCCTGTGCCCCAAACACTGCACCCCCAAACCCTGCCCTTCTAGATCCTGCACCCCAATACCCTGCCCCCCCACGTTCTGAACCCCCAAAACCTGCTCCCCAAACCCTACCCCCCCCTAAACTGTCCACCCCCAAACTCTGCCCTACCGAGCCCTCCACCCCAAACCCCTGCACGCCAAGATCCTGCTGCCCTAAACCCTGCACCCCCTTATCATCCTTCCCTAAACCCTGCACCCCAAACCCTGCACCCCAAAGCACTGCACCCCAAACCTGACACCCCAGAACGCTGCAACGCCACATCCTGCCCCCTTAAACTGCACACCCCAGAATTCTGCACCCTAAAGTCCTGCACCCCAAAGCGTGCCCTACCAAAACTTTGTACTCCAACCCCTGCAGCCCCAACCCCTGCACCTCCAACCCTGCACCCCCAAACCCTGCACCCCAAATCCTGCACTCCAAAATCATACACCCTGAAACACTGAAACCCCAAAGCCTACCCCTCAAACACTGCACCCCAAATCCTTCCTCCAGAACACTGCAGCCCTAAACCCTGCACCCTAAATCCCTGCAGCCCCAAATCCCGTCTAACCTTGGACCCCCAAAACCTGCACCCCTAGATCCTTCCCCCCAAGTGAATGCACCCCCAAAACCTGAACCCCAAACCCTGTACCCCAAAACTCTACATCAACAAATCCTGAACCCTTAAACCCTGCACCCCCAGATCCTCCCTCCCCAAGTGAATGCACCCCCAAACAAAAGCACCCCCAGATCCTGCTGCCCCATACCCAGCTCCCCAAACTCTGCACCCAAAAATCCTGCACTCTCATAACCCTGAACCTCAAATAATTCCCTCGACCCTGCACCCCCAAAACCTGTAACCCCAAACGCTGCACCCCCAGATCCTGTCCCCAAACTCTGCACTGCCAGATCCTGCCCCCCATAACCCTTAAAGCCCAAATATTGCACCCCCAGATCCTTCCTCAACACCCTGTACCCCCAAATTCCCCACCGAAAACCTGCAGCCCCAAACCCTGCACCCCCAAATCCCTGCACCCCCAAACCCTGACCCTCCCAGATAATGCCCCCAAAACCCTGCATCCCCAATTCTTCACCCCTAAACTCTGCACCCTCAAAACGTGCACCCCTAAATTCTGCACCCCCAAATCCTTCCTCCCAAGCCATGGACCCCCAAAACCTGTAATACCAAACTCTACAACCCCGAATCCTGCACCCCAAAACCCTGAACCCCAAAATACTGCACCCCTAAATTCTGCACCCCAAACCCTGCAGGCCAACCCCGGCACCCCAACGCCCTGCACCCCCAGTTCCTGAACACAGAAAACCTGCCAATGGGAACCCCAAAACATTGCACCCCAAATCACTTTCCTTCAAATCCCACACCCAAAACTCATACACCCCAAGATGCTGCACCCCAAAACCCTGCCCCCTAAACTTTGTACCCCAAACCCTACACCCCAAAACCTGCAGTCCCAAACCCTGCACCTGAAAACTCTACACCCCCAAATCCTTCACCCCAAAATCCTGCCCTACCAAGCCCTGCACCCTCAGATCCTGCACCCCAAAACCTTCACCCCAAAACCTTCACTGCAGACCTTTCACCCCAAACCCTTCACCTGCAGCTCTGTCCCCCAAACCCTTCACACCCCAACCCTACACCCCCAAATCCTCCACCCCAAAACCCTGTACCCCAAAACCCTTTACCCTAAAAGCTGCACCAGCAGATCCTTCCCTCAACTCCCTGCACCCCCAATTCCTGCCCCACCAGACCCTACACCCCCAACCCTGCTCCTCTGTTCCTGCTCTCCACAAGCGTGCACCCCCAAATCTGTCCCCCAAAACTCTGAACCCCAACAGCACGCACGCTCGAATCCTCCACTCCTCATCCTGACCCCCAAACCCCTCACCCAAAACCCTGCACCCCAGTACCCCAGACCACCAAATCTTGCACCTGCAAATCCTGTCCCCTTCAAACCCCTGTACCCCGAAATCTTGAACCCAAGCCCTGTACCGTGAAATCCTGCACCCAAGCCCTGTACCCCCAAATCCTTGACACCCACATCCTGAATCTTCAAAAACTGCAACCCCAAACCCTGCCCCCCCAAACCCTGCACCCCTGAACCCTGCACCCCAGATCCTGCACCACTGAACCCTGCATCCCCCAATCCCTTAACTCCCAAAACCTGCACCCCCAGACCCTGTAGCACCAAATCTGCCCCCCCTAAACCCTGCAGCCCTGAACTCTGCACCCCCCAATAATTTTCCTTCAAATCTCACACCTAAAGCTCGTAGACCCCAAGCTCATGCACCCCCAAACCTGCACCCCAAACCCTGTACCCCAGATCCTGCACCCCTGAACCCTGCATCCCCAATTCCTGCCCACCAAACCCTGCACCCCCTAACCCTGAACCCCAAATCCCTCACCCAAACACCCTGCACCCCCAAATCCTGCACCCCAAATCCTTCCCCAACACCCTGCTGCCCCAAATCCTGCACTCCCTAACCCTGAACCTGAAATCCCTCACCCAAAATCCTGCACCCCAGAACCCTGTACCCCAAAATCCTGCCCTACCCAACCCTTCACCTCGAAATTCTGTCCCCCAACCCTACACCCCTAAATCCCGCACCCCCAGATCCTGCCGCCCAAATCCTGAAACCCCAAATCATGCACACCCGATTCTTCTCTCACAAGCCCTGCACCCCAAAACTCTGCACCCCCAAATCCTGTCCCCCAAAACATTGCGCCCCAAACCTTGAACCCGCAAACCCTGCACACCCAGGTCCTGAACACCTGAACCCTGCACCCCCAAATCCTTTAACCCCCAAACCCTGTACCCCAAATCCTTCCCCAACACCCTGCACCCCCAAAGCCTGCACCCCATGACTCTGAACCCCCAATCCCTCACTCAAAATCCCTGCACCCACGAACCCTTCACCCCAAGATCCTTCCCCACAACACCCTGCACCCATAGATCCTGTACCCCCAGATCCTGCACCCCAGAACCCTGAACCTCCAAACTCAGCCCTACCAAACCTTCACCCTAAAATCCTGCACCCTAAAATCCTTCTCCCCAACCCCCAACCCTGCACACCCAAATCCTGCACCCCAAAACCCAGCACCACAGAACCCTTTGCCCCAAAGGCCTGCACCCCAAAATTCCTGCCACCCTAGACCCTGAACCCCCAAACCCTGCACTCTAAATCCTGCTCTCTAAACCCTTCGCCCCAAAACCCTGCGCCCTCAAATCCTGCCTCCCAAAAATGTACATCCCGAACCCTGAACCCCAAACCCTGCACCCCAAGATCCTGCCCCACCAAACCCTGCACCCCAAGTCCCTGCTACCCTAAACCCTGCACCCCCAAATCCTTGCCCCCCAATCCTGCTGACCAAAAGTCGGCTCCTCTAAATCCTGCACCCCAATATCCTGCCCCTCCAAAACCCTACACCCCCTAAACCCTGCACCCCAAATCTGCACCCCCAAACCCTGCACTCCCCAATCCTTCATCCCCAAGGCCGTCACCCCTCAAATGCTGCACCCCTGAAATCCTGTTCCCTGAGACCCTGCACCCCCAGGTCCTGAAACCCAAACCCCTGCACCCCAAAATACTGCACCCCAACCCCTGCAGGCCAACCCCGGCACCCCAGAGCCCTTCAACGCAAAATCCTGCACCCCCAGTTCCTGAACACGCAAAACCTGCCCCCAAACCCTGCACCCCAAAACCTTGCACCACAAATCATTTTTTTTCAAATCCCACACCCAAAACTCGTACACCCCAAGATCCTGCGCCCCAAAACCCTGCCCCCTAAACTTTGTACCCCCAAACCCTACACCCCAAAACCTGCAGTCCCAAACCCTGCCCCCCAAGCCCTACACCCCAAAATCTACAGTCCCAAACCCTGCACCCCAAAATACTGCACTCCAAAATCCTGCACGCCCAGATTTTACACTCCCAAACCCTTCACCCCCAAAACATTCACCTCCTAACACTGAGCCCCCAAATCCTGCACCCCCAAATCCTGCCTCATCAAGCCCTGTACCCTGAAGCCGTGCATCCCAAAAGCCTGCACTGTAAATTCTGCCCCCCAAACCTGCCCCCCAAAATTGTCCCCCATACAACCTTAACCCCCCCAATCCTGAATCCCCCTAATCCTGCACCCCACATCCTTGCCCCCAAGCCCTTCACCCCCAAACCTGGCATCCCAAACCCTGCCCCCCAAATATCTCGCCCCCAGATCCTTCCCCCAAACCATTTCCCCCGAAACTTGTAGGTCCAAACCCATCCCCCAAACCCCTGAACTCTGCTCCCCAAACCTTGTCACCCAAATCCATCACCCCCAGATCCTGCTCCCCAAAACCTGCACCCAAAATCGTGCCCCACTAACCCTGCACCCCCAAATTCTGACCCCCAATCAATGCACTGACAAACTCTGCACCCGCAGATCCTTCCCCCCCAACCCGGCACCCTGAAATCCCTCACCCCAGATCCCTGCACTCTCAAATCTTGCATCCCCACAAAATGTGCACCCCATGTTCTACCCCCAGACACCCTGCCCCCATTAATCCTGTACCCCCAAATCCTGCACCCCCAAGTGCTGAAACTTCAAACACTGCACATTCAAAGCCTTCCTTGCCCTGCCCTGCACCCCCAAATCCTGCAAGCCCCTAAATCCTCCAACCCCCAGGTCCTGGAGCCCTGAACCCTACACCCCAACCCCTCACCCCAAAGCCCTGCACCCTCAAATCCTGCCTCTAAACCCTGAACACACGAACCCTGCACCCCAAACCTCACCCGAAAGTCCTGCACCCCCAGACCCTGCTCTACCAAACCCTTCAGTGCAGACCCCTGCACCCCAAGATCCTGAATTCCAAAGTCTGCACCCCGTGATCATCCATCCCCAAACCCTGCACCCCCAAATCCTTCACCTCAAAACCCGGCACCCCAGAATCCCGAACCACCAAATCTTGCACCCCCAAATCCTGCCCCCTCAAACCCTGCACTTCAAAACCCGGCAGCCCCAAATCGTCCCCCCCAAGCCCCTGTACCCCTAAACCATGCACCCCATTATTCTTTCCCCCAAACCCTTCACCCCCCAGCCGTACAACCCCAAGTCCTGCACCCTAAATCCTACATCCCCAAACCCTGCACCTCCAAATCCAGTCCCCCAACAATGCACCCCCAAACCCTGCACCCCAAATCCTGCCCCCCCAGCTTGCACTCTGCACCCCCAAACCGTGCACTCCCACTCCCTGAACGCCCAAGTCCTGCACCCCCACGTCCTTAGCGCCCAAAATGTGCACCCCAGATCCTCCCCACCCAGTCCTGCACCCCTAATATTCCACCCTCTAATAATGCACCCCTAAGCCTCGCACCCTGAAAGCTGCACCCCCAGGTCCTGAGTCCCCAAACCCTGCACCCCCAAATCCCACGCCCTTAAATCCTGTCCTCCTAAAACCCAGGACCCCCATAATTTGCCTCCCTAAACCCTGCTCCCCAAACCACTGCACCCCCAATGCAGCACCCTCAGGTCCTGAACACCCAAATCCTGCACCCCAAAACCCTGCACCCCCAAACACAGCACCCCGAAAGAATTCCCTCCCAAACCTTGCACCTCCAAGGCCTGGAAACCCAAGCCCTTCAACCCCATCCCTGCAACACCAAATCCTGTGCCCCAAAACCCAGCACCCCAGAATCCTGCACCCCAAATCCTGCCCTACCAAACCTTTCACTGCAAACCCCTGCACCCCAAGATTGTGCTGCCCTAAACAATGAACCCCCAAATCCTACACCCCCAGGTCCTTGCCTCCCAAAACTCTGCACCCCCAAATGCTGCACCTCCAATCTCTCACCCCCAAATCCTTCCGCACAGAGTCCCAGAATGTCAGGGGTTGGAAGGGACCTGGAAAGCTCATCCGGTGCAATTCCCCCATGGAGCAGGAACACCCAGCTGAGGTGACACAGGAAGGCGTGTACCCCACCACCCTGCACCCCCAAATCCTTCACCCCCAAACTCTGCCCCCCAAAACTCCACCCCTCCACATCCTGAACCCTGAAACCCCGCACCCCCAAATCCTCTGCCCCAATGCTCTGCACCCTTAACACTCTGCAACCTTAAACTTTCCCCCAAACCCTGAACTCTGAAACTCTGCACCCCAAAACCCTGATCCCCCAAATTCTTTCCCAAACCCTGCACCCTTGATTCCTGCACCCCCAGTTCCTGAACTCATGAAACCTGCACCCCCAAACCCCTGCACCCCCAAACCCTGCACTCTTAGACCTGACTTCTAAACCCTGCACCCCGAAACGGTGCACCCCCAAATCCTGAAGCCCCAGATCCTTCCCTCCCATACCCTGCAGCCCAAATCCTGAACCCCCAAATCCTGAACTCCAGGATCTTGCACCCCCAGACCCTGTACCCCCAAATCAGGCACCAAAAACCCTGCACTCCCAACCCTGCACCCCCAAATCCTGCACCTCTAATCCTCCACCCCCTTAACACTGCACCCCCAAAACCTGCACCACCATATCTTGCACCCTCAAAACCTGAACCACCAAACCTTGCACCTCCAAAACCTCCCTCCTCCAAACCCTGCCCTTCAAAATGCTGCACCCGAATCCTTCTCCCCAACACCCTGCACCCCCAGATCCTGACCCCAAAACCCTGCACCCCAAATCCTGTACCCCAAAGCCCTGCACTCTCAAATCATACATGCCCAGAACGTGCACCCTAAACCGTGCACCCCAAAATCCTAAACCCCTTAACCCTGCACCCCCAAATCCTCCAGAACCATGTCCCGAACCCAGCACCCCAAAATCTACCCCCCAAAACCTACATCCCCAAATCCTGCACCCCCAGGTCCTGAACACCCAAAATCTGCACCCCCAATTCTGCCTCCCCAAGACCTGCACCCCCAATTCTGCCTCCACAAGACCTTCACCCCCAATCCGTGCTCCACTAAATCCTGCACCCACAAACCCTGGACCCCCAATCCCCTGTACCCCAAATCCTGCCCCCACAAGTGGCACCCTAAAAACCTGCACCCCAAATCCTGTCCTACCCACCCTTCACCCCAAACCCCTTCACCCCAAGATCCTGCTGCCCTAAACCCTGCACCCCCAAATCATCCCTCCCATTCCTGCCCCCCAAACCCTGTCCCCCTAAAGCCTGACCCCGAAACCCTGCTCCCCAAAACCCTGCTACCCCCAATCTTGTACCCCCAGATCCTTCCCCCAACACCCTGCAATCCCAAACCCTGCACCCCCAATTCTGGCGCTAAACCCTGCACCCCCAGAACCCTGCACCACTGAACCTTGCACCCCAAAACCCTGCTCCCCCAATCTTCCCCCCCAAAACTCTGCACCCCAAAACCCTATACCCAAAACCTTGCACCCCACAAGTTGCACCCATATCCCTGCACCCCCAAATTCCTGCACCCCCAAATCCTCCAGCCCCCAAGTCCTGCACCCCCAGGTGCTGAACACCTGAACCCCTCACCCCAGACCCCTCACCCCAAACCCTGCACCCCCAAATCCTGCCTCTAAACGCTGAACTACAAGGTTCTGTACCCCAACAGCCTGCTCACCCAGGTCCTGCACCCCAGAACCCTGCACCCCCATATTCTGATCCCTACAGCCTGCACCCCCAGCTCCTGCACCCCCAAAACCTGTACCCCTAAATCCTGCACCCTTCAACCCTGCAGCCCACAACGCTGCACCCCCAACCTCTGCAGCCCCAGTTCCTTAACGTGTGAAACCTGCACCCCAAGTCCTGCACCTCAAAACCTTACACCCGGAATCCTGCCCCCCAAACCATGCACCCCAAAATCAAGGCCCCTCAAACTTGCACTCAAAAGTCCGCACCAAGAAACCCTCCCCCCCCAGTTGCTAAAGACATGGAACCTGCACCCCCAAATCCCGCACCCCAAAACCCTGCACCCCAGTACCCCAGACGACCAAATCTTGCACCTCCAAATCCATCCCCTTTAGCCCTGCACTTCAAACCCTGCACCCCAAATCCTGCAACCAAACCCTGTACCCCAAATCCTGCTGTACACAACCCTTCACCCCAAACCTCTTCAACCCAAGATACTGAAACCCTAAGCCCTGCACCCCCAAACCTACATCCCCAAATCCTGCACCCCCAGGTCCTGAACACCCAAAATCTGCACCCCCAAACCCTTAACTCCAAAAACCTGCACCCCCAATTCTGCCTCCACAAGACCTGCACCCCCAAACCCTGCACCACTAAACCCTGCACCCCCAAACCCTGTACCCCAAATCCTGACGCCAAGTTGCACCCTAAAAACCTGCACCCCAAATCCTGTCCTACCCAACCCTTCACACCAAACCCCTTCACCCCAAGATCGTGCTGCCCTAAACCCTGCACCCCAAAATCATCCCTCCCAACCCTGCCCCCCAAACCCTGTCCCCCTAAAGCCAGACCCCGAAACCCTGCTCCCCAAAACCCTGCTACCCCCAATCTTGCACCCCCAGATCCTGCTGCTCCAAACCCTGCACCCCAAATCCTCCAGCCCCACATACTGATCTCCCAAACCCTGCACCCCAGAACCCTGCACCCCACAACCCCTTCACCCCCAAATCCTGCACCCCCAGCCCTACCCAATAAAATTTCCACCCCCAAATCCTACCCTACCAAGCCCTCCACCCCAAACCCTTGCACCCCAAGATCCTGCTCTCCTAAACCCTGCACCCCCATATCCTCCTTCCCCAAACCCTGCACCCCAAAACACTTCAAACCACTGCACCCCTAAATCCTGCAACCCCAAATCCTGGCCCCCAAACCCGGCACCCCAAACTCCTGCACCCAAAGATCCTACTGCCCTAAACCCTGAACCCCCAAATCCTGCAGCCCTGGAACCTGCAACCCCAGACCCTGTAGCCCCAAATCAGGCCCCCCAAAATCCTGCTCCCCCAGCCTTGCACCCCAAATCCTGCACCACCTAATCCTCCAACCCCCTAACACAACCCCCTAACCCCTTGTCCCCAGGGCCATTGTGACATCCCAGGACCCCACTTTATACTGAAGGTCCATTGTGACATCCTGGGGACCCCCTTTGCCCCAGGGCCCATTGTGACGTCCCCGGACCCCCCATTGTCCCCAGGGCCCATTGTGACATTCAGGGGACAGCCTTTGTCCCAAGGGCCCATTGTGACACCGTCGGGACCCCTGTTGTCCCCAGAGCCCATTGTGACATCCTGGAAACCCCCTTTGTCCCCAGGGCCCATTGTGACCTCCCAGGACCCCACTTTGTCCCCAGGGCCCATTGTGACATCCTCGGGACGCCCCTGGTCCCCAGAGCCCGTTGTGACATCCTGGGGAGCCCCCTCTGTCCCCTGGGCCCATTGTGACACCGTGGGGACACCCTTTGTCCCCAGGGCCCATTGTGACATTTAGGGACCTCCCAGTTGTGCCCAGGGCTCATTGTGACATCCCAAGACCCCCCATTGTCCCCAGGGCCCATTGTGACGTCCCAGGACCCCCCGTCATCCCCAGGGCCCTTTGTGAGATCCTGGGGACCCCCTTGTCCCCAGTGCCTATTGTGAAATCCTGAGGACCCCCTTTGTCCCCAGGGCCCATTGTGACATTCCAGGACCCCCCTTGTCCCCATGGCCCATTGTGAAATCCTGGGGACCTCCTTTGTCCCCAGGGCCCATTGTGACGTCCCAGGACCCCCCTTTGTCCCCAGGGTCCATTGTGACATCCTGGGGACCCTCTTTGTCCCCAGGGCCCATTGTGACAGGGTGGGGACTCCCTTTGTCCCCAGGGGCCATTGTGACGTCCCAGGATCCCCCTTTGTCCCCAGGGCCCATTGTGACATCTCAGGACACCCCAATTGTTTCCAGGGCCCATTGTGACGTCCTGGGGACCGCCCAGTTGTCCGCAGGGCCCATTGTGGCATCCTGGGGACCCCCCTTTTTCCTCAGGGCCCATTGTGACATTCAGGGAACATTGTTTTGTCCCCAGGGCACATTGCGACATCTCAGGACCCCCCAATTGTCCCCAGGGCCCATTGTGGCATCCTGGGTACCCCTTTTATCCCCGGGGCCCATTGTGACATCCTGGGGACTCCCCTTGTCACTGGTGACCCATTGTGACACCATGGGGACCACCCCTTTCTCCCCAGTGCCCATTGTGACATCCTGGGGACCCCCTTTGTCCCCAGAGCCCATTGTGACGTCCTGGTGAGCCCCCTTTGTCCCCAGGGCCCATTGTGACATCCCAGGACCCCCCTTTGTCACCAGGGCCCATTGTGACATCCTTGGGACCCCCATTGTCCCCAGGGCCAATTGTGACACCATGGGGACCCTCCTCGTCACTGCGGACCCATTGTGACACCATGGGGACCTGCCCTTGTCCTCAGGGCCCATTGTGACATCCTGGGGACCTTCTTGTCCCCAGGGCCCATAGTTGCACCCTGGGGACCCCCTCTTTATTCCCAGTGCCCATTGTGACATCCCAGGACCCCCCTATGTCCCCAGGGCCCATTGTGACACCATGGGGACACCCTTTTGACTCCAGGGCCCATTGTCACATCCCAGGACCCCCCAGTTGTCCCCAGGGCCCATTGTGACATCCTGGGGACCCGCCCTTGTCCGCAGGGCCCATTGTGAAGTCCCAGGACCCCCTTTGTCCCCAGGGCCCATTGTGACATCCTGGGGACCCCCCTTGTCACTGGGGACCCATTGTATACACCATGGGGACCCCCATTGTCCCAAGGGCCCATTGTGACATCCTGGGGACCCCCCTTTTCACTGGTGACCCATTGTGACACCATGGGGACCCCCGTTTGTCCCCAGGGCTCATTGTGACATCCCAGGACCCCCCATTGTCCCAAGGACCCATTGTGACATCTCAGGACCCCACTTGTCACTGGGGACCCATTGTGACACCATAGGGACCCCCGTTTGTCCCCAGGGCTCATTGTGACATCCCAGGACCTCCCATTGTCCCCAAGGCCCATTGTGACATCATGGGGACCGCCTTGTCCCTCTGGCCCGTTGTGGCACCGTGGGGACCTCCTTTGTCCCCAGGGCCCGTTGTGACACCATGGGGACCCCTTTTATCACTGTGGCCCAATGTGAGATCCCAGGACCCCACTTTGTACCCAAGGCCCATTGTGACACCGTGGGGACCCCCCTTGTCCCCAGAGCCCATTGTGACATCCTGGGGACCCCCTTGTTCCCCAGGGCCCACTGTGATGTCCCAGGACCCCCCCTTGTCCCCAGAGCCCATTGTGACATCCTGGGGACACCCTTTTTCCCCAGGACCCATTGTGGCACCATTGGGACCCCCTTTGTCACTGGGGCCCATTGTGACTTCCCAGGACCTCACTCTGTCCCCAGGGCCCATTGTGACTTCCGGGGGACCCCCTTTGTCACCAGGGCCCATTGTGACGTCCCAGGACCCCCCTTTGTCCCCAGGGCCCATTGTGACGTCCCCGGACCTCCCATTGTCCCCAGAGCCCATTGTGACATCCTGGGGACCCCCTTTGTCCCCAGGGCCCATTGTGACAATCAGGGGACAGGCTTTGTCCCAAGGGCCCATTGTGACACCGTTGGAATCCCCGTTGTCCCCAGAGCCCATTGTGACATCCTGGGAACCCCCTTTGTGCCCAGGGCCCATTGTGACATTTCAGGACCGCACTTTGTCCCCAGGGCCCATTGTGACATCCTGGAGACGCCCTTTGTCCCCAGAGCCCGTTGTGACATCTAAGGACCCCCCAATTGTGCCCAGGGCTCATTGTGACATCCCAGGACCCCCCATTGTCCCCAGGGCCAATTGTGACGTCCCAGGCCCCCCCTTTGTCCCCAGGGTCCATTGTGAGATCCTGGGGACCCCCTTGTCCCCAGTGCCCATTGTGACATCCCAGGACCCCCCTATGTCCCCAGGACCCATTGTGACACCATGGGGACACCCCTTTGACTCCAGGGCCCATTGTCACATCCCAGGACCCCCCAATTGTCCCCAGGGCCCATTGTGACATCCTGGGGACGCGCCCTTGTCCGCAGGGCCCATTGTGAAGTCCCAGGACCCCCATTGTCCCCAGGGCCCATTGTGACATCCTGGGGACCCCCCTTTTCACTGGTGACCCATTGTGACACCATGGGGACCCCCGTTTGTCCCCAGGGCTCATTGTGACATCCCAGGACCCCCCATTGTCCCAAGGACCCATTGTGACATCTCAGGACCCCACTTGTCACTGGGGACCCATTGTGACACCATAGGGACCCCCGTTTGTCCCCAGGGCTCATTGTGACATCCCAGGACCTCCCATTGTCCCCAAGGCCCATTGTGACATCATGGGGACCGCCTTGTCCCTCTGGCCCTTTGTGGCACCGTGGGGACCTCCTTTGTCCCCAGGGCCCATTGTGACACCATGGGGACCCCTTTTGTCACTGTGGCCCAATGTGACATCCCAGGACCCCACTTTGTACCCAAGGCCCATTGTGACACCGTGGGGACCCCCCTTGTCCCCAGAGCCCATTGTGACATCCTGGGGACCCCCTTGTTCCCCAGGGCCCACTGTGATGTCCCAGGACCCCCCCTTGTCCCCAGAGCCCATTGTGACATCCTGGGGACACCCTTTTTCCCCAGGACCCATTGTGGCACCATTGGGACCCCCTTTGTCACTGGGGCCCATTGTGACTTCCCAGGACCTCACTCTGTCCCCAGGGCCCATTGTGACTTCCGGGGGACCCCCTTTGTCACCAGGGCCCATTGTGACGTCCCAGGACCCCGCTTTGTCCCCAGGGCCCATTGTGACGTCCCCGGACCTCCCATTGTCCCCAGAGCCCATTGTGACATCCTGGGGACCCCCTTTGTCCCCAGGGCCCATTGTGACAATCAGGGGACAGGCTTTGTCCCAAGGGCCCATTGTGACACCGTTGGAATCCCCGTTGTCCCCAGAGCCCATTGTGACATCCTGGGAACCCCCTTTGTGCCCAGGGCCCATTGTGACATTTCAGGACCGCACTTTGTCCCCAGGGCCCATTGTGACATCCTGGAGACGCCCTTTGTCCCCAGAGCCCGTTGTGACATCTAAGGACCCCCCAATTGTGCCCAGGGCTCATTGTGACATCCCAGGACCCCCCATTGTCCCCAGGGCCAATTGTGACGTCCCAGGCCCCCCCTTTGTCCCCAGGGTCCATTGTGAGATCCTGGGGACCCCCTTGTCCCCAGGGCCCATTGTGACATCCTGGGGACCCCGTTTGTCACTAGGGTCCATTGGGGCACCATGGGGATGCCCTTTGTCCCCAGGACCCATTGTGACATCCTGGGCACCCCCTTTGTCCCCAGGGCCTATTGTGACAGGGTGGGGACTCCCTTTGTCCCTAGGGCCCATTGTGACATCCTGGGGACCTCGTTTGTCCCCAGGGTCCATTGTGGCACCATGGGGACCCCCTTTGTTCCCAGGGCCCATTGTGACATCCTGGGCACCCCCTTTGTCCCCAGGGCCTATTGTGACAGTGTGGGGACTCCCTTTGTCCCCACGGCCCATTGTGAAATCCTGGGGACCCCCTTTGTCCCCAGGGCCCATTGTGACATTCAGGGGACCCCTCTTTGTCCCCAGGGCCTATTGTGACATCCTGGGGATCCCCCTTTGTCCCCAAGGCCCATTGTGATATGGTGGGGAACCCCTTTGTCTCCAGGGCCCATTGTGCCATCCTGGGGACCCCACTTTGTTTCCAGGACCCATTGTGATGTCCACAATGGCCCCATTGTCCCAAGGGGTCATTGTGACATCCTGGGGACCTCCTTTGTCCCCAGGGCCCATTGTGACGTCCCAGGACCCTCCATTTTTCCAAGAGCCCATTGTGACATCCTGGCGACCCCGCTTTTTCCTCAGGGCCCATTGTGGCACCATGGGGAGCCCCTCTGTCTCCAGGGCCCATTGTGACATTTAGGGGACTCCTCTTTGTCCCCAGGGCCCATTGTGACATCCCAGGATCCCCCAATTGTCCCCAGGGCCCATTGTGACATCCTCGGGACCCCCCTTTGTCCCCAGGGCCCATTGTGACACCGTGGGTACCCCGCTTGTCCCCAGGGCTCATTGTTACATCCTGGGGACCCCCCGTTGTCCCAGGTCCCATTGTGACATCCCAGGACCCCCCTTTGTCCCCAGGGCCCATTGTGACATCCCAGGACCCCCCGTTGTCCCAGGTCCCATTGTGACATCCCAGGACCCCCCTTTGTCCCCAGGGCCCATTGTGACTTCCTGGGGACCCCCTTTGTCCCCAGGGCCCATTTTGGCACCATAGGGACGCCCTTTGTCACTGGGGGCCATTGTGACATCCCAGGACACCCCTTGTCTCCAGGGCCCATTGTGATATTCAGGGAACTGCTATTTGTCCCCAGGGTCCATAGTGACATCCCAGGACACCCCCTTGTCCCCAGGGCCCTTTGTGACATTCAGGGGACCCCTCTTTGTCCCCAGGGCCCGTTGTTGCATCCTGGGGTCCCCCCTTGTCCCCAGGGCCCATTTTGACATTCAGGAGAGCCCTCTTTGTCCCCAGGGCCTGTTGTGACATCCTGGGGACCCCCTTTGTCACTGGGGCCCATTGTGACATCCCAGGACCCCCCTTTGTCTGCAGGTCCCATTGTGACATTCAGGGGACCCCACTTTGTCCCCAGGGCCCACTGTGACGTCCTAGGACCTCCCTTTGTCCCCAGGGCCCATTGTGACACCGTGGGGACCCCCTGTTTTACCCAGGGCCCATTGTGACATCTGGTGGACCCCCTTGTCCCCAGGGCCCATCGTGGAACCGTGGGGACCCTCCTTGTCACTAGGGCCCATTGTGACACCATGGGGACCACCCCTTTCTCCCCAGTGCCCATTGTGACATCCTTGGGACCCCACTTGTCCCCAGAGCCCATTATCACATCCTGGGGACCCCTGTGTCCCCAGGGTCCATTGTGACGTCCCAGGACCCCCCATTGTCCCCAGGGTGCATTGTGACACCGTGGGGACCCCCTCTGTCCCCAGAGCCCATTGTGACATCCTGGGGAGCCCCCTTTGTCCCCAGGGCCCATTGTGACACTTCTGGACCCCCCACTGTCTCCAGGGCCCATTGTGAACATCCTGGGGACCCCTCTTTGTCCCCAGGGCCCATTGTGACATCCTGGGGAGCTCCGTATGTCACCAGGGCCCATTTTGACACCGTGGGGAACCCTGTTGTCCTCAGGGCCCATTGTGACATCCCAGGACCCTCAATTGTCCCCAGGGCCCATTGTGACACCATGGGGAACCCTCTTGTCACTGCGGACGCATTGTGATACAATGGGGACCCCACCTTTGTCTCAAGTGCCCATTGTGACATCCTGGGGACCCCCTTTATCCCCAGGACCCATTGTGACGTCCCAGGACCCCGTTTGTCCCCAGGGCCCATTGTTACAGGGTGGGACCCCCCTTGTCCCCAGGGCCCATTTTGGCACCATGGGGACCCTTTTTGTCACTGGGGCCCATTGTGACATCCCAGGACCCCACTTTGTCTTAGAAGGTCACTAATCGGACTACTGGTACATCCTGACTCTGCTTTCTCAATAAACATTGAAGAACACCTGGGGTTTGTTTGCTCCAAGGGAAAACTTCCCTCCCACGGTTCCTGGTTCCCGGTCCTGTTTCCCGGTCCGATTTGGCTTCGCTATCAGAACAGCTGCTGCCTCCACAGCCGCGCTCAACGTCCCCGTTGTGACACCGGGATGGCGGGAGAAGGGGGGTGGCGGGGGCGGCAGCGGCGGCTCATCCGGCGGCAGCGGCGGCGATTGGGGGGGGGCAGTCGGGGCTGGGCGGAAAAGCGGCAGCTGCTGTGGCTCCTCAGGCAGCGACAGCAGCAGCGAACGGGGGGACGTGGGGGGGCGGAAAAGCGGCGGCTGCTGCGGCTCCTCAGGCAGCGACAGCAGCAGCGATCGGGGGGACGTGGGGGGGCGGAAAAGCGGCGGCTCCTGCGGCTCCTCAGGCAGCGACAGCAGCAGCGATCGGGGGGACGTGGGGGGGCGGACAAGCGGCGGCTCCTGCGGCCGCGGCCAGGACGTGGCTTCGCCGGCACCGGGGCCCGAGACCGCGCGCTGTGGGGCTGCGGGGCGGGTGTGGGGCCGGGGGGCTCCGGGGGTCCTAATAGTGACCTTCTAAGACAAAGTGGGGTCCTGGGATGTCACAATGGGCCCCAGTGACAAAGAGGGTCCCCATGGTGCCACAGTCGGCCCTGGGAACAAAGAGGGGTCCCCTGAATGTCACAATGGTCCCTGGGGACAAGGGGGGTCCCACCCTGTAGTAATGGGCCCTGGGGACAAACTGGGGTCCTGGGATGTCACAATGGGCCCTGGGGACAAACGGGGTGCCCAGGATGTCATAATGGGCCCAGGGGACAAAGAGGAGTCCCCAGGATGTCACATTAGGCCCTGGGGGAAAGAGGGGTCCCCAGGATGTCACAATGGCCTCTGGGGACTATGAGGGGTCCTGGGACGTCACAATGGGTCCTGGGGATAAAGGGGGTCCCCAGGATGTCACAATAGACCCTGGGGACAAGGGGGGTCTCCAGGATGTCACAATGGGCACCTGAGACAAAGGGGGGGTCCCCATTGTGTCACAATGCATCCCCAGTGACAAGGGGGTTCCCCATGGTGTCACAATGGGCCTTGGGGACAATTGGGGGTCCTGGGATGTCACTATGGGCCCTGGGGACAAAGGGAGGTTGCCAGGATGTCACAATGGGCCCTGGGGACAATGAGGGGTTCTGGGACGGCACAATGGGCCCTGGGCACAACTGGGGGGTCCTTAGATGGGGGGTCCTTATGTGGGGGGTGATGGTTAAAGTGTAAGTATGGAGAAGCTTGGCAGATTGATTATATTACACTTCCACAAACACGTCAAGGTAAGCGTTATGTACTTACAATGGTGGAAGCAACCACTGGATGGTTGGAAACATCTGCCGTACCTCATGCTACAGCCCGAAATACCATCTTGGGCCTTGAGAAGCAAGTCCTTTGGCGGCACGGTACGCCAGAAAGAATTTAATCAGACAATGGTACTCATTTCAAAAACAGTATTATAGACAATTGGGCCAAAGAACATGGTATTGAGTGGGTGTATCATATTCCATATCATGCACCAGCCTCTGGGAAAATTGAAAGGTGCAATGGTTTGTTAAAAACTACACTAAAGGCACTTGGTGGTGGAGCCTTTAAAAACTGGGATTCACATTTAGCAAAAGCCACTTGGTTGGTCAACACCAGGGGATCAACCAATCGAGCCGGGCCTGCCCAATCAGAAATTCTACGGACTGTAGAAGGAGATAAAGTCCCTGTAGTACACATGGAAAATATGTTAGGGAAGGCAGTCTGGGTTCCTCCTGCATCGGGCACAGGCAAAGCCCATTCGGGGCATTGTTTTTGCCCAGGGACCTGGCAGCACCTGGTGGGTGATGCTCAGGGATGGAGAAGTTCGGTGTGTACCTCAAGGGGATTGGATTTTAGGTGAAAATACTCAATACTGAACTGTACGATGTGAATTGCCGCACTAACAATGTTTAATAAGTGTCTTTCAGATCAAGACAATGGTGATGAAACCAGCGCTGGCTTCTTCGAGTGGCGCCCGACACCTTCTTCGAAGTTGGTGTCCTTAACCCACCAACAGGGGTCATGAGATGCACTTGGACCATTTTCCCTGCCCTGGGAGACTGTGGTGACAAAATGAACTTAATGAACTTTTCAAAGGATGGTCCACTGATTAATTACTCCTGTGTATATATGTACATATGTAGATATATATATATATATAGTAGTGATTAATTAGATTGTATTGATAGATTGTATTGATAAGGTTTAAGTATTCAGTGAATGTCATATTATAAGGGGTGGAATGTCCTGGTTTTGTTAAAAACAAGTTTCTCTTTTAGTGAATTTGCCTGTCAGCTAAAGCCTTCATATCAGCTGCATTTTCCTGGAGAACCCAACACATGTTTTGGTTAAACCTAGCAAGGGAATGCAAACATTGATAAGCACGGATGGACATCTCGCGAGAGGGGCAACAAGAAACTGATGACCGAGAGACTGACAAATGGTGAATAACATTCCATTCACGTGAATACTTCATATAAAAGTGGGAGATCACGAGGATCTCAGCCCTTTTTTCCCTCTTTTCCTCATGGCTGACATTAGGAGAGGACCTTGCTGGTCATCTCTGCGAACTGAGGCCAGTGAGAGACTGAATCCAGCTCCGGTTGGCTACAGAGTCTAATCCAGGACTTTGGGTGCTGGCTCTGCAGTTGCTGAGACTTACAAGATTGGTTTTGTGTATTTTGTATTATTTTTTCTATTCTTACCAGCAGCATTAGTAAAACATCTTTAACTTTTCCAACTCTCTTCTCTCTGTCCTTCTTTCCCTCCCGGTCGCCTGTGCTGAGTGGGAAGGGGGGAGAGGGAGGGGCAAAGGGGGGAAGTGGGGGGGAGAGGAGGTTGACAACACATCTGCCAGGGTTTGATTGTCACCCCGCAATCCTAACCCTCGACAGTCCTGCTCCCTTCACTTTCTCCCTCTGTTCCATATCCTTCTTTCCGACTTGTCTCTTGGAGACTTTTGGCCATGCTTCACCCAAGTCTGGGGATGTTTTGGAAACTTTTCAGAGGCCTCGCTGGTGACACGGGGGACAGCAGGCAGTGACAGGCCCGGGGCTGACAGGCTCCCCCTCCCCTAGGGGGCGCTCGGCTGCCACACCCAGCTGACATAGAACCTTTGTCACAATGCCCGCTACCGTGGTGAGGATGCGGGCACTCTGCAGGTGACAGGGACACAGCAGGACTTGGTGTCAGCTCAGCAATTGCTCAGTTCCCCAAAGAAGCTGAATTCTGCAAATTGCTGCTGTTGCTCTTGAAATGACGTCATCAGGTGGGTGTTTTGGTGTAATACACTGAAAACCAGAGCAGAAGTGCTGAAATATTCCCATGATATGCATGGTCTCTGCACCAAACCACCATGACTCAGCCAAAGTAGATCTGCCTCTTATTCTTTTGTACTGCCAGCAGATTGTGGAAGTAGAGTATAAAAACCATCCTTATGGAGAGATCTTTGCATTTTAGGCTTACTCTAAGTAAGCGGGACCGGCGGGCAAGGATTGAATCAGACCGGACCGCACCGGACCGGACCGACGGGGCTCGGACGGACCCGGCGTCCAGCCGCGCTCGCGAGAGGGTCGACCTGCCGGCGCAGGAGGGCTGAGCGTCCTGCTGCTTTTTACGTGGCCCCCCGGCAAGTTCTCGAGGTTGAAGGGCGTGCGATACGCTGGTCGCCCCGTCCCTCTTGTCCCGACCCTAGGGTTCGGCGCCGACGTGGTGTTTTTCCTCTCCGCTGCTGAGGAGCAACGACAGAACCCGAGGGAGGGAGGGAGGGAGGGAAAGGCGGGAACAAGGAGCCGGGGGACGTTGAGGTCGGACGGTCGGAAATCACACACACACACACACACACACACACACACACAGAAAAAAAAAAAAAAAAAAAAAAAAAGCAAAACCAAGGCTCTTCGCCCCGAGGGCGGCAGAGCACCGCCACGGGCCCCGGCGGAGAGGCGGTCACGGCCCCGAGCCCGTCCTGCTCTTCGAGAAGCGGCTGGATGACGGAGGCTGGGAACGGCGGGGCGGTTGGTCCTACGCAGGGACAGGATCTGGACGCGACCGAGCGAGCCTCTCGCGGGTGGCTGCGTGACAGTGTACGCGACTCTACGAGTCGAGCTTTTCGACCCTCGCGATCCGTGCACACGCTCGGCGAGTCCGTGTCTGGAGTTTCGGGGCTCGCGCGTGGCGTGGGGATGCGGGTTTCGTGGCGGTGTTTTTTTTTTTTTTGGTGGGGGTTTATTTCGGCAGGGGCGGCGGGGTCGTGGTGGTGTCGTCGTGCCCCCCACCCGCACCTGCCGCCGCCGCCGCCGTATTATTTCACTTCGTCTTCCGGCTCAGACTGCACGGTGAGCACAAACACCCCCCCTCCCCGCCCGCACCCCAAAGCGCGGTCTCTCCCGCCCTCGCCTTGCCCCCCGCCCCCTCCGGCCCACCCGCGGGAAGGGCCGGAAGGGGTCGGCAACTGCGCGCGCCGCGCATGCGCGCTCTCCCCGCCGCCCGGCAACCGGCCCCCTGCCCCCCGCCAGGTGCCCAACGGTCAGTCGCTCGGAGTCAAGCCCGTCGGGCGGGCGGTCGCGGGGAGGCCAGCGCAGGAGCGTCTTGCCGATCGGCCGAGGAACCCCGCGCGCGGGTAGGCAGGGAGGCAGGCGGGCCGGGACGGGGAGACGGGGACGGGGACGCGGTGTCTCTATGCCTCCCCGGGGGGAGGCAAAGCCGCTGGCGGGGTCGGTTTCTTCTTCAGCCCGCGGCCGGGGCGGGCAGCGGGCCGAGGGACCGAGCGAGCGAGCCACCGAGGAAGAAGCGCGGGAGGCGGCAGCACGGGCAGGTGAGGGGGTTAGGCCTCTGACAGCGGGGCTGAGAAACCGCGGGACGCCCGCGTGCCCCCCCCCCCGCCCTCCGTCCACCCCCCCCCGCCGTCCACCCCCGTCCACCCCGGGCACGGAGCCGGCAGGGACGCCCCGGCTTCCCGGGGGGGAGGCGAACTCGCTGGCGAAAGGCCGGGGCGGGGGTGGGGAGGAACTCTGGGCGCGGATGGGTGGCCGGGGTCGCTGCGGCGGACTGGGGCGGGCAGGCGGTGGTTGGGGCCGGGGAAGGCCGCCGCCTGTG